>NC_134270.1:55122223-55449473 GCF_031893055.1 Leptodactylus fuscus | reverse complement strand
TAGGCGCTGCTGTGGAGAAGGACGTTCCTGACCGACTGTCAAAAACGCCTTTCTGACTGTAAAGCGTTACGGTACCGGGATCGATAGCACTTTACCCGGGGCACAGATCGGGAAAGCCGATAGTGCGCTGAATTCAGCGCACTGTCGGCTTTCCAGCAGTATATGGAACTGCCTGTGCCCAATCTGATGAAAGGTCCTCTTTAATGTAGAATACTGGCATTGAGTAATAGAGATCTGTCATTTATTTTGTGCCGAACTGCCTACATTTTTGGTAGCAATGCCACGATAGCACAGAGGGATGTGCTGCCAATAATGTAGGACAAAAGATGCATTATTGCCAGCACAATTAGTCAGGGCTTTTATTATACACAGCTACAGCTATAACTTTCGTATTGAAGATTAATCCACTAGTGAACCATTCGCAGTATAACTAACATGTTTATATTAAACCCTAAAGTAGCGTCTAACTTAGTCTTAACGCACCATGTGATATGCTGCTGGTCTTACCTCCAGACACACTGAATAAAACACCCAGAGCTTTGCAGACGAGTGTCCTAAGTCGGACCACACCGGGAACCTTCACACCATTCAGGTAACATTTGATCTCAGGAATTCCAGAACCTGCTGCCACAGGCTAGGTAAAACAGACAGAGAAATGCTCATGATTCTCTGCCTCTCAATGTTATATTGCTTTATAGCTTATGAGAAATTACCTGTATGAGGACAAATAATGTTGCAATGAAGGCAAAAGTCAAGTTAAACCCAAGAAGCTCCAGTAAAGAGAGGGCAAGGCATCCCCGGTCTGTACAGTCCTCCACAGCTGGCACTGTGTTAAGGAAAACATAAAGTGGGCCCTTTTACACAGTCCTGTAAAACCACATTGCAGGGAAAAGGTCCATAAGTACCGTATATCAAAACCCAGGCAACTCTGTTACACTGAGGAAGGATACAGCCTTGTACCACTCGGAACTTAAACTGAGAAAATAGGCGAACAAAGTAATCCACAAACAGTCCAACCTGCAAACAGGGAAAGAGATGTCAGCATGTAATACAAATGCAGAATAAACTCATCATCAACATTACTGACATGTCTCAGCAATGGCTAGACCCCAGGTCCCAGAAAACATTAGAGGGTCCCTTTAGCCTCATCGCATCTGGGGTGGCTTTAAAGAGGACCTTTCATCAGATTGGGCACAGGCAGTTCCGTCAGCTTTCCCGATCTGTGCCCCGGGTAAAGCGCTATCGATCCCGGTACCGTAGCGCTTTACAGTCAGAAGGGCGTTTCTGACAGTCAGTCAGGTACGTACTTCTCCACAGCAGCACCTATCGCGCTGTACTGTGTGAGCGGGGAGGAACACCCCCTCCCTCTGCTCACAGTGCTCGTCCATAGACGAGTAATATCAGGAGGGGAGCGGGCGTTCCTGTCCACTCACACAGTACAGCGCGATAGGCGCTGCTGTGGAGAAGGACGTACCTGACTGACTGTCAGAAACGTCCTTCTGACTGTAAAGTACTACAGTACCGGGACCGATAGCGCTTTATCTGGGGCACAGATCGGGATAGCCCAATCTGATGAAAGGTCATCTTTAAGTTAAGGAAATAGCCAAGCAGACTGTGCTACTCTATTTCTGTAACTCCCACAGAAATTAATAGAATGTACAGAAACAGCTTACCCCTAGTGCTACACCATTTCCGTAACTCACATTCACTTTTATGGAAATAGTGTAGCACAGCCTGCTTGGTTGTTTCTGTAACTCCTGTCCTGGTAGTAGGGACATCCAGATACTTAGTGGCTGAGGAGGAAATACCCCTTTAAGAATTACTATATTTAAACCATATGGTAATGGATATCTTCAATTTATTTTGTGCAGAACTGCCTATGTTTTCAGTAGCCACAATTATACAGAGGGATGTGGCGCCAATAATGTAGGACAAAAGATGTATTATAGGCAGCAGAATTAGACAGGGCTTATATTGGAAATAAGAGCTCGCTGCCAATAACAGTTCTGAATATCGGCCTGTCTAATAGGGCTTTAAACCTGCTAAGCCTAGATTCACCTGTGAAGCTCAGTCCATGTAAGTGCCAGATTTCCAGGCCTGAAAAGTGTATGTAGGGAGAAGGACTTTAGGGTTAGTTCACACGGGGGCAATGAGACAGATTTTGACAGCAGATTTCACCACAAAATCTGCCTCCATACAATGGTGGTCTATGGAGACTGCTAGCTTTCGTTTTTCTGCTAGGAGTTTTTTGCTGCTAGCAGAAAAAATAAGCGACATGACCTTTCCTCAGGCGGATTCCACCTGAGGAAAGCAATAGAAGTGAATGGGAGGCAAAAACCGCAACCGAAAACGCCTAGCGTTTTTTTTACAGTCCATTCACTTTAGGGGAGGGGAAAACCGCCTGGCAGGAGGTTTCTGCATGTGAACTAGCCCTAAGTGTAATAGTTAGCTATAATGCTTACAAGTCCCTGGCCTCCAGCAACATACTGTCCCGTACTACAATCTCTCTGAGGACAGTAGGTAACAAGGAGGCAGGGACTCCTAAGCATTAAAGTTATCTATGATGCTAGGTGTCACTCTCCCTGCAGACGCTTTAGGCTGGAAAAACTGGCACTCACACGGATCACGAGTTAGTAGGAGATAATCATTACAAACTAAACAACTTTTTAGCAGCAAAGCCAAAACAATTATTATCTATTGGTAGTAAATCATTAATATGATTAACAAAATAATGGAAAAAAAAAACAAAACACATTAAAAATCATGTACCAGTCCTGTGCACACGCCAATAGCAAACACCATGATCCACCGAACTGCTTCATACCGTCGGGACTTCTGCAAATAGAGGGGAAAAAAACAGCAAATTAACATTGGATTCAATGGGATATAAATAAATAATGTGAATCCTTGTATAGGGAACTTTTAGTTCTCAGATTCTTCACCCCTGTGTAGAATTGAAACTCTTCTCTCCTTTTCATTGCTTGATCTCAGTTAATGGAAACATTGATGGTTTACATTTATACTGTATATAGTCCTGGTCGGTGATCTGGGGATTCGTTACAATGTATCAGTGTAGGCCATAGCTGCAGTACTATGGAGGTTTGCCTACACAGACACATTGTAAAGTTGTATAAACAGTAATCTTCATCTCTAATGTAATATTTTATCTACTGAAGAGAGATGTACAATAGTACAGAATGGCTGCAGCATGGTATATCAAATTCTATGACACTGCTCTACTACTGCAGACACGGTTTATGGTATCCGGTATGCTACTAAGACTGTTGTATATAAGCCTATGATTGCTGGGAGCGGACTAGGAATCTGAGAACTCTGTGTCTTTCCAGTAACTTTGGCGTGGGAGCTCTCCTGATTGGAGCAGTAGCAATTGTTATGCATTGGAGGTGGCACTTCCAATACTTGTGCTTTAGTTTATTACCTTGTGGGTAATGGATTCCAGCACTTCCAGGTAGGGGTCATTGATGCAACGGTCATAGTCCAAACTCTGCAGCACAGAGACAAAGAGAAAATGACAAGTGAAAGGAACATAACAGTGACAAGAGAGCAATAGAGGTCTTAAAACATACTATACATTGTAAAATAGCTTTTAGGTCAGGGCCCTATGTATCGTAAACAATGCAAAAACCGCAGCATTTTCAATCACTGCAATGTGGATGAGATTCTAGCAAATCCCATCCACACATTGCAGAAAAATATGCAAAAGCGTTGTGCTTTTTTGCTGTGGCCTGCTACGTGGGGACTTAGCCTAAATAAATTAATAATACCGGCGAATGTAAGAAACTCTAATAAACAGATATAGCAAAGTTAACCCAAACTTCTGCAATTGGTTAAACTACTGCAGTGCGATATCATCACGGAAAACAACAAAAACTAAAGAAAAGTCATTGAAATATTTTTCCATTGACTTTTCATTGTTTTTTTATTGTCTTCCTTTTCACATAATGAGGCAATAAATCTGCCAGCAGCAACCTCCACCTTCTCCATAGACTTCTGTGTGCAGGGTAATGATCTGCTATAAAGATAAACAGCCTGAGTGAAGATAAGGAGGAGAGCAGTTTAATGCATGGAGAAGGAAATATATTTCTTTAGATAGGTTACAAAGTTTCTTATATTTACATGTAATATTCATTTATGGAAAGTTCTTGAACCCAGCAGTCTGAAGACCAGTGTCCTGCACATATACCAAGTCTACAATAGTAGGATGTTTTGCTTTAAAACAACCTGTGTCTACAAAGTGCATCTGTGCAACTTTCTTAAAGGTTTCATTTTTACAATGTTCACTGTGCAACCAAAATGACAGGTCACCTGTATTCTAGGTTTTGCTACGATTCCGGAGATAAATTTATATAGTACAAATTTATATAATAAATGTATCCACTTAACAAAAATACAAAACTTTGCAAAAAAAATGTTGGTTTTTTTTTATTAACGTCACCATATTCTGACACCTGTAACTTTTTTATATGACTGTGTACAGGGATGCATAGGGCATCTATTTTTAATGGGGCAGGTGTACTTTTTGGGGAATATCTATTGCTTTGATCACTTTTTATTCAAATTGTTATCAGAGGCGAAACAGCAAAAAAAAAAAGAGTCAGTTTGGCATTTCTGGTTTTTTTTTGCTGTTACGGTTTTCACCATATAGAAAAAGATTTTTAGAAGTTTGTAGACCAGGTATTTTTGGACACAGGGATAACTAATGTGTATGTATTTCACAGTACTTTTATATGTATTCTATCTAGGGAAAGGGGGGTGATGTGAATATTAAAAAAAATTAAAATTTTTTTAATTTAAACCTCAGGTGGTCCGATTACTAATGCAATGCAAAATACAGCAGAGAGCAGCCGATCATACACTAAATGCCAGAAGTCATGGCACAGATTGACTACCAAAAATGGCTGGTGCCCATGCGCCATTGGCAAAACTGCACCTCAATCAGCTTTGACTAGGGCACCAGGGGCCCTAATGCCAGCAATCAGTATAATACAGTAGAGACAAGGCAGCTATTGCGGCTGCTCAGCTCCTGAGCGGCTGCCATATTTAAATACCCAGCATCCACCATACTACTACGCAGATGTCGGGAAGTGGTTAAAGATAAGACTATCACTGTAAATAATGCGGTAATAAATGAGCTCCTCCTCCCCCTTCCATAGATTACTGTGTGTGAGGTCAGTATGAGACAATCCTATAAACAGTCTAAGAGTAAAGATTAGAAAGAAGAAAGTACCAAAGTGGAGTAGGAAAAATACAGTACAGTGCAAAGGTTTAGGCATACTGTAAAGTAAGAACGCCTTCAGAAATAGAAGTGTTAATAGTTTATTTTTGTCAATTAACAAAATGAAGTGACTGAACAAAAGAGAAATGTAAATGAGATCAGTGTTGGGTGTGACCACCATTTGTCTTCAAAACAGAATCAGTTCTTCTAGTTACCCTTGAACATGGTTTATGAAGGAAAGTCCAAACATCTTGGAGAACCAAGCACAGATCTTCTGTGGATGTAGGCTCGATCAACTCCTTCTGTCTCTTCATAAAATCCCAGACAGACTGGATGTTGTTAAAGGGGTTGTGCAGGATAAACTTTTAAAGCTTAAATCTGATGGGGGCACTTAAATTAAAAAAAAAAAAAAGCATACTCACCTGTCCCAGTTGCTCATTTGTTGCCCCGCTCCTCCCGACTCATTTGCTCTACCAGGTCTCTTCTGGCATTGTGCTGAAGTCGCTGATTGGCCTCAGTGGTCACATGACCGCTGAGGCCAATCAGCAGCCTTAACAAGAGAACCCGTAATGTCAAGGTAGTGACATTCAGGCCCTTCACTGATTGGCCTCAGCGGTCACGGAGTTTTACAGTCAGGGCAAAGTGTATGGGATTCTAGCAAGTCCCATGCCCACTTTGTGGGAAAAACTGCAGTGTGGACACACTGCGATTTCCAAAACCACGCCGGTTTTGGAAATCGCAGCATGCCAATTATATTCTACGGAAATGCCAGCAGTTATCCCATAGGTATAATTGAAACAGAAAGTCCGCAGAGGAAACCTCTGCAAACTTTCTGTCTAAAGCGCTGCGGGAAGAACCACCATGCGTTTCTACCGCGTTTTTTTCCTGCAGCACTTTTTTGCTGCAGAACAACCCCCTAGCCTTAGAAATTGTTTTAAGCTTTTTAGAAAGTCTTGGTACTGTCCGATAAAGAAGGTGTGGGGTTAAATTCCAAAACATGCATATACAACGTCTGGAAAGTTCCACACATTAAGAAGGGAGTCTGGAACGCTATAAAATGTTAAGATATGCAAACATCTATGATTGATTGTATACCTTGGGGACTCTGGGTTCACCCCAGGCTTGTATACAAATGTGTTTTACTTGCTTGATTGTACTAGCTTACTTAGTTTCTATCCTTTTATTAAATCACTTACTTCAGTGGTGTGCAGCATCCTTGGTTCTCACTATCCTTAGAACCCACAGTAATACATCGTGACATGACATACACTGTACATCTTACTGTATACAATCTATATGTAGATGCATCTTTAAAGGACTATTCCAATTTTGTAAAGTAATGTAATGTCTGTAGGATATACCATCCCTTTAAGACTGGTGGAGGTTTGACCTCTTGGACTGCCAACAATACTGAGAGTGATCCAGCCACAGTCCTAATTTTCCACAGCATCCCCATGTAAATTTGTCTTGCACAGCAATGCTCACAGTCACATGGCTGTGCACGAACTGAGGACAACACTTTAGTGAAGAGAAACTGTAGAAAATGAAGAACACACAGGGCAAAATGAGCGCAGCAGCCCCATCATTCTCAGAATTACCAGGGGGTCCTAGAGTTCAGACCCTCACCTATCACATGGCATAGCCTAGCAATAGAACATCCATATTTACCACTGGTCAGGTGACTTCAGGTGACTTAATCTGAGAAACTTACTTCATAATCTTTGCGTGGTAGGATCTCCTCATCTTCTTCACGCGTCTCCCCTAAAATAGTCTAGAAGACAATGATAACAGGGTATGGTTAGGAAAGATTCCAAGTAATAATTGAAAGGAACGTTCTGTTTTGTCATCGATAGTTGTCATTTTCATGATAAAAAGAAAGGTCACGGAGCTCATGCCTGTTCATTTCTGCACAGTATTTCATTTGTTAGACCAGAGGTTTGTGCTCTAGGGCTGCCCATGCTACTTAAGACAGAAATTGTCACCATGAGAAGCCAATCTGAAGGCTATGGAGAGTTGTGTTCGGATGCCAGGTCACTCAGTTACCCACTTCAAGTCTATGAACTACAAGATGCAGCCTCAACTTTTTTTGCCCCATGGACCGGTTCCAAGATAGACAATTTGCATATACATACTCAATCCATGTGAATGTCGAATTTACTGGCCAATACATTATGCTGGGAAAGGGATTCCTAGCATTATACTTAGGTATGATGCTACTGTAGTAGTACCTGTCTCACAACATTATGTATAGGATGTAAAATCCGGCAATCACACGGACTGAGCCCAAGAATCGGAGTGTGAAAGTGAAGTTTCCAATGAGGAGCGCCCTGGCCGGGAACTAACTAGAATAGTAAGATCCCTGCCAGGGTGCTCCACATTGGCTCCTTCTCCCTGCACACAAGCTGCACCCACTAGGCGCTGCCCAGAATTTAAAGAGCATCCTGCGGCCTGGTACAAGGTGATCCATGGCCTGGTGGTTGGGGACCTCTGCATTAGAGGATCTTTTCTGCTTCTGATTGACTGTAGCTGTCAGCTATCTAGGAAGGAGGCAGAGCAGGAGTCACAGTTGGAACCGGCTGGTGAGAAATAATGAGTTGGTGTTGGTCGTTTGGATTACCAACTTCTCAACCCTGGTGGCTACTTGTAGTAGTAAACAATGGGATGGCACTCCTGTATCTGGTCACATAACAGCCTGCATGTACACCGGGAAGGCAGATAGAGTGATTATTGCCAGCCATTATTGGAATATTCTAGATTATTGGGAACTGTTCCAATATGGTTGTACTCGAAATATCAACTTTATTTGTGCACTAGCTGGTACCCGCGACTTCGTCTGCGGTGATTGTAGAAGTGTGTAAATACAGGCGTGGGTAAGGTTTTCGTACTGAGTATAAGGTATGGGATATGAAATGTAACTTTGTATCTTGTTGTTGCTGTAATTCAGAGAATACATGAGACTTTTGTGTTGAATGTAATTTGTATTTCAGCTGCTATATGGTGTTGGTATAATCTGTACATAGTGTCTTTGGGACAGTGGTATTACAAGTGAATATACCTCGATATACGACATTGTATGATTTGTTATTTTCTGCCAGTAGTGTGTTGACCTTTTTTTGTTAGTTGCCATATTCTGATAGCAGTCACTTTTTTATTTGTCTGTGTCGGGGGATGTGTTTTTTTGCGGGGCCGGGTGTAGTTTGTAGTTGTTGCTTTTTCGGGAAATACTATTGGTTTGATCACTTTTGATTGATATTTGTATGATAATGAAAATAGTGAAAAAACAGCGGTTTAGGACTTTTCAGTATGTTTGCCGCTACGGCGTTAAGCGTCCAGGCAAAATATTTGTATAGCTTTGTAGAGCGGGCGATTTCGGACACAGGGATACCTAACATGTATGTGTTTCACAGTATTTAACTACTTTTATATGTGTTCTAGGGAAAGGGGGGGGGGATTTGAATTTGTAATACTTTTTATTTTGGTTGTTTTTTTTTGTTTTTGCATTTATTAGACCGCCTAGGGGTATTGGCATGGGTGGGCGGTGTCGAGGATTGTCAGAGCGGTGGGGGTCGGCAAACATGGCTGCTCCGGAGCGTTAAAGAGCGCCTCCTGGAGTATCGTTAAGGTGAGGGGTAAAGTGGTAAAGTATATGTATATGTGATTGTGTGGGGTTAGGGGCGAGGCTGTAGAGGGCAATATGAATTTTGGGGCTTGCTATGGTCCAAAGTGTGTGAGATTGCAGAGATGGTGGTGTGAGTTTGGGGTTTGTGGGGGTCCTGGCACAAACGTATGTGCGCTATTGTGACGAAAAGTAACCTATTGCGCAATCGGGTATATTAACTATGTTTGTGGAAACTTTCAGCCAAATCGGTCGAGCGGGTTTTGCGTGATTGAGGAACAAACATCCAAACACACAAACCCACAAACATCCAAACTCACAAACATCCAAACTCACAAACTTTCACATTTTTTTCTGGAGCAACCAAACAACATGTGGGGCAGCTATAAATGGAATCAGTCACAATAACAAAGTCTACGTGAAATCCTGTAAATCAGCATTCCTGCACATTCCGCAGAAGCAGTACATTCATAGAGCGCCATGTCTTACCCATATCCAACCCAGCCAGTCTAGAATTTCAAAATAATAACTTTCTATGTATCAGCGACAGCAATGAAGAAAAGGATTCTGCTCGTAAGACTTTGCAATATAAACGTAAAAAGGCTTTAGGAGAAGCAATATGGCTTCCTTTCTAGTGTACAGTACAGATAAAATGTCTTGTGGCAATGTTTAGGGAGAGGATGTTGTAAGTGACCCTAACGATTTACACTGCACTCTATGCTGACCACTAAGTCAGCAAACAGAGGAGTCTGGATGTTGTATGTCTGTAAACCCCAAAGACATCATTGTAGAATTTGGGCATAGCAAAAAAAAAAAAAAAAAAAGCTGAAAAATTATCTGCATTTAATGGTTAAAGGGATTGCCCAGATTTAGCAGAAAAAAAGTTATTTTTTTTTTGTATAATGAAAAGTTTTCAGTACACTTTCTGTATCAATTCCTCACAGTTTTCTAGATCTCTGCTTGCTGTCATCCATTGCTTACTTGCAGTGGATACAAATCTGCTATGGCCATGTGATGGACACACAGGTGCACGGCTTGTTACAGGACAGAGCTCAGATTTAGGTGCTGTCACTGTAATGAGCTGTGCAACGGTGTGTCCATCACATAACTGTATATCACAGGACCACGGGACTGATTTTTATCCACTGAAAGCAAGCAGAGATCTAGAAAACTGTGAGGGCTTCATACAGAAAACATATTGGAGAATTGTAGAACTTTTCATTATACAAATAATAACTTGTGGAAATTGGAAACCCCCTTAAAGGGATTCTACCATTAAAATGGAATTTTTTCTCATTGACACGTCAGAATAGCCTTAAGAAAGGCTATTCTTCTCCTACCTTTAGATGTCTTCTTCGCGCCGCTATTTGGTAGAAATCCCGGTTCTAGTCGGTAGACAAATGAGTACTCTCGTAGAACTGGGGGCGGGCCACAGCACTCAAACAGCACTGGCAGCGTCCCCAATGCTGCAAGAGAACTCTCCAGCGCCGCCTCCATCTTTTTCAGGAACGGCCTCTTCCCACATCTTCTTCCGGCACGGGCGGTCAAACTTCTAGGCCTCGGGCAGAGCCAACTGCACATGCCCGAGGCCACAAGAAAAATGGCCACTTACACAGTAAGTAAGTAGCCATTTTCTTGTGGCCTGTGGACATGCGCAGTTGGCTCTGCCCTAGGCCTAGAAGTTTGACTGACCGCGCCGGAAGAAGACGCGTGAAGAGGCCGTTCCTGAAGAAGATGGAGGCGGCGCTAGAGAGTTCTCTCGCAGCATTGGGGACGCTGCCAATGCTGTTTGAGTGCTGTGGCCCGCCCCCAGTGCTGCGAGAGAACTCATTTGCATTCCGATGAAAACCGGGATTTATACTGAACGGAGGCGCAGAGAAGACATCTAAAGGTAGGAGAAGAATAGCCTTTCTTAAGGCTATTCCTACGTGTCAACAAGAAGAAAAAACAATTTTAATGGTACAAAAAAAAAAATGATACACTGCTGGGGTGGGGTTGTCAAACTAGAAGCCCCTTCTATTACCTGGAAATACTCTAAGGCAGCATTCACACTGAGTAACGCTGGCGTTTTTTGTGCTTATTTTTGCACATAGCGCCGCGTTAACGCCTCGTATACGCCGCGCTATTTTGCGGTCGCGTTGAACGGCGCAAACGCGGCGCTATGTGCAAAAATAAGCACAAAAAACGCCAGCGTTACTCAGTGTGAATGCTGCCTAAGAGGATATTTTACAAGAGGATTCTGCATAATGGTAATTGATGAGATGAGGAGATGGATGAGAAAATACCCCTTTACTACCTGAATGCAGTAAAACATATCCTTAGGTGTAAATGGTGACCCCGAGCAATGCGCAAATAAAGTTTCCACCTTGTATGTATGCAAATAACACGCCTGGGAGTGTGCACAGTGGCTCCAAGCTATTGTTTGCACAGGAGATACCGCGTGATCAAACAATGAAAGTCTATGGGCACAGTCATGTTATGGCACATGTGTATAACGCATATCACGTGCTGTAAATACATCATATGTTCTAAGGTGGTCTGAAGAATAAATGGAACAATTGGAAGTTTAACAATGGAAAATCCGAGATGTGCTGACATCTCCAATGGGATTGCAATGAACGTAAATGAATTCCATTGACTTCAATGGGCACACCACCTCCATAACCCACAAAGGCTACAGCCCCTTTACTCTTGTCAGTGAGGGTGAGGTTCCTAGTTCACTAAAAGGAGGCAGGACACCTAGCCATGATCTTATAATGGCGAGAATATTTCCACAGGGTTTATTCACACATTGCAGTCATGTTGCTTTTTTTTTGTTGTTGCAACAATTGTCCCATAATAGAGGCAACAGCACTCCATTATTGTTGTGAGGAAATTAATTCCTCCAGAGCAGGACACACGTGACTCTCACATCCCCAGATTAGTAATTACTTCAGATTAGAAGCCTCTCTCCCTGTAAAGAGCCTGAATAAACAAAAAAGTCAAACATTACAGCAGCGGTCAGCGGGTCCACCTGGAACTGCCCACATCTATGTCTGCCTGCCTATTACAGCTTCACTCATGGTAGCCAGAAAAATGAGCCATGAAAGTTATTCAGATGTATGGGAGTGATTGTTACTACATCTCAGATTTCACAGGAGGAGGGTATGGGGGTGTGATCGGTGGGAATGACAGGGGTTATGAGAGGGATGTGATCAGTGGGGGGGTCAGATGTATAAGAGATGGAATGGGCGATTATGGAGGCGTCAGCTATGAAAGGTTGTGATCATGGGGTGTCATCACTAGGTTTGCACGTATGAGGATTGAGGACATGAAGGACAGATGATGAGTACATGACAATTATAATGGGTGTGTTTCAGGATACAGAATGTGACTGATGTATGATAGGTGTGTAGTAGGACTATTAAAAGGCATGTGACAAGCAGACACCCAATGTTGTAGTCAAGTGAGGGTTAGATTATTGGGTAAAGAGTTATTTGACTGGAAGGTGCCTGGCGTATGGTACGTGTAATGGGCAACCATTTTGCGTGTGAAGAGTGGGCAAACGCCCACTTTATCGAGACGTGTGACTGACAAGTGACATTATGAGGGGATAACATGAGGCATTATGAAGGGATTGTGCCCGGTATATGAGGCATTACAATGTGCAAGTGCCCAGTGTATAAGGTATGTGACAGGCAGGTGCAGGGTTATGAAGCATGCAATAGGGAAGTGCTGGGTATATGAAGCTTTAGATGGTGTCTATTTTATGGGCAACTGACTGGAACATGAGGAGTGTGACATAAGGGTATATGAGGCATATGACGGCCTGCATGAGATGTGACGGACAAGTGCCCGGGGTATCACGCTTGTGGCAAGCAGGTACCATGTATATCAGGGATATGATAAGCAGGTGCTCCATGTATCAGGTATGTGATGAGCTGCATGAGACTTGTGACTGGCAGGTGCCCAGAGTATCAGGCTAGTGACGGGCAGGTAGCATGTGATGGCTGTATCAAGCTTGTGACGGGCAGATGCTCCCCGTGCCTCAGGCATGTCACAGGCATGTAATAGGCTTGTAATGGGCGGGGGAATCAGGAATGTGATGGGCAGCTGCCCACTGTACTAGGCTTGTGATGGGCAGGGTATCAGGCATGTGATGGGCAGCTGCCCACTGTACTAGGCTTGTGATGAGCAGGTCCCCAGGGTATCAGCATGTGATGGGCATCTGTCCACTGTACTAGGATTGTGATGGGCCGGGTAACAGGAATGTGATGGGCAGCTGCCCACTATATGAGGCTTGTGATGGGCAGGGTATCAGGCATGTGATGGGCAGCTGCCCACTGTACTAGGCTTGTGATGAGCAGGTCCCCAGGGTATCAGCATGTGATGGGCAGCTGCCCACTGTACTAGGATTGTGATGGGCAGGGTATCAGGAATGTGATGGGCACCTGCCCACTATATGAGGCTTGTGATGGGCAGGGTATCAGGAATGTGATGGGCGGCTGCCCACTATATGAGGTTTGGGATGGGCAGGGTATCAGGTATGTGATGGGCAGCTGCCCACTATATGAGGTTTGGGATGGGCAGGGTATCAGGAATGTGATGGGCAGCTGCCCACTGTACTAGGCTTGTGATGGGCAGGGTATCAGGTATGTGATGGGCAGCTGCCCACTATATGAGGCTTGGGATGGGCAGGGTATCAGGTATGTGATGGGCAGCTGCCCACTATATGAGGTTTGGGATGGGCAGGGTATCAGGAATGTGATGGGCAGCTGCCCACTATATGAGGTTTGGGATGGGCAGGGTATCAGGTATGTGATGGGCAGCTGCCCACTATATGAGGTTTGGGATGGGCAAGGTATCAGGTATGTGATGGGCAGCTGCCCACTATATGAGGTTTGGGATGGGCAGGGTATCAGGAATGTGATGGGCAGCTGCCCACTGTACTAGGCTTGTGATGGGCAGGGTATCAGGACTGTCATGGGCAGCTGCCCACTATATGAGGCTTGTGATGGGCAGGGTATCAGGTATGTGATGGGCAGGTGTATGGAGCACATGTGAGGAGGACTACAGCAGGCAGGTGTATGCTATGATGGAGCAGATACACGACGTCATGTGGGATGAGAGTGACAAAGGAAACCATCATTATGGAGGTAAGTGACACTACAATCACAGCCCCGCCTCCTGCCAATAATGTCCTGAATCCGAACTCTCACCAGCTCCTCCGGGGTGCGGCTCTCCCGATCCCCACAGCAGCAACAACAGCAGCACACCGAACCCCGGCACGTCGCCATCTTTCTGCCACCCCCTCCTCCCAGACAGGCGGCTGTCACATGACAACAACAGCAGTCCCTACAAGCCCCCCTAGAGGCAGCCTGCAGGACACGCCCAGACAGTATCACGTGACATTCACTCGTACGAGCTACATCTGGAATGCCCCGCCTCTAAGGATGGGCGGGCTGTGTGGTCACGTGTTGCTTACCCCTGCCTGTCTCCCGGTGACGTCACGAGAGGTTTAATGCGCTTTGCCTGCGGGTCAGAGGCAAGGATCGGGCCGGCAGCGTGGAGACAGTAACAGGGGAGGTGAGAGCCATCATCGGGACCAGGGATGCTGGGGGTGGCCGTGTGCAAGGAGCGGCGCGCCGTATAACCTGTGTTCTATATGTCTGCACTGCTATGACATGCCTCTAAGGGATTGAATGAATTACCACAAGCTTCTGCGCTCCAGCTGCGAGTGCACTACAGGTACCAGCATGGCATGCATATTAGGGACATCTGCAGCATGCTGGTACTTGTAGTTCCATAGAATCGTAGCTTACATTCTGCACCTCAATGAATGGCGAGGCTCGGTTGTCTAACATGGTGGGGGGCTGCCTGTGATTTTCTGGATCAGCCCCCTGCTCTGTATACTGTATAGAATATGTCTCCTTCTTTCCTCTGCCACTTTTTCCAATCATACAACACTTTACATAGCTATGAGTGTAACATTTCTGCATTGGCATCTGTCATTGTGCCCTAGAGCTGTTGGCGATACCCATCTACTGCCTAATCTAATGGTAGTATATGGGCAATCTACAATCGCTCTGGACTGAATGGCATGGTGCACCACTGCCCAATATCCTGGGCCCAGTCATGTAGATGGTGGCACACAATGACCTGAGCAGACAGGTGTCTCCCATAGAGACCAGGTTCACTGTTCTGCAGCTTCACTGTATTTGTGTGGCTGGGTAAATACCACTATAATTCTGCCACATTTTGTGCCCACCTCAGTCTATTTTGCTGTTAGCTGGGGTATTAAGATTCGTGTGAAGCCGGCATGACACAATATAATAGAACTTTCTAATATATTTTGTGTTTCAGTTTCTCACCATCATCTTGCTGTCCATAGGAAGATTCCTGCTTACATTCAAGGACTGAGGCCTGGTTCACATCTGCACGTGTTTCCTTTTGGTGAGTCCACTTGGGGACCCCCGAATGGAATCCTAATCTGCATTAAAAAAAAGTCATAACCAAAGGAAACCCACAGACCCCATAGACTATAATTGGGTCCGTGTGGTTTCCGCATGAAAAATGCAGAGAGAAAAGTACTGCTTGCAGGAATTTTCTCTCCACGCTTTTCTCGTGGAGTGGGGAACAGAATGGCCTGAATGCAGATGTGAACTGGGCCTCAGAGCCCGTCCAGATTTGGAGAACATGGTGTACCACTTTTCACCCTGTTTGCAGACTGGCAGCGGGCGCACATTTATAAATGTCACCCATTATGTGGCTTGTATCAGTCTTGTGTCTATGGCATCTGCTGCATACAGTAAGCCTAGACAGGTTGGCAGAGTGGGAGACACATGAGCTATTGTTACTTACTAAAATATCCATCTAAGGGCCCAGTCAGTGGTTGTAAATCCACCTGTCCAGTCTTGCAGATACCATAATTTAGGGAATGTTCACACATTACAGATTTATTTGCAGAAATGTGTGACTGAAAATCTTTTCATGTAATTGGAACTGACTTTGTACCAAGCACATGAATTTCTACAACCTTAGATGTTCACATCTGGATCAGGGTCTCTGTTGAAAAGGAGCACTGTTGAAAAGGAAGACTTTTTCCTCCGTCAATTTTAAAACAATGGACCCCTTTATAGTCAAGGTGGTCCACTGAGCTCCATGTGTAAATGCTATTTTAGCCGTCCTCCGACAGACCAGAACAACAGAGAGAAAGTTGTAGTGTGAACTTCGTGTCATCAAATGAACAGAACTGGTTTTTAGCTGCATATATTTCTGCAACAAAATCAGCAGTGTCTGAAGGCACCTTATGCCTGTCCCATGTGGCCGAAACGCTGGATATTTGGCCTTTGCGGATACAAAGCAGAAGAAATGTTGCATGCCTAGCAAAGTGAATGCAATTTTCTTTAATCTCATCCCCAAAGTACAGAAGGAATGCTGCAGAAAACGCGATGTTAGTATTACTCAAAAATTGCTACCTTTTTCCCATAGACTTATATGGGGAAAATAAAAAAAAAAAAAAAAAAAAAGCACAGCACAGAGTAAAGGAAGCGAAAAATGCAAGCATTTTTGCGGCAATTCACTTTGCTGCCTTAAAGGGATCTGACCAAATTTATCTGAATTCCATCTTAGAATCACTATCCAAGCACCAACACTAGAGAATCCATAAGAAATGGGCAATAGTAAACCTAGATCTCAAGTCCCCAGTGCATCTGAGCAGAATTTTTTGTCCTATGTTGTCAGCCATATCAAGGCTGGTGAGCGGCTAAGCGTGATCTTCAATGGGATGACCAGAAAACTCCACACACACACACAAACACACTTTATTCTTCCCATCTCCAGAGCTGAGAATCTGGCATACACATCTAGTTGCTTGCATGTTTACCAGCTGCTGACTTTAGGGTCAGTCGCCCTTAAAACATTGGCACTGGGAGAGAACACGATTGTGTGTACAATATATTTTGCTCGCTGTAGTAGCAGCAGGTACAGACTTTGATGTGCGCCGGGCCAATTCTTTACAATACTTAAAGGGATGCTTTAATGAGAACATACGCCATATGCTTTGCAGCAAGAAGTCTTGATCAAATGTCTTCCTCTGTGGGTTGCAGAAAGGAGACAACTGTAGCAAATGTCCCCAAAGAAGTTGTTTGTTTCTGTTTGCTCCAGAATCTGTAAATGAAAGATTCTGTAACTTTCCGGTTCACTTCACTCGCCTCACTATTTTCTCGTGGTCATTTATCATTTGACCTGTTCCTTTTTTTTGCCTAGTTTTTTAATGTACTAAAAAGGTGAAGCTGCATCGTAAATCTTGCACAAAATTGTCCTTATGGAAATCAAGATTCTACTCCTGTCAGAGGTTTCAGGTACTTTTTCGCTTCCCACGTACTGGAGTGCAGTTGCCCATTTCTTAGTGCCTTTTGATAAAAAGGGGTACATTATAAATGCATTGTAAAATGTTCCACCAGATAAACCACAACCACTTTCCCTGTCAAAAAAGCATGGTTTCGTCTAAACACTAAATAGGTACAAACATGATAAATGTAGTGGCCATGGTATAAAACTTGAGTGACTCCCCTGGTCCCTCTCTAGTGACTTCTGAGGCAACTTATTGGTCTCGCCTCCCCAATCTCAACACGGGTAGCTCTAATTCCTGGACAATCCCAATGACAAAAAAAGGGGTCAAAATTAGAAAAAAATAGATGCACGAGGCTTGATAAATGTCCCCGTCAAGATCACAGTTTGTTGTCCGTTAATGGAAACAATGGCGTACATTTATGAAGACTGGTGTTATTAATGCCAGTCTTTATAACCCCAGAGTCAGAAGGGTGCAGACCTTCTCATACATGGTGCATGCTCTCTGCCAGGCCCTGCTCTTGGAGGGGAAGTGTATGCCAACTCTTGGCTGGCGTATATTTCCCCACAACGTTTATGTCAGATTTTGAGCTTACATGATGATATAAATGGCGGAGATCAGGGCCCTGCCCCCTGTAGGCCACGACATGGCCCAATTTTGAGAATGTGTTGAAGATAGCGACGAAATTAAAAAGTAGCAAAAAAATGGACTTTTATGCCGGAAAGCTGGCGTACAAGGCATAATAAAGTTATAATAAACTTGTCAGGCAGAGGCTTCCCTGGCCTAGACTGCCTTGATTTCTGCCCAATTTCACGAAAAACGAATTTGGCTCAAAAAAGGCTGTTCGCCATAGAGACGCCATAATTGCTCACATCTACACCAGAAAACTAGTGTCCGACTAATACATTCATTCTGTTCTCTCTGATACATTGTGAGAAACATCGGGCCAGGAAAGAGATTTGCGCTCCCCTGTTTACGTCCGAGGATTGTCTAGACAAATGCTTAATGTTTGGCTGCCAAGATCAATCCGCCAAATGTCCATTGCAGCGTACCCTCTGTGGGCACAGGCTTGGCAGCGTTTGTTTTAGGCTTTCTTGGCTGTGAGGATGTAATACTATAACCACACCTAACTTGGCAGTGATAAGTGACTGACTTTTCACCTAGTTCCTCCAGTGATCTGGTGCGAGTAGCCACCTGTATTACTGAGGATTATGAAACCTCTTGTAGCTGGAAATCCTCCATTGCTGAGCCTGTGACTGCTGGTTATTGTTGTGCTACTTGTGATGGTACTGGGTAGTTGCCACATAGCTGTCCCAGTAGTAGCAGAAGATCATATAATAGCCTTAGGCGTATACTGTGGCCCTCATGGCTGCCTGTCAGGTTTTCAGGTACAGGATGCAGCTGTACATATGATAGATATTGTGTTTGCTAACAGGTTAGGGAATTGCCATGTGAGCATTGTCAGTGCTGATATCCTATTGTGCTGAGCTTTGCTATAGTTTTGCATTTTTTTACAGTATGATGATATCGGTTACCCATTTCCATGTGCCCTGAGGGTGAGGCCTGCACATGGGGAATCCAGATTGTCACCCAGATTGTGACAGACCTGACACATATAGATACCCATATTTTCACCCGTTATGCTGCTTTTAGGGTTTATTGACATATGTCAGCTTTTAGGGGATGTGTAATGTCTGCAAATCATGTACTGCGTGAGAACCCTTTCATTGTAAGGGGAGCATGCAGACATCTATTCCTTATATAAAGAAGTCATGCTTTATTTTGTTATGCTTTGTAGACAACAAATGCCCATTTAAAGTCTATGGGTGCCACCGTGTGCTGTTTTTGTCACCGAATTTGGATATAGTATATGTATATAGAAAATTTGGAAGAGAAAAACCAATTGTCTATCTAATCTCTTCAAAGGTAACTAAATCAGGACCAAAATACGCGGTGCTGTGCCCCATGTGAACTAGCCCTTACATTGTAATAAGCCAAGTGCAGTGAGACTGGCACTTTCAGACGTCCAAAGAACTTGATTCATTGAAAAATAAAATATATTAGAAATTTTCAGGATTTTTTTTTTTCTTATGCAGCAAAAACAGGAAAACCCTTTAAAGGGGCTCTATCAGCAAAATTATGCTGATAGAGCCCCACATATGCGTGAATAGCCTTTAAAAAGGCCATTCAGGCACCGCTAAAGTTATATTAAACTACCCCCCAGTCTTAAAATAAATCCCTAAAACAGAATATGATCAACTTACCCATTGTGCATATGTGGGGCTCTATCAGCATAAGTTTGCTGATAGAGCCCCTTTAATATACAATATAGCAGAATGGAGCTCAGCCAAATCTCGGGAAACTCGCAGGCCTGTTCTTCAGGATAATTTCTTAAGGCCACGATGTGCATTTGTACCAAGTTTGTCAGCGATTGTCTTTTCCTCAGGCCTTTGTGTTCTTAGGTTGCTTTACATTCTACTTGAGACTAAAAATGGTTAAGTTTGCTTGTTGGCGCAGGAGGCACCTGTGGCCCAGAGGGTGCACATTTAGTAGGTTACATAATTCTCTGCAGAGCTGTTTGATTAACCCTTTCCCCCCCTTACTTGTCCTCCACGTCCGCAAAATACCTGAACAGAGAAGTTCCTAGAAGTCCTTGGGGCTTCTTTCATAGAGATTAGAAGTTTAAACATCTCAGTGCTGAGACTTCACTACGCAAAGATCGGATATCAGGGGTCGCTTTAAATAGCTGCGGCTTCTCTCCGCTCCATTTTGGGACTGGCAATTGTGAAACCCCAGGAGATGGTGCACGATCTATTATAAGGCTGGGGTACACTGCAACTGTTATAAGTAACTGGACACTGAATGTGCTTTATTATACACAGAAATAGGAAAAAGTGGTTTGCTGTAGACTCTCACAAATGACACAAGTACCTTTACATTGAGTTAAGGTGCAATGATAATGTGGCTCCATGGGCATGGTATGTTTGTCGAGGTTCCATAAAAGATTGCATGCGACACGTCACCTGACCTCTTGTCATAGTTATCGCAGCAGGCAGTGGAGCTTTATATCAGCAGATAATGGTCTGATCTCGCTTCCTATGAGGTCTCCTGCTTTCAGTGAAACTTCCCATGTGTCACCTGTAACCTATGTATGAACTGCAGGACCCTGGTGATATGATGACTCAGCGGCTAAAGTCTAACACCACCGGTATGAGCATAGGAAGATAAATGTGAGATTGGGGAAAATTGTCCTTTCCCCTGCATCAGGAGATCAATGCATAACTATGTATAGTGCACAGTTTACATGAGATTAAGCATCATTCTAGAATATGAAGCGGCTGATGTGGGAATTACCAAAGTCTGGAAAACTAAAAAAAAAATTCAATATTTTCAAATTTGTCCTATCCTTTTAACGTTCTTTCTGGATTGCTCAACTACAGGAACGTTTTGTTCGTATTTGAAAAGTTTTTTTTTTTTTTTTTTTTTCTCTTTTGCAATGTGATACCCACCTTTCCCAGGCAGCTGCATGCCAACTTTTCCTAATGAAGCAGCAGAGCAGGTAACATGACCTAGATACCATAATAAGTAGAAAGGCTGTGTTGTAACTTCTGTGAAATCTGCTATGTTGGCCATATTGGTTGTTGCCCAGGTTCTCTTCCAGGAACAGATAAAAATAAAAATTGACTCAATGTATTTTTTTTTGCGCACGATTTAGGTCTGTTCTCTAGTGCTCACCATGGTAAAGGCAAACAGCTTTGATGGCAGCAGTGCCAGCTGTAGCAGCACAGATAACTCGAAAGAGAGCTCCAGATCATCTACCCCAGTCCTTGACATAGAACGACATGAACGATTGCGGGATAAAATGCGTCGGCGTATTGAAGCTGGAGACAAGTGGTTCTCACTAGAGTTCTTCCCACCACGTACAGCCAGTGGAGCTGTCAACCTCATCTCCAGGTTTGTGATTGATCACTATAGCATAGGACTAACCTGTGTGGTCTAGGGATTTAACATATTTGTGCTACTAGGTACCGTAACTGATGTCCTATCGGATTCCTCTCACTAGTTCTACTTAAATTTCAGGTTTGATCGCATGGGTTCTGGGGGCCCCCTCTTCATTGATGTAACCTGGCATCCTGCTGGTGACCCTGGCTCGGACAAAGAAACCTCCTCCATGACCATTGCAAGTACAGCTGTAAATTTTTGTGGACTGGAAACCATTCTACACATGACTTGTTGCACCCAAACCAAGGAGGAGATTACAAGACATCTTAAGAAGGCAAAACGCAATGGGCTGAAAAATATAATGGCTCTTCGTGGAGGTATGTTGTACTGCTCACTCTTTAGACTTTACCCTATGGATAGGGATATACCTCCTTTAATACTGCCCTTTATGTACATGAGTACTATTGTTATAATACTGCCTCCTATATGCAAAAATATAACTGCTATAATACTGCATGTCTAATAATTAACCTCTGCTGTTGTATTCTAGATCCAGTTGGTGAAGAGTGGGAGGACGAAGCAGAAGGATTTAATTATGCCGTTGATTTAGTGAAACACATCCGCAGTGAATTTGACGACTACTTTGACATCTGTGTTGCAGGTAATTTCTATTTTTTGGAGAATTGTAGAACTTTGGAGAATTGTAGTGTAATGTGAGGCTCTCAACCTGTACAGGTTATCCTAAAGGACACCCCGAGGCTGAGAACTATGATGCAGATCTCCGACACTTAAAGGAGAAAGTGGACGCTGGAGCCGACTTCATTATCACTCAGCTTTTCTTCCGATCAGAAACTTTTCTACAGTTCCTGAAGGACTGTAGAGCCATTGGCATCACGTGTCCCATCCTGCCAGGAATATTTCCAATCCAGGTGCATTTACTTCACTTTATTCATGGGCTTTTTGACAAGATAAAGGTTTCCTGCTGGTCTCTACTCCCTGGTCCAATCTTGACACACAGTAAATGCCTACTAAGCAAGTCACTGAATGCAGTGGGTCACAGATGTGGCCAGTGACTGGCTATGATTCCTGTGTGCTGAGACAGGACCAAGTAGTGGATTCACTTTTAAGTATTGGTTAGATATTGACAAGGTAAATTTTATTCTGCACCTTTGTTGAAAATGTTTGACTCTGTGCAGCATTGAAAGAATATGTAACTGTCTGTTCTTCCTATATACCATATCATGTCCTCTTTCCTCAGGGGTACGGTTCCTTACGACAACTGGTTAAACTCTCAAAACTTGAGGTACCACAGGAAATCAAGGATGTCATTGAGCCAATCAAAGATAATGATGCTGCCATCAGGAATTATGGTATTGACCTTGCAGTGTCCATGTGCCGGGAGCTGCTGGACAGTGGTCTGGTGCACGGGTTACATTTGTATACACTTAACCGAGAAGTGGCCAGCATTGATTTACTTAGGCGGCTGGGCATGTGGCAGGAGGATCCAAGGTGAGTAGCTGATATATGATAAATGTTTGCTGAAAATAGGATGACCATGTCACGTGTGTTATTTGGAGTTCTTGTTCTCTACAGTTGTAGATTTTGTAGGTTCTCCTCATGCTTCAACTCTTAGGGCTCGTTCACATGGGCACAGAGCGAGCGAATTATGGCGTGGAATCCATGTCATAATCCGCCCCCTCGCAATGGTGGTCTATGGAGATTGCTAGCGATCTTTTGCTGCTCACAGAAAAAAGAAGCAAGCTGCCCTTTCTTCAGGCAGATTCCACACCTCATTGAGCCACAGCGTCCGCCTCGTGGCAGCACCCTCCGGACTAGGCCCGTTCATTTTGGGCCTACTCCAGAGCGGGAAGCAGCGACTGACAGTCTAGGAAGGCACATTTTGGTGTTGTTTTTTGACGCGGCTTCCTGTGTCAAAATCAGCACCAAAATACGCTATTATGCACCCGTGTGAACTAAGGGTCCATTCACACGGAGTAAACGCGCGCTCGTTTTGGCACAATACACATCTAAAGATTACACGCGTAAAATTAAGACTCACATTGACTTCAATTACATTTTTTTACATGTGTAAAAAAAAAAAAAAAAAAAACGCGCCAAACAACGTGACGCGGTTTTTTTTATACGTGTAAAAAAAATGTCACTGAAGTAAATGGGAGCCGTATTTTTACACATGTATTCTTTACATGTGTATTGTGCCAAAATGAGCATGCATTTATTCCGTGTGAATGGACCCTAATCCTTATCTGTTCAGTTCAGCCGCATGGAAGTTCCTGCAGTGTAGTATTAGATGGTGACCTACTAATTTTCAGTGGATAACTAATCCTTTATTGAGTGGGATCTGCTCATTAGTGGCTGTTTTCAATGGCTAATATCATGAGCTTCGGAGCCGGTGAGGTCCGTCCCTGTGGAAATGTCATAGATGCTTAAGATGGGGTATTCCTTTAAAAGGAACCTGTCATGTTGAACCTGTAAGTCTCTTCCAAGGGTAGTTTGATATACTTTGTGGAAAAAGGGTTCAGTGTAACTTGCACTTTACTTAAGTCTCTGCTAATTTTGGGCTTGTCAGGACATTGGGCAGCTTTGATTTGACAAGGATGGCTGTCAGAGAATGAGTAAAATACAAGTTACACTGAATTTGTTTCCCCTCTCCTCCTGTCCTATAACATCCTTCTGTAGCCCTGAACAGTGTTTTTAGTGAGCCTTTCTTTTATCAGCTTGCTCCCCCAAAATGTTCTCCTGTACTACAGAAATGTATGGATTTAAAGGCATCCTGTCACCGGGAACCGGTAGTTTAATCTGCAGACATCGTGTAGTTTTGTGGGAAAAACTTAGCATAACCATTCATTGAACTTTCTACTTTATCTTTGCTATAAAGTCAAGGAGTCAGTCATTGACAGCTATATCTGTATAAATAGTCATAGAGGGGAGACTGTCAGTCACCTCCTTGACTTTATAGCTAAGAAATGGCTGAGACTGTAATGAATAAAAAGTTTTATATTGAATAGTCTCCTGCAAAACTATGTATTAGTCTGCTCAGACTCTGCTCTATATCCTGGTGCCAGCAGATTGCGCTGCATTTCCCTAGTGAGAAGACCCCTTTAATATATTGTTGCATGCAATAGAATGGCTATTACAGAGCTCACGGTCAGTTATACCTTTTCCATTAGGTCATCTGGCACCATTAATTTGAGAATCAACAGGAATGTAGAGCTTTTATCATGGCAAAAATTTCATGAATGTTATTGGTTGTTTATTATAGACGCCCCATGCCCTGGGCAGTAAGTGCTCATCCCAAGAGGAGAGAAGAAGACGTCCGTCCCATTTTCTGGGCCTCTCGACCCAAGAGTTATATCCACAGAACGCAGGAGTGGGACGACTTCCCCAACGGACGTTGGTTTGTATCTAGTTCAAAGAAAATGCCCCATATTTTATCCTGCCAGGATAAAGCTGAGAAAAACTTGTGACTTTATTTTTACAGGGGAAATTCTTCATCTCCAGCTTTTGGTGAACTGAAAGATTATTATCTCTTCTACTTGAAGAGCAAGTCTCCTCGAGATCAATTACTGAAGATGTGGGGAGAAGAACTGAGTAGTGAGGAGAGCGTGTTTGAGATTTTTACGTGTTACATTACTGGAAAGCCCAACCATAATGGCCACAAGGTGAGTTTAAGGCACTATAACGTGTCCTTGAAAAACGTGACAGTCTTCCTTATGTGACATGGGTGGTGACAGCATCTAACACCTTTCCTCTTGTCCAGGTGACTTGCCTCCCTTGGAATGACGACCCTCTGGCACAAGAAACCAATTTAGTAAAGGACCAACTGGAGAAAGTTAATAAAAGAGGAATTTTGACCATTAACTCCCAGCCTAATGTGAATGGGAAACCCTCAACTGACCCCATAGTAGGATGGGGGCCAAGCAGAGGCTACGTCTTTCAGAAGGTAGGGAGCTGTGAATAGAGGCTAATGAATACTGGGGCAACATGGTGGCTCAGTGGTTAGCACTGCAGCCTTGCAGCGCTGGAGTCCTGGATTCGTATCCCAGTAGGAACAACTTCTGCAAGGAGTTTGTATGTTCTCCCCGTGTTTGCGTGGATTTCCTCCCATTCTACAAAGACATACTGATAGGAAAAACAAATGTGCATTGTGATCCCTATATGGGGCTCACAATCTAAATTAAAAAAAAATGCTAATGAATACTATTAGAGGGTCAGATATTTCACTGCAAGCAACTTTGGAAGGGGCTGGTGATGATCTGATTGTGACGGTCAGGCTATCTATCAATTGGAAGAGAAAGAAAACTTGCATTTTTCTGCAGCTACCTGACATTGAGTGGATAGGCTATATTAAAGATCGTAGACTTTTCTTGTCATGCTACAGTTTTAACTAGATGTCGGTTTTTCAGTGACCTATAACTTCCTTTCTTGGCACAGGCGTACTTGGAGTTTTTTGCATCCAGTGAGATGGTGACTGCTCTCAACAAAGTGCTGAAAAGATATGAGCCTCGCGTCAACTACCATATTGTGAATGTACAGGTATGGCATTGTCTGAGACAGTACACCTTTTGTTTTTTTTCTGGACACCATTATCTAAAGCTAACTTATCGTTATGTTACTACAGGGTGAAAACATCACAAATTCCACGGACATGCAGCCAAATGCTGTGACTTGGGGCATTTTTCCAGGTCGTGAGATCATACAACCAACCGTGGTGGATCCAGTCAGCTTTATGTACTGGAAGGTAAGCTTGGTGTTTTTATTTCCAAAATTGTTCTACTTTAATCTCCCAGTAATACTAACTTTTTTTGGTGTCTGCTCTTGTAATTTGCCCTCCTGGAAGAGTCGTCTTTACGCCAATCACCAGATGTTACCAAAACTAGTGTTGTACGAGCTCATGTAGTGTGTTAGGGATGTGTGTTAGCAAGTTTGTAGAACACTTCTTATAACTAGCAGAAAAGAGTGCAGCTCTGAAGTACAATACAAGCTGTAATGTGCAAGATAAGTGATGTATTTTCAAAGTGACTCCATTGTTTCCCGTTCTACAGGATGAAGCTTTTGCTTTATGGATCGAGCAGTGGGCAAAATTGTATGAAGAGGAGTCGCCATCTCGCATGATCATCCAATACATTCATGACAATTACTACTTGGTGAACTTGGTGGACAACGACTTTCCTCTAGAGAGCTGTCTGTGGCAAGTGATTGAGGACACGTTTCAAGAACTTGACAATCCCTCTGAAAATTGACTTTAAGATGTTCACTGCCTCAGAAAACTGAACTTCACAGGGCCATAAGTCTATTCCTGCACCATGGCCTGTAGATGGCCTACATTTAATCTACACACCCCTTTACGGACATTACCCCGTATGTCCTGACACTAAGGTTTAAAGTACCACGACATAAGTGACTTGGATGAATATTTATACTAATAGGAGCTGAACTCTATGTATACGGTTTATGTGAACTGCTACTGTCTACAGAGTAAGACTTTATATTTTTTTAGCAGCTTTTCAGAAGACTTTATACTTATTTATATCCTCAACCTCCTCTGTTGTATAGGAAAGTTGTAGAATATGCCCAGTGCATAGGAAACTGTGACCTATATATTCCAATAATATTACTGTACCCGTACCTGAGCCCAAAGGAACATGGGTAAAATTGAAGGATCTCTATATGCTATAGATACTGGTGGAACAGTCCGTCCTGTGCATTTATACTGTTGAAGATACCTGATGATCTCTTCACTATTATATCGGATCTGTATCAGAAATCTGTTTTTAAGCTCTTGTGCTAAATGAACTATTATATTTTTTTATTGCATTAAGATGACTGTAAATAGTGTAGCAGCTGGTGGCCAATGAACTGTGATAGGGGCTTGTTGTAGCCATGTGGTTTTATTTCACCCTTAGTTTGCACAGTACAGTTATTGACTCACTATGATCATGTATCTCATGTCCACAAATCAAGCAATAAAGATCAGATTTTGTGGGGTTATAAATAGAGATGAGCGAACAGTGTTCTATCGAACACATGTTCGATCGGATATCAGGGTGTTCGCCATGTTCGAATCGAATCGAACACCACGTGGTAAAGTGCGCCAAAATTCGATTCCCCTCCCACCTTCCCTGGCGCCTTTTTTGCACCAATAACAGCGCAGGGGAGGTGGGACAGGAACTACGACACTGGGGGCATTGAAAAAAATTGGAAAAAGTCATTGGCTGCCGAAATCAGGTGACCTCCATTTTAGACGAATAGTGGATTTCAAATCCGGGTCATATGAGAATGTGAACTTTGTGACTATGAGACAGGGATAGCTGTACAGGCAGGGATAGCTAGGGATAACCTTTATTTAGGGGGGAATGTTATTAAAAATAACTTTTTGGGGCTCTATCGGGTGTGTAATTGTGATTTTTGTGAGATACACTTTTTCCCATAGGGATGCATTGGCCAGCGCTGATTGGCCGAATTCCGTACTCTGGCCAATCAGTGCTGGCCAATGCATTCTATTAGCTTGATGAAGCAGAGTGTGCACAAGGGTTCAAGCGCACCCTCGGCTCTGATGTAGCAGAGCCGAGGCTGCACAAGGGTTCAAGCGCACCCTCGGCTCTGATGTAGGAGAGCCGAGGGTGCACTTGAACCCTTGTGCACCCTCAGCTCTGCTACATCAGAGCCGAGGGTGCGCTTGAACCCTTGTGCACACTCTGCTTCATCAAGCTAATAGAATGCATTGGCCAGCGCTGATTGGCCAATGTATTCTATTAGCCTGATGAAGTAGAGCTGAATGTGTGTGCTAAGCACACACATTCAGCTCTACTTCATCGGGCTAATAGAATGCATTGGCCAGCGCTGATTGGCCAGAGTACGGAACTCGACCAATCAGCGCTGGCTCTGCTGGAGGAGGCGGAGTCTAAGATCGCTCCACACCAGTCTCCATTCAGGTCCGACCTTAGACTCCGCCTCCTCCGGCAGAGCCAGCGCTGATTGGCCGAAGGCTGGCCAATGCATTCCTATGCGAATGCAGAGACTTAGCAGTGCTGAGTCAGTTTTGCTCAACTACACATCTGATGCACACTCGGCACTGCTACATCAGATGTAGCAATCTGATGTAGCAGAGCCGAGGGTGCACTAGAACCCCTGTGCAAACTCAGTTCACGCTAATAGAATGCATTGGCCAGCGCTGATTGGCCAATGCATTCTATTAGCCCGATGAAGTAGAGCTGAATGTGTGTGCTAAGCACACACATTCAGCACTGCTTCATCACGCCAATACAATGCATTAGCCAGTGCTGATTGGCCAGAGTACGGAATTCGGCCAATCAGCGCTGGCTCTGCTGGAGGAGGCGGAGTCTAAGGTCGGACCTGAATGGAGACTGGTGTGGAGCGATCTTAGACTCCGCCTCCTCCAGCAGAGCCAGCGCTGATTGGTCGAGTTCCGTACTCTGGCCAATCAGCGCTGGCCAATGCATTCTATTAGCCCGATGAAGTAGAGCTGAATGTGTGTGCTTAGCACACACATTCAGCTCTACTTCATCAGGCTAATAGAATACATTGGCCAATCAGCGCTGGCCAATGCATTCTATTAGCTTGATGAAGCAGAGTGTGCACAAGGGTTCAAGCGCACCCTCGGCTCTGATGTAGCAGAGCCGAGGCTGCACAAGGGTTCAAGTGCACCCTCGGCTCTCCTACATCAGAGCCGAGGGTGCGCTTGAACCCTTGTGCAGCCTCGGCTCTGCTACATCAGAGCCGAGGGTGCGCTTGAACCCTTGTGCACACTCTGCTTCATCAAGCTAATAGAATGCATTGGCCAGCACTGATTGGCCAGAGTACGGAATTCGGCCAATCAGCGCTGGCCAATGCATTCTATTAGCCCGATGAAGTAGAGCTGAATGTGTGTGCTAAGCACACACATTCAGCACTGCTTCATCACGCCAATACAATGCATTAGCCAGTGCTGATTGGCCAGAGTACGGAATTCGGCCAATCAGCGCTGGCTCTGCTGGAGGAGGCGGAGTCTAAGATCGCTCCACACCAGTCTCCATTCAGGTCCGACCTTAGACTCCGCCTCCTCCAGCAGAGCCAGCGCTGATTGGCCGAATTCCGTACTCTGGCCAATCAGCACTGGCTAATGCATTGTATTGGCTTGATGAAGCAGTGCTGAATGTGTGTGCTTAGCACACACATTCAGCTCTACTTCATCGGGCTAATAGAATGCATTGGCCAGCGCTGATTGGCCGAATTCCGTACTCTGGCCAATCAGCACTGGCTAATGCATTGTATTGGCTTGATGAAGCAGTGCTGAATGTGTGTGCTTAGCACACACATTCAGCTCTACTTCATCGGGCTAATAGAATGCATTGGCCAATCAGCGCTGGCCAATGCATTCTATTAGCGTGAACTGAGTTTGCACAGGGGTTCTAGTGCACCCTCGGCTCTGCTACATCAGATTGCTACATCTGATGTAGCAGTGCCGAGTGTGCATCAGATGTGTAGTTGAGCAAAACTGACTCAGCACTGCTAAGTCTGCATTCGCATAGGAATGCATTGGCCAGCCTTCGGCCAATCAGCGCTGGCTCTGCCGGAGGAGGCGGAGTCTAAGGTCGGACCTGAATGGAGACTGGTGTGGAGCTATCTTAGACTCCGCCTCCTCCAGCAGAGCCAGCGCTGATTGGTCGAGTTCCGTACTCTGGCCAATCAGCACTGGCCAATGCATTTCTATGGGGAAAAGTTAGCTTGCGAAAATCGCAAACTGACAGGGATTTCCATGAAATAAAGTGACTTTTATGCCCCCAGACATGCTTCCCCTGCTGTCCTAGTGTCATTCCAGGGTGTTGGTATCATTTCCTGGGGTGTCATAGTGGACTTGGTGACCCTCCAGACACGAATTTGGGTTTCCCCCTTAACGAGTTTATGTTCCCCATAGACTATAATGGGGTTCGAAACCCATTCGAACACTCGAACAGTGAGCGGCTGTTCGAATCGAATTTCGAACCTCGAACATTTTAGTGTTCGCTCATCTCTAGTTATAAACATTGGGACCCTATCAGTTATTCATGTGGCTGATTCTGTGTCTGTAGTAGAACTGTCTTCACTTCAGGCAGTCTTGTACACTATATGAACAAACGTATTCCAAAACCTACACTATGCCTACTGGAGTTGGTCTCCTACTTGCAACTAAAACAACTTCTGTTCTTCTGAGAAGGCTTTCTATGATTTTATGTCTCTAGGAGTTATTGCCCGTTCTTCTAGAAAAGCAATGGTGAGGTCAGACACCGATATTGGATGAGAGGGACTGACTCTCACATTCTACCAAGCATTTGCCAACTCCAGACTTTTCCCTTCACAAGCATGGTTGATGACTCCACAGAACATGTTTCCATCACTCCAGAGCCCACTGCTTTAAGCCCCTCCATCCACCGCATTACATTGTCTTTGGTAAGAAAAGTCTTGCCCGTAGCTGCTCTGCCATCGAAACCCATGCCAAGAAGCTCCTGACGCAATTTTTGTGCTGACGTCGATGTCAAAGGAGGTCTGTAGTTATTGAATCAGCAGATTGTTGGTGACGTGTTCACTACGCGCCTCAGCTCTTTGTCATGGTCTGCACCGAGTTGCTGTGGTTAATGGACACTAACACTTTTCAATAATTCCTTTCACATACTGACTTGTACCAAGCTAGAAGTCAGTGAGCTCTTTAGAACAACCCATTATTTCACAAATGTTTGTAAAGGCCGACTTCTATCACTTGCTGTAGGTGAAATTAGGTTTCCTCTTGTAGAATTAGGTCAGGGACCCCTGTTCTCTCAACAAGTGGTCCCACTTCTCTACCAGAAATGTATGGGATGGGGGGAGAAATCCCATAAATCCAATCTCAACCAAATGTTATACATGTAGATCGCGGTGATTGTAAGGGCAACAGCAATAAAAATAAAAAGCCTGTGGCAGGAAAGGGTTAAACCTCCTAGCATTCAATGCAGCATCTAAGTGGTTTATGGAGAAGGCAGGGGGCATTGGTCAGGTCTTTCTGGTATAGAGTAAATTTTATACCCTATTAGCTCAAGTTGGAACCCTTTAACCCAGATTCTAAACTGTATTGTTATAGGCCAATTACTGCATATACTAGAAACTGTAGGAAATGTTTGGATCATTGGATGCTGCTTTTGACAGACTTGTCATCGGTGCCCAAGGACAAGGAAAGTCCTCTTTAATAACACATCACCATTTTCACGGAGGAGGCTCTTCTAGCTTTCAATGGATAGGAACAACTATAGCCAGAAACTGATACTCTGTACAGATCTAATACATATCACAGCTGGGAATTTGCTACAATGGCTTAATAGACCAGTGGTTCTCAACCTTTCTAATGCCGTGACCCCGCAATACAGTTCCTCATGTTCCGGTGACCCCATTCAGTTTGGAACACGCGTCCATAACGGCGTGCGTTCCAGCTGAATAGCACTGCTGCAGACAGTAGTGTGGCTTCTCAGTGGCTAAAGCCATCAGAAATATGTATTTTCTGAAGGCTTTAGGCATACCTCCCAACTTTTGAAGATTAGAAAGAGGGAGAAAATATGCAGCGCGCCGCTGCAAATTTAGCTCCGCCCACTTTTATGTTGACTCCGCCTATTCTCATTCATTTTTTTCATGTACTCCCACACAGTATAATTCTCCTACAGTCACCCGTACATTATGTCTCCCTAGTTTCATATAACCCCTTCATCTGCCCCCAGTTTCATGTCCCCCCATCTCTGCCCCCAGTTTCATGTCCCCCTATCTCTGCCTCCAGTTTCATGTCCCCCCATCTCTGCCTCCAGTGTCAAGCCGTACCCCCCCTTCATCTGCCCATAGTTTGATGTCCCCCCATCTCTTCCCCCAGTTTCAGGTACCCATCTGTTCCTCAGTTTCATGTTCCCTCCATCTCTGCCCCCAGTGTCATGCCGTCCCTCCCCCTTCATCTGCCCAGTTTCATGTTCCCCCATCTCTGCCCAGAGCTTCATGTTCCCTCCATCTCTGCCCCCAGTGTCATGCCGTCCCTCCCCCTTCATCTGCCCAGTTTCATGTCCCTCCATCTCTGCCCCCAGTGTCATGCCGTCCCTCCCCCTTCATCTGCCCAGTTTCATGTCCCTCCATCTCTGCCCCCAGTGTCATACCGTCCCCCCCTTTTTCTGCCCCTTCATTATGTTCCACCTAAAAAAAAAAAAAAAAAAACACTCACCTTCCAACGCTCCCCCGCTGCCCGCTCAGTCTCGCTCACTCATATAGTTGTAGCCGCGATGTGACGTCATTACATCACGGCTACACATACAGAAGCCGCAGCACAGCGTTAAAGCAGGAGCTGGCTGTGTTTAATTGCCCCTGTTTTCAACTCATCGGCGTCCTCCGGGCGCCGATCAGTTGAAACCGGGACATACCTCCCACCGCCAGTGTCGCGACCCACAGGTTGAGAACCGCTGCTCTAGACTTATTTATTATACCTGTGCTAATACATTGTAAACAAATGATCAGGAAAAAAATGTTTTTTGGGATTTTTTGCCGATGGATATATTTAAGTCATAGATAGTTGTCTAGATTGGATTCAATTGTAACAAACTTTCAGCTGCGAAAAGTATTAGGCCCGGTTCACATCTGTGTTCGGGTTTCCGTTCGGGGAGTCCGCTTGGGGACCCGCCCAATGAAAACCTATATGCATTAGAAAGCGGTTACCTGGGAAACTTGTGAACCCCATAGACTATAATGCGGTTCTTGTGGTTTCCACACGAAAGATGCGGAGAGTAAAGTTCTGCACGCAGCACTTTTCTCTCCGTATTATTCGTGCGGAAACCATACGAACTCCATTATAGTCTATGAGGTCCGTGTGACTTCCTTACGTAACTCCCCAAACGAAAACCCGAATGCAGACATGAACCAGGCCTTAGGTCTGACCCTGTACAGGTTTTTAGCCTCTGCATGTAAACCTGAATCACTAACTGCAAAGATCCTGCAAATTGTGAGACAATGAAACACCAAGTATATTAGAAATTTGTAGACCTTTTTATAGTACAATGGCTTGACATTATGTACATGAAACCTGAAAATTCTTTAAAGGTATCAAAATCTACAAACTCTGATTCTCCAGCAAACTACAAGGAAGGCTGCTGAAGGGAATGTAGGACTCCAGACGTGGGCCCCTGCTATGAGGCCTCAGCATAGAATCCCAGGAATTTGCCCTCCTGAGACATCGGATGGGTCTGGTAACTTAGCTGCTCTTGTACATCTAAATATGTGTTTCTGCCATCCTTCATACCTGATCTTTTTAGTGATTTGCATGTAGAATTAAAAAAAAAACAAAAAAAAACTAAGACTCCTTATGCAAAGATTATATATATATATATATATTATATATATATATACTGTATGTATATATATATATATATATACTGTATATATATATATATATATATATATATATATATATGACTCCTTATGCAAAGATATATATATATATATATATATATATATATACGCACAAATAATCTTCATTCAATCTATTTTTTTTTTCAGTTACAAAAACATCACAGATCCCAGTCTTTTTCCACAGGCCAAAGTAGCTTAAGTATTTCTCCCTCCTCCTCTAACCCACACAAGTCTAACTACCACAAGACTTTGCTCTTAGGTCCGAGACGCTGCTAAAATGCCTTTTGTCACCATAGATTTATATGGGGAGGCAAAAATGCAAAACAAAGCGCAAAATAGTGAGATACACAAAAGTTTTTGGGATTGTTTTTCAGCGTTCCCCAACAGCATTCTTCTTTAGCTGTGTTTTGTTACATGTGGCCTTAGTGATTTTTGCCATTGCAGAATTCTGTAAAATCCAGTGCTAATTTATGCAACAGGAAATTTAAAGCAAAGACATCCCCTGTAGTCCCAGCATTAGGTTAAGGCCCTACATAGTGGGCAGCAGTGAAAAAGCACTGCGGGACAAACCACCACAGGTAGTCATTCTGCTTTTTCCAGCAGCGGACTTTCTTCTGCGAACTTTCTGCTTCAATTATACCTATACAGAGACCACCAGCGTTTTCATTGGTACAATTGACATGCTGTGATTTCCAAAAACACAACAGTTTTGGAAATCGGTTATTCTTCTGTAATATGTGAATGGGATTCATGATTTTGCCAAGGCATTTCCACCAAGTGGGGCTTTACTTGACCATGTTTCACCTGTGATTTACCTGCCTGAACATCATGCTGCAAGAGGGAATGCTCATAGCTATAAAACACTGCAGAAAAAGTGCAGCAGAAAAGGCAATTCCTCAGGTTTTTCGTTGCTCTTCTACTGAATTTTGCATTTTCGCCTTTAACATATAAGTTTATGGAGAAGACACACAATTTTTGCAGGTAAAAACACATTTCCCTACAATGTGTGGATGACAATAAGGTACGTTCACACTGCCATCATTCAAGTCTGAACTGAGCTATCATAGGATCAGAGCAATGGACTGAAAAGTTGACAGAACGACTGATGTGGACGTAGCACCCTGCATCTGTCCTCCATTCACTGTAATAACAAATAGAATACAAAATCTTTCTTGTTTATTTTTTTCAATGGAAGAAAAGTCCTGCATACAGGATTTTATCTCCCATTTGAAACCATAACATACAGAACAGAAGAAAGTTTTCATCTTGTTTTAAACATTACAGCCAATGGACACCGATGCAAATGTAACAGTTCAGAACAACCAACCTGAATGACGGGTGTGAATCTAGCCTTAGAGCTCGTTCACATCTGCGCCTGGTTCTCCGTTCTGCAGGTTCCCGTTTCCTGCACAAAACTGGGCAGGAGACGGAAACCTGCCATCATCTAAAGCAGGCATGTCAAACTCGGGGTACCCCGAGGGCCACATGAGTAACAAGAGGTTGTTGCGAGGGCCGCACACAGCAGCTAATGTCACACATGTATTTTAACAGCAGTCATGAAAACAAGATATGAAGTAGTAATATGTAACAGCAACATATATTTAACAAAAATACAGCAATTAAAAACTAAACATTTATTTGTTATAATTTTTTTCAATCTTTTTTAGATGATAAGTGGTGATCAGTCAGCCTTGTTCTCTGAGATTTTGTTAGTTTCATAAAAGAAAATTCTGTTTACATATACACCCTTCATCTGTCCCCAGTTTCATGTCCCCCCTCCATCTCTGCCCCCAGTTTCATGTCCCCTCCATCTCTGCCCCCAGTTTCATGTCCCCTCCATCTCTGCCCCCAGATTCATATCCCCCATCTCTGCCCCCCAGATTCATGTCCCCTCCATCTCTTCCCCCAGATTCATGTCCCCTCCATCTCTTCCCCCAGTTTCATGTCCCCCCTCCATCTCTGCCCCCCAGATTCATGTCCCCCCCATCTCTGCCCCCCAGATTCATGTCCCCCCATCTCTGCCCCCAGATTCATGCCCCCCCATCTCTGCTCCCAGATTCATGTCCCCCCATCTCTTCCCCCAGATTCATGTCCCCCCCCATCTCTGCCCCCAGATTCATGTCCCCCCATCTCTTCCCCCAGATTCATGTCCCCCCCATCTCTGCCCCCAGATTCATGTCCCCCCCATCTCTGCCCCCAGATTCATGTCCCCTCATCTCTGCCCCCAGATTCATGTCCCCCCATCTCTGCCCCCAGATTCATGTCCCCCCCATCTCTGCCCCCAGATTCATGTCCCCCATCTCTGCCCCCAGTATCATGCCCCCCATCTCTGCCCCAGATTCATGTCCTCTCCATCTCTGCCCCCAGTGTCACGCAGTCCCCTCCTTCATCTGCCCCCAGTGTCATGCCGTCCTCTCCTTCATCTGCCCTCTGTTTCACGTTCCACCTCTATGTGCACACACATTAAAGTGGATCTTCTTCACAGCACAGCCAATCGCGCTGTGCTGTGAGAGCCGGGAGGAACTCCCCCCTCCCTCTGCTCGCAGTACTCGTCTATAGACGAGTATTATCAGGGAGGGAGGGAGCGTTCTTCCCGGCTCTCACAGCACAGCGCGTTTGAGCACTGAGTGTCAGAAACGCCCTTCTGACCATAGAAGAGCTACGGTACCGGACCGTAAGCTCTTCACACCGGGCACACATCGGGAAAGCCGACAGTGCGCTGAACTCAGCGCACTGTCAGCTTTCCGGCAGTATATAGAACTGCCTTACCTTGTCCGACGCTCCCCCGCCGCACTCTCTCTCTCGCGCTAACAGTCGTAGACGCGATGTGACGTCATCACGTCTACACAGCAGCGTGTAGCCGCGTGAGTATTGCACCTCTGCGGCCCGCACAAAAGTTTCAAACTTTGTCTCTAAACTTTAGAGACAAAGTTTGAGACTTTTGTGCGGGCCGCAGATATGCCTGTAAAGGGCTGCATGCGGCCCGCGGGACGCATGTTTGACATGCCTGATCTAAAGTGTCTGGCCGTGAGCGCCTGTGAGCGTTTTATGCTCTCTGCAGTGAAACCGTTTTTTTTTTTTAACCGGACACAGAGTTGGACATGCAGTACTCTGTGTCCGGCATTCTGCCGGCAGAAGACAGAAACCTAATACGGAGTGCCGAACGCTGGTGTAAACCCAGCGTTAGAAAGTTGTACAATATTTCCTGTGTGATCTGGGAAAAACACTTAGCTCTTGGCGCCCTCTTGTGGTAGTTTTTCAGAAATGCATGGATTTTCTTTACTTTTAGGCTGGTCTTACACGACCTTATGGTCGTACGGTCCGCAAGTTGCTGATCGGCAACATAGACTCCGCAGACGGCCGTGTCCTGCTGGGTGAGTCCGTGCAGTGCAGCAATTCACGGCCATTACGGACATGTTCTATAAATTGCGGACTACGGTTGCGGCCCGGCCACACCATGGATAAAATATTGAACGCATTGAATATAATGTGTCCGCAAATACAAGAACACCAACCCACAAGCACAACACAAATGCCACAACACACGAGACCACTGTAGACACACACAACACAAACACCACCCCATAAATACCACACACGCACACAAAGACACTCAGATGGATGCACACTACACACATAGATGAACAGAGCACATGCGTACTTACACACAACTACCGCAACGCATGGACACTTGCTCTGTGCAAGTCGATTGCCAAAGTGAGGAAGTTTTGCTCCCTCTACCGGGAAGACAATCCTTTGGCGGTAGATGCCCTGTCAATACCTTGGAGGTTCAAACTGGCATACGTTTTTCCTCCGATTCCCATGATTCTGAAGGTATTGGCGAAACTCAGGCACGACCAGACTTCGGCAATAGTGATCACGCCGTTCTGGCCAAAGAGGGCATGGTTTACCCACCTCATTCTGATGAGTCAAGGGATCTACTGGAGGCTTCCACAAGTCCCAAACCTGGTAACTCTAAACAGACAGCTCTGCCAGGACCTGGACAGGTTCAACCTCACTGCATGGAGGTTGACCATGCCGTATGTGGAGATAGAGGATTGTCCTAGGTCGTTCTAAGAACATTGGCCCATTCAAGAGCAGATTCAACTAACAGGAGTTACCAAAGGATCTCACCAGTGGCGTAATTAGGAATGGCGGGGCTCCGTGGCAAACTTTTGACATGGGCTCCCCCCCCCCCCCCGCCCCAACCGACCCCCCTCCTCCGCACTCTATTGTGCCCCATAGTGGCCCCTGCACACAGTATTATCCCCCATAGTGGCCCCTACACACAGTATTATGTCCCTTAGTGACCCCTGCACACAGTATTATGTCCCTCAGTTGCCCCTGCACACAGTATTATGTCCCTTAGTGGCCCGGGCCCTGTGGCAGCTGCCTCCGCTGCTATGGCGGTAGTTACGCCCCTGGATTTCACGGATATTTCAAGATTGGTGTGTGGATAGGCAGCTTAACAACTCTGCTATCGAATCGGTCTTGCAGTTCCTACAGAGTGGCCTGGATAAGGGGCTAACTACAGCTACCCAGAAGGTTCATGTTTCAGCACTTTCCGCTCTTCTAGGGACCTAGTTATCACAAGATCCTCTAATAAAGCAATTCCTTAAAGGGGCCTCTAGGCTCCGCCCTCAGATACAGCCCCCTGTCCTGCAATGGGACTTGGCTGCGGTTCTTCAGGGGCTTTGTTCTTTGTTTGGCTCTGCCTCGGAGCCATTCATTACTTTTTTCCCTGATAGGGTTCAACTTAGGTTCGTCCAGGGATTTTTACCTAAGGTCCCTACTAGAGATGAGCGAACACTGTTCGGAACAGCCGTTCTGAACAGCACGCTCACAGCACGCTTCCATAGAAATGAATGGAAGCGGCCGGCACGCGGGGGGTTAAGCGGACGGCCGCCGGCAAAGTCCGGGTGCCAGGTGCTTCCATTCATTTCTATGGGAGCGTGATATTCGGATCGGCTGATCCGAACAGTGTTCGCTCATCTCTAGTCCCTACCTTTGGTAATATAAATCAAGTGATATCCCTGTCGGCCTTTTTTCCCTTTCCCACTTCTGAGTTGGAGGAGAGTATGCACAAGTTGGACTTGGTCAAAGCATTGCGCATATATTCAGATCGTACAGCTTCCTTTCTAAGAACCTGCTCATCAATACCTACGGCCATAACAAAGGTGTTAAAGCCTCTATAGCCACCCTGTCAAGATGGATCAGGGAGGCCAACGCTTGCTCTCTTCACGCTCAAGACCTACCAGTACCGGAATTTGTGCATGCCCACGCAACCAGAGATGGATCAACTTCCTGGGCAGAGAGATGCTCGCTCTCCTTACAGCTGATATGTTCCGCTGCTTCCTGGAGTTCTCATCTGATGTTCGCCAGACACTACAGATTGGACTGGCGCAGCTCAGAGGCCGCAGCCTTTGGACATTGTGTTTTGGCATCTGCTTGCCAAGATCTTCCGCCCTAGTTGGGATTATACTTGCTAGTTCCCCATCTTGTGCTGCTGTTGGGCATAGGAGGAATGGAAGATTATAAGGAAATCTGTTTTCCCTTAGCCCAAACAGCAGCACAAGGCTCCCTCCCATTGTTTATGGTAATGTTTGTATTGTTATATTGCCTTTTATACTTTTTGACTAACACAGGGGGGAGGAGGTCTCTCCGGCCTCTTATAGGGGGAAAAACTCTTAGCTAATTAAAAGTTCCACCTGTCCTAACAGCACACAGGGGCAGGAATACCCCATCTTGTGTTGCTGTTGGGCATAGGGGGAAAAGATCGGGACCACATGTGGAAAAGTTATAGTGTAGCCACCGGCAGAATCACCGATGGCTAACCTACTGAAACATGCAGTACAAGATTTGTGGTACACGTGCTGCTGAAAAAAGTTTCACTCTTTGCATTGAGTTTGCTGTGGGTGAATCCTCTACAGGATGATACACACAGTGACCCCTCTATGTGTGGCCTAAACATAAAAGAGATGAACAAGCTAGTTAGAGGTACAGTAAAGAGCTGGGTAGCTGCAGGTAGCCAACCAGGTGACCAAAGGCAACAGTTCACAACCTCCAAAATGGCCAACAAAGATTGCAAATTTTTCAACCCGTTCACATAGCTATCATATCTCTACCAGACATATCCACCCACAGATTTCTATTTAGTGTATAATCAATGTTGTCCTCGGTCATGTCTGCAGCTTGAGGCTCATCCTCCATACCGCCTGTGAGTCTACTCCTGCAGATTATCGCGTTCTCATTTCCTCAGGATAATGACACAATCATAGGCACAAAGCAGTGAATCCTTCACTTTACGAAAATTACTCTTATTTTCTACAATCTCAAGGCAGTTATAAAGAACACAGGATTTTCAATAAGGCGGCTGTCAGTGAATATTTCTCTGTAGACCTGGAGACAATGTAATCTGCCTCATTGATAATACTGGAGAAAGGGGCAACATGTGTATGATCTAGAAATGATACTGAGGATTGTGCCATAGGGGCTTCAGTGCTAACATAGTTATTACATTGTAATACAGCATCCCCTAAAAACGGGTTCATCTGATAACAGGGTTATCTTTGATTCTAAAGGGGACAGGGGTTATTTTATAAGTGGCTGTAAAGTAAAATGTAAATAACACTCAGGGGTGTACCTACCGGGGTAGCCGACGGGCCCCTAATGTGTGTGTTTGTTTTTTTTCTAATAGGCCATTACCTGCTGGAGTAACCCCCTGGAGGTAACGGGCCCTATTTACTTACTGATCCTTGCTCCTGCTCACGGACGCCTATGCTTACCCTTCTGCAGAAGTGCAGGTGGCTGTGAGCAGGATTGGGGATCACTGAGTGAGGCCGCAGCCCCGTGGGCTCGTGAACCCCACAAACACTGTTATAATTATACTCTGGAGTCTTTTCAGACCTCGGAATATAATGATCGTTGCGCAAGGGGAGGCAAGAGAACATAAAAACACTGTTACAAACCTCTACTGCGCCCTGAAAGGTTTTGGGTTAGGTGACGTCTGGTCCAACACTGAAGGCTTCTGCAGGGAGTGAGCAGGAGCAAGGGAGTTGTAAGCAACACATTTTTTTTTTTTGTTTTTATCCTCCCTTGAGTCACCGATCATTATACACTGGAGTCTGAAAAGACCCCAGGGTATAATAATTGTTTATGGGTGGTCCACAATGGGGCATAATACTGTGCAGGGGCCATTATGGGACATAAGTGTGTGCAGGAACGCAGTTTGGGTGCGTGGGGTTCAGGGGGCTCCTATGTCAAATGTTCGCCTTGGGGCCCTGCCATTTCTAGTTATACTACTGATAACACTGCCCCTTTTGTGCAAAAATAACTACTATAATACTCTTCCAATGTGCAAGAATATACCACAATAAGGACTAGTTCACAAGGCGGAATTTGCATTCCACATGTGAACATTCCGCGCGGCCAGCCACAACAGGATGCTGATGCAGTGCATTAGCATTCGAACGCGGCGTTCCGCTCCGGATTAGGACCAAATAAATGGGCCTAGTCGGGAGCGAGTCTCATGCCACAAACTGCAGAATCTACAGCAAGATAGGTCACTTCGCTTCTTTTGAAGTCAATGTGCAGCGTACAACCCCGAAGATGAGACCGGAAAGTGAGAGTAAAGATGACACTGGCTGTGCCACCTTCTAGGCCGGGGATGCTCCACTCTTACCCAAACCCTTTCCAGGGCTGTGTGCAAACAAAGGGGGGTCCTGCAGCTCTACCTGATGGAGATGATAGTGGTCATTTCCCCCGGGGAACTTCTATTGGGAGAGGCAACCTCTCCTAGCTGAGCCGGTGCAATGGTGTTCAGAAGGGCCCTTGATGTTGAATGCAGGCACAACTCAAGAGTCCAGTGTTGCAGGGTAAACCAAAGAACTCTTTTATTGAACAGCTTTAAAAGATTCACGAGCAGCTTGCAGATGGGTACAGATAGAGTTTTCATTCCCCAAAGCCTTGATCTTAGGAGGTTTTGCCAGGGATAACACAGACTCTGCGGCAATACTCTTCGCTTACTCTTCCTGTCGTAGCACTCCCAACATCAGTAGATAGAGGTTGAAGCGGGGCAAACAGTCCTGATAGAGACCTGAGTACTGTAAAAACTAGGCTCGGCTGAACTACTCCTGTCAGGCACCTCTGTTGCTCCTACTGGCACGGGCAGCAGCTGTCTCGAAAACGCACCAAACTTTCTTCCTATCTCAGGGGCTGTCTCCAGATGAAATTGGGATACCCAGAAAAGCACCAAATTTTCTCCCTATCTCAGGGGCTGTCTCTGGAAGGAACCTGGAATAAGAAGACTCCCTCTTAGAGGCTGGACTGGTGTCTGCTGGATTCCTAGCTGAGTTCTCCCTCTGCGCCGCATGGCAGGGCACATGAATGGATAGGCTACAACCACTACTCTGAACTGGACTGGACTAAATCTGTCACTCCCAACAGGGGACTATAAACCCTCTCTTCAAACCCCGCCCAGTGGCCTGTGATTGGCCATGAGGTAGTATGCATTATTCAAACTGTAGAAAGTGCAAACACTAAGAAAGTAGCACATATTTCACATTTACCATAGAACATAGAGGACAGGACAAACAAGACCTTGGGGTACAAGTGACAAAAATAAAACATACAGCAGCTCACTCTGGGATGCTGCAAATGGGAGCCATTTTTTGGCAATGGACTCCATAGTAGCCCCCCTCACAGTATAATCTGTTACACAGTGGCCCCAGAATGAACATTTGACACTATTAGGCTGTATTCACACAGAGTAACGCCAGCCGTTTTATGTGTGCTTTTTGCACATAGCGCCGCGTGTACGCCGCGTTAACGCCGCGCTATTTAGCGGTGGCGTTGCCCGGCATTAACGCGGCGTATACGCGGCGTTAACACAGCGCTACGCGGCGTTAACGCGGCGCTATGTGCAAAAAGCACACAAAAAACGGCTGGCGTTACTCTGTGTGAATACAGCCTTATAGTGTCCTGTACTACGAAATCTACTGCATAAAAGAGAAAACCTCAATATAAAGCCAGGTGTCATGAATGTCTTTTCTCTGCCAGTGGAAGACTCCAGGTGACCCGCAGGGGCTGTTTTCTGGACAGCGGCTTCATGAGGACCAGACAGTGAAGTAGTTTGTTGTTTGCTTTTGTGTGCTGCAGTACTTACAGTGTTGGACTTAGGTTTCTTGGGCCCACCAGATAAAATTGCAGGAAACAAAGCATCGTACCCTTCAAATTTAGGTGTCTTCTGCTGGACCATTATTGTGCTAGAGCGTAGGCCCCCCGGGGGATCTTCTATTCAACCTTATAGAATAGCTTTATTGATCAGTTGGCAAATTGCAAACACACGGTACTGTTTTCCAACTTATGAATAAAATTACATCAAAATTTAAGTTAAAAAATAACTTTTAATCCATCCTTCGCCGATTCACATTGTCTTTTGTTAATGGTTCCTTGATTTTGTTGGAAAGTTGTATCATAACCCTTCAAGTCCAGGAATTTTCTGCTTCTGTGCACCGTTGCCATTTGGAGTTGGATTGCATACACAGACAGTTTGGTGACCAGTAAAATACTTTTCTTTTTGTTTTCCATGGTATACTATGTCAAAGCGCAGGCTGGAATATGGTACAATAAATATCTCAAGCTTTACACAACCATCAAAACACAACAGGGAAGTGATAAGGAATTGGAGGAAAAAAAGAAGAGGAAAGAGAGATCAATCATAGATCCAAAGTTTATTTAAAGACAGAGACACCAAGAGGAAAGGGGGAAGGAAAGGGTCATCAATCCTCTACTTCATTGACTTCCAAACTGTCCATAACACCATTAATAAGGTGTCAGGCTTCCTAGATGGCCCCAGTACTGGGGAAAAGTTCAGAGAGCAGTTCATTCTCCAGGATGTCCAACAGGGCCTGTTCAAAAACAGGTGCAAGAGTTTCTCAAGGCACCTCAGGCTGCAACATGTGTTGCATAGTTCACTCGCATGCAAGAAAGTTCTCAGGCCTTGTCCCTCCTGTGGCCATCTTTCCACTTCTATATGCCCATTGGTTTAACTGCCAGAGACCATGTTTTTCCAAACAGCCTCATCCGAGGCAACAGGAAACCCTGGAATAGACTCCGGTAAATCCTTTGCGTGCATGATATTGTGGATAGTCCTTAGTTTCCACAAATTGGTTTGATAAATACCAGAGATAAGAAGAGACTGTGGAGACACACCCTGGCATACAGCAGAGGGTCAAGGAGCACAGATGTGTATAACCCAGGTTTCCACAGATCAATGAAAGCAAGCCTAAGAGACAAGCATATACCGGTACTAGTGCACAGGGAGGTAGATAATGACATCAAACATTAAGTGTTTAAAGGGGTTGTCCCATCACAAGGATCCTATCTATACTGCTTGTTAATGTGGATGTAAGACTTTTCTTAAATACAATGCTTCAGTAAAACTGCTTTGTTTGTCCACTATCTTACTTTATTCATTTTTTTTTTTTTTTTTTTTTTTTTTTTTACACATCCCTTGACTTATCTGGTCATAAGTCAAGTGATGTATCTGTTGCTCTGAGGGGGGAGGGAGGAGGGGCTAAGTGCACAGGAGCGAGCCTGGAGGGGGGGTAGTTTACCCTTTGGGGGGACCGCCAATACAGACTGTGCTGGCGTCTACACTCCCCGGCATCCGCCTCTCTATTACAGCGGATGCCGGGGAGTGTAGACGCCGGCACAGATGCCTGCAACATCGCTACGTTCCTGCATGAAGCCAGCAGTGTCAGGAGCAATGCTGCTATTCCAGAGGGGAGGGGGGAGCGGAGGAGCGGAATAACAGGAGCTCCTGCCGCTGCTGGCTTCATGCAGGGCAGGAGCATAGCGATGTTGCAGGCGTCTAAACCCTCGGCATCCGCCTCTCTATTACAGCGGATGCCAGGTCTGTAGTCGCACTGTGAAGGCTACACTGGTCTCACTATCTATGAGCATGCACGCAGACCTGGCATCCGCTGTAATAGAGAGGTGGATGCCGGGGAGTGTAGACGCCTTTGCATATGTAAACCCCGCCCACCAATGACGCAACAAAGCCGGAAGAAAGAAGAATTTACAGCAACGAAGACTGGTGAGTATGCGATGTGGGAATACCCATTCAATTGATATTGGTTTATCGTTTTGTTCTTCTATAAGGCGTTGACCTATTGGCGAGTAACCTATTTACTAAAATAGGCACCCCAGTCTCCTGGCAAAAAAAGGCACATTCAGCACTGCTGTTTTCTCCATTTTCCGATTTGCACGCTACTTTTTAGACAAGTGGGCAGAGGAGGACAGAAATCAAGACGAGCTGGGTGGGCACACCTTGGCCCAACAGATTTACTATAACTCATGTCAGAAAACTGGCAGGAGTAATACACAAAATCTATACCAGTCAGGGACAGGGATTTCAATTTCAGTATATGGAACCTCCCAGGACGCACCAGAATTATTAAGAGGTTTGAGCCTGTTTATAATTCAGGCACATCTCACACCAACAGAGGAATTCATTAAGATTAGTAGAGAAAACACCAGTCTTGATAAATTCCCCCCATTGTTTGCGGGTATAGGATATCTTGGAAAGCTACTATGATATTTCTCCCGATGTACAAGAATCCAGCTGCTATATATAATACAGCCCACTATGTGTAAGATTATAACTACTATAATGGTTTATTTAAATGGTTTTCAGGTGCAGTTTGTGAAGCAAAGCTAGGAATGGAGTGAGGAATAGAATCATAGTATCACCATATATATGTATATACATCTGAAAACCTGAATGTGTAAACCCACCATAACACAGCTGCCCATGTGTAAGAGAATATATTGATGAGAGAATTCATCACACCTATTGATTCTGCTGATCTCCATATGAAAACTGTATTGTCAGATGTTTAGAATGCTTCAGGCTGGATGTATTATACCATACATTGATTGGACTTGTTAGTGCCCCTTATGGACTGGAGGTCACAGTTCTTATCTTAATGGGTCACTTAACAAGATGATGCTAATTGTCTCCATTCAGTTTGATAATTTCAGGATAATCCCAGACCATCTGGCTTCTCATTTGTATTCTCTCCTCCCATGGATTATAAACTAACCAATTTGCATAAGATCCATGAAAAAGAGTTTTATTCCTGAAGTCATCAGATTGACAGCCATCTATCATCAGCATCAGGGTTCGCTATTAGATGGTAAACTCAAGTTTGAAGCAGACCATTATTTTAACATTATATATATACACTCACCGGCCACTTTATTAGGTACACCTGTCCAACTGCTCGTTAACACTTAATTTCTAATCAGCCAATCACATGGCGGCAACTCAGTGCATTTAGGCATGTAGACATGGTCAAGACAATCTCCTGCAGTTCAAACCGAGCATCAGTATGGGGAAGAAAGGTGATTTGAGTGCCTTTGAACGTGGCATGGTTGTTGGTGCCAGAAGGGCTGGTCTGAGTATTTCAGAAACTGCTGATCTACTAGGATTTTCACGCACAACCATCTCTAGGGTTTACAGAGAATGGTCCGAAAAAGAAAACACATCCAGTGAGCGGCAGTTCTGTGGGCGGAAATGCGTTGTTGATGCCAGAGGTCAGAGGAGAATGGCCAGACTGGTTCGAGCTGATAGAAAGGCAACAGTGACTCAAATAGCCACCCGTTACAACCAAGGTAGCCAGAAGAGCATCTCTGAACGCACAGTACGTCGAACTTTGAGGCAGATGGGCTACAGCAGCAGAAGACCACACCGGGTGCCACTCCTTTCAGCTAAGAACAGGAAACTGAGGCTACAATTTGCACAAGCTCATCGAAATTGGACAATTGAAGATTGGAAAAACGTTGCCTGGTCTGATGAGTCTCGATTTCTGCTGCGACATTCGGATGGTAGGGTCAGAATTTGGCATCAACAACATGAAAGCATGGATCCATCCTGCCTTGTATCGGTAACGGTTCAGGCTGGTGGTGGTGGTGTCATGGTGTGGGGAATATTTTCTTGGCACTCTTTGGGCCCCTTGGTACCAATTGAGCATCGTTGCAACGCCAAAGCCTACCTGAGTATTGTTGCTGACCATGTCCATCCCTTTATGACCACAATGTACCCAACATCTGATGGCTACTTTCAGCAGGATAATGCGGCATGTCATAAAGCTGGAATCATCTCAGACTGGTTTCTTGAACATGACAATGAGTTCACTGTACTCCAATGGCCTCCACAGTCACCAGATCTCAATCCAATAGAGCATCTTTGGGATGTGGTGGAACGGGAGATTCGCATCATGGATGTGCAGCCGACAAATCTGCGGCAACTGTGTGATGCCATCATGTCAATATGGACCAAAATCTCTGAGGAATGCTTCCAGCACCTTGTTGTATCTATGCCACGAAGAATTGAGGCAGTTCTGAAGGCAAAAGGGGGTCCAACCCGTTACTAGCATGGTGTACCTAATAAAGTGGCCGGTGAGTGTATATATATATATTATACACACACACACACACTTACATATCCATACAATTCCAGTGAACCAACTGGACCATTACTACCACCGAATAAATGTGGTTTTCAACCTGGCTATGATACATTTGCTGTACACACCAATAGTATTCCATATAAAACCTATGGAAATATATTGGTCTATAATGTAATGTAATTGATTCACACCAAATTAAACAAGTGAAATGTATGCTGACATAACTGAGGCACACTCACAATTGTTCACAAAAGTTAATATATGTTATTGAGAACAAAACTGCCACCCTAAAAAATGAAAACACCAAAACTTGGTGCGATCATGACGCGATGGATCACTGCTTAGGCATACCTCCCAACTTTCAGATGAGACAAAGAGGTCTGGTGGAGCGTAATTTTTTATTTTTTGTGTTAAATTATGTTCCGTTTCACACCTTAGTGCCCTTCATCATTTAAACCACCGTAAAGATGCCTCCACAGTTGACCCCACATATTGAAATGCCCCATTAGTTCTACCCACCAATATATTGCCCATTTAACTGCTCCCACAGTGCACTTTTAGCAGCCAGAGACAGTATGATGTTCTTTCAATGTCCCTCATACAGAGTGATACTCTATTACTTTCCTCCACACAATACAATGTGCCCTTGTGAAGGTAAACCCATATATTCCTGTTTTTATATATCTCTTATACTGCTTAAGAAATTATATTTTTCTCTATGCAAGCTTATTATACCTTATACACATTAAGATGGCGCCTGTATCCAGTACCGCACCCAGATGCTGACGCACACGATTGTCATGTGGTTTACAAGAAAGACAGTATCATTTTCCTGGGAATCGAAACCTGAGGAGATGTTGAAAATTTAAGAGCCAATGACTGATCGCCAGTGTATTCGGATACAAGACGTATATGCTTACAGACTGCCGTTATCTTATCTTTCTTGCATTCCTGTATAAGATTTGTGATTTTCTCAATAAACCTCAGTTCTGTGTGAATAGGCATCACGCTCATTGCATGGACTGGGATTAACCCTGACATATGTGTCGGAATTCATTCTAGTCAGCGCGCACATGCATGATTGATTTGGAGCAGGTGACCCAGTGGCCCAGACACAGTAGAATGTCCACTCAGTGGTCCAGGCAGAGTATAAAGCCCTTTTAGTGACCACCACACAGTAGTTGTACCAGAAAAAAAGAAATGAACAAAAAAACATTCCTACTAAGCTGTCTCCTGCAGTTTGTTCTTCTTGGTTCATCACTGTATTGGTATATAATTATACTAGCTTTTACCCGCGACTTCGTCTGCGGTGAGTTGAGTATTGGGCGGACACAGACGTGTGAAACTGTAAAAGTGCTTTAAAAAGTTTGGTGGGCTAGCAAATGTGATCTGATGTGTTATATTGTGTATGTTGTGATACAGACAATGTGATGTGTTATACAGCCTGTGTACAGGAGTATATATGTATCAGGTACTGTATATAGCAGTGATAGGAGATACATGTAATTATATAGTATATACAGTCTGTGTACAGGAGTATATATGTATCAGGCACTGTATATAGCAGTGATAGGAGATACATGTAATATATAGTATATACAGCCTGTGTACAGTAGTATATATGTATCAGGCACTGTATATAGCAGTGATAGGAGATACATGTAATTATATAGTATATACAGTCTGTGTACAGGGGTATATATGTATCAGGTACTGTATATAGCAGTGATAGGAGATACATGTAATTATATAGTATATACAGCCTGTGTACAGGAGTATATATGTATCAGGCACTGTATATAGCAGTGATAGGAGATACATGTAATTATATAGTATATACAGCCTGTGTACAGGAGTATATATGTATCAGGTACTGTATATAGCAGTGATAGGAGATACATGTAATATATAGTATATACAGCCTGTGTACAGGAGTATATATGTATCAGGCACTGTATATAGCAGTGATAGGAGATACATGTAATTATATAGTATATACAGCCTGTGTACAGGAGTATATATGTATCAGGTACTGTATATAGCAGTGATAGGAGATACATGTAATTATATAGTATATACAGCCTGTGTACAGGAGTATATATGTATCAGGTACTGTATATAGCAGTGATAGGAGATACATGTAATTATATAGTACTAGCTTTTACCCGCGACTTCGTCTGCGGTGAGTTGAGTATTGGGCGGACACAGACGTGTGAAACTGTAAAAGTGCTTTAAAAAGTTTGGTGGGCTAGCAAATGTGATTTGATGTGTTATATTGTGTATGTTGTGATACAGACAATGTGATGTGTTATACAGCCTGTGTACAGGAGTATATATGTATCAGGTACTGTATATAGCAGTGATAGGAGATACATGTAATATATAGTATATACAGTCTGTGTACAGGAGTATATATGTATCAGGCACTGTATGTAGCAGTGATAGGAGATACATGTAATTATATAGTATATACAGCCTGTGTACAGGAGTATACACTCACCGGCCACTTTATTAGGTACACCATGCTAGTAACGGGTTGGACCCCCTTTTGCCTTCAGAACTGCCTCAATTCTTCGTGGCATAGATTCAACAAGGTGCTGGAAGCATTCCTCAGAGATTTTGGTCCATATTGACATCACACAGTTGCCGCAGATTTGTCGGCTGCACATCCATGATGCGAATCTCCCGTTCCACCACATCACAAAGATGCTCCTCTATTGGATTGAGATCTGGTGACTGTGGAGGCCATTGGAGTACAGTGAACTCATTGTCATGTTCAAGAAACCAGTCTGAGATGATTCCAGCTTTATGACATGCCGCATTATCCTGCTGAAAGTAGCCATCAGATGTTGGGTACATTGTGGTCATAAAGGGATGGACATGGTCAGCAACAATACTCAGGTAGGCTTTGGCGTTGCAACGATGCTCAATTGGTACCAAGGGGCCCAAAGAGTGCCAAGAAAATATTCCCCACACCATGAGACCACCACCACCAGCCTGAACCGTTGATACAAGGCAGGATGGATCCATGCTTTCATGTTGTTGACGCCAAATTCTGACCCTACCATCCGAATGTTGCAGCAGAAATCGAGACTCATCAGACCAGGCAACGTTTTTCCAATCTTCAATTGTCCAATTTCGATGAGCTTGTGCAAATTGTAGCCTCAGTTTCCTGTTCTTAGCTGAAAGGAGTGGCACCCGGTGTGGTCTTCTGCTGCTGTAGCCCATCTGCCTCAAAGTTCGACGTACTGTGCGTTCAGAGATGCTCTTCTGGCTACCTTGGTTGTAACGGGTGGCTATTTGAGTCACTGTTGCCTTTCTATCAGCTCGAACCAGTCTGGCCATTCTCCTCTGACATCAACAACGCATTTCCGCCCACAGAACTGCCGCTCACTGGATGTTTTTTCTTTTTCGGACCATTCTCTGTAAACCCTAGAGATGGTTGTGCGTGAAAATCCCAGTAGATCAGCAGTTTCTGAAATACTCAGACCAGCCCTTCTGGCACCAACAACCATGCCACGTTCAAAGGCACTCAAATCACCTTTCTTCCCCATACTGATGCTCGGTTTGAACTGCAGGAGATTGTCTTGACCATGTCTACATGCCTAAATGCACTGAGTTGCCGCCATGTGATTGGCTGATTAGAAATTAAGTGTTAACGAGCAGTTGGACAGGTGTACCTAATAAAGTGGCCGGTGAGTGTATATGTATCAGGTACTGTATATAGCAGTGATAGGAGATACATGTAATTATATAGAATATACAGCCTGTGTACAGGAGTATATATGTATCAGGTACTGTATATAGCAGTGATAGGAGATACATGTAATTATATAGTATATACAGTCTGTGTACAGGGGTATATATGTATCAGGTACTGTATATAGCAGTGATAGGAGATACATGTAATTATATAGTATATACAGCCTGTGTACAGGAGTATATATGTATCAGGTACTGTATATAGCAGTGATAGGAGATACATGTAATTATATAGTATATACAGCCTGTGTACAGGAGTATATATGTATCAGGCACTGTATATAGCAGTGATAGGAGATACATGTAATATATAGTATATACAGCCTGTGTACAGGAGTATATATGTATCAGGTACTGTATATAGCAGTGATAGGAGATACATGTAATATATAGTATATACAGCCTGTGTACAGGAGTATATATGTATCAGGTACTGTATATAGCAGTGATAGGAGATACATGTAATTATATAGTATATACAGTCTGTGTACAGGAGTATATATGTATCAGGTACTGTATATAGCAGTGATAGGAGATACATGTAATTATATAGTATATACAGCCTGTGTACAGGAGTATATATATGTATCAGGTACTGTATATAGCAGTGATAGGAGATACATGTAATATATAGTATATACAGCCTGTGTACAGGAGTATATATGTATCAGGTACTGTATATAGCAGTGATAGGAGATACATGTAATATATAGTATATACAGCCTGTGTACAGGAGTATATACAGTGGGGCAAAAAAGTATTTAGTCAGTCACCAATAGTGCAAGTTCCACCACTTAAAAAGAGGAGAGGCGTCTGTAATTTACATCATAGGTAGACCTCAACTATGAGAGACAAAATGAGAAAACAAATCCAGAAAATCACATTGTCTGATTTTGTAAGAATTTTTTTTCAAATTATGGTGGAAAATAAGTATTTGGTCAGTAACAAAATTTCATCTCAATACTTTGTTATATATCCTTTGTTGGCAATGACAGAGGTGAAACGTTTTCTGTAAGTCTTCACAAGGTTGGCACACACTGTTGTTGGTATGTTGGCCCATTCCTCCATACAGATCTCCTCTAGAGCAGTGATGTTTTGGGGCTGTCGCTTGGCAACACAGACTTTCAACTCCCTCCAAAGGTTTTCTATAGGGTTGAGATCTGGAGACTGGCTAGGCCACTCCAGGACCTTGAAATACTTCTTACAAAGCCACTCCTTCGTTGCCCTGGTGGTGTGCTTTGGATCATTGTCATGTTGAAAGACCCAGCCACATTTCATCTTCAATGGCCTTGCTGATGGAATGAGGTTTGCACTCAAAATCTCACGATACATGGCCCCATTCATACTTTCATGTACCCGGATCAGTCGTCCTGGCCCCTTTGCAGAGAAACAGCCCAAAAGCATGATGTTTCCACCCCCATGCTTTACAGTAGGTATGGTGTTTGATGGATGCAACTCAGTATTCTTTTTCCTCCAAACACGAAACGTTGTGTTTCTACCAAACAGTTCCAGTTTGGTTTCATCAGACCATAGGACATTCTCCCATTACTCTTCTGGATCATCCAAATGCTCTCTAGCAAACTTCAGACGGGCCCGGACATGTACTGGCTTAAGCAGTGGGACACGTCTGGCACTGCAGGATCTGAGTCCCTGGCGGCGTAGTGTGTTACTGATGGTAGGCTTTGTTACATTGGTCCCAGCTCTCTGCAGTTCATTCACTAGGTCCCCCCGCGTGGTTCTGGGATTTTTGCTCACCGTTCTTGTGATCATTTTGACCCAACGGGGTGAGATTTTGCGTGGAGCCCCAGATCGAGGGAGATTATCAGTGGTCTTGTATGTCTTCCATTTTCTAATTATTGCTCCCACAGTTGATTTCTTCAATCCAAGCTGGATGCCTATTGCAGATTCAGTCTTCCCAGCCTGGTGCAGGGCTACAATTTTGTTTCTGGTGTCCTTTGACAGCTCTTTGATCTTCACCATAGTGGAGTTTGGAGTCTGACTGTTTGAGGGTGTGCACAGGTGTCTTTTTATACTGATAACAAGTTTAAACAGGTGCCATTACTACAGGTAATGAGTGGAGGAAAGAGGAGACTCTTAAAGAAGAAGTTACAGGTCTGTGAGAGCCAGAAATCTTGATTGTTTGTAGGTGACCAAATACTTATTTTCCACCATAATTTGAAAAAAAATTCTTACAAAATCAGACAATGTGATTTTCTGGATTTGTTTTCTCATTTTGTCTCTCATAGTTGAGGTCTACCTATGATGTAAATTACAGACGCCTCTCATCTTTTTAAGTGGTGGAACTTGCACTATTGGTGACTGACTAAATACTTTTTTGTCCCACTGTATGTATCAGGTACTGTATATAGCAGTGATAGATAATACATGTAATATATAGTATATACAGTCTGAGTACAGGAGTATATATGTATCAGGTACTGTATATAGCAGTGATAGGAGATACATGTAATTATATAGTATATACAGCCTGTGTACAGGAGTATATATATGTATCAGGTACTGTATATAGCAGTGAAAGGAGATACATGTAATATATAGTATATACAGCCTGTGTACAGGAGTATATATGTATCAGGTACTGTATATAGCAGTGATAGGTAATACATGTAATTATATAGTATATACAGCCTGTGTACAGGAGTATATATGTATCAGGCACTGTATATAGCAGTGATAGGAGATACATGTAATTACAATGTGATGTGTTGTATTGTGTATGTATAGTGGAAAGCTATATGTAAATGTGAGTGAGTAGAGTGAGGGCTACTCCTGAGGAGACAGTAAGGAGTGTGCAGGCAGGTTGAGGCAGGAAATGCCAATCAGTGTGTGTGAGTCTATAGCTGGGGCTAGGAGTCCTGCTTTTGTGAGTCTCCTGCTAGGAAGCCATGTTGTTTAGTGGCACCAAAAGTAGCCTGTGACTCAATCCTGAGGGAAAACTATGTTTGTGGAAAATTGCACGCAAATCCGTCCAGGTGTTTTAGCGTGATTGAGGAACAAACATCCAAACTCACAAACATCCAAACACACAAACTTTCACATTTATAATATTAGTAGGATGAGCTGGCGGCGCCCTGCTTCATCAGTCTGCAACTATATCTGCATCCTGAGGACACAGACAATTGAAATCAAGACATCCTGTCTGCTGAGAGCATGCTGGCACAAAACTGTTTGGTTCCCTTTAATGAAATCTTAGATTTCAATAATACAAATCTGTGTAGAAATTCCTTAATTGGGTAATGTGGCAAGTGCTCTCTGCTAAAAGCAGAGAACAGGAACACTGGTAGCCAGAGGGTGGTTGAATCCTAACCTTTCCTTAAGGCACCCTTCTTGAAGGCCACTTCCCGAACCACAAAGCAAAATCTTTAGCTGCTCTTACTACCCTTCCATGTGTCATTTATGATACTAGTGTTGCAGAAGGATACAATGTAGCACAAGGACATTTGGACGGACTCCCCAAGGCAAAAGGACCTGACTGTGACTGCTACCTCCACAGTTACAACAATGGCAGATGTCTGAACATGGCTTGTAGTTATTTCCCTACAGCTCTCCTGTAAGAGAGCTAGTGATGTGACTTGAGCTCATGATTCCTTCGTCTTGGTGTCAGTTCAGAAGAAGATGAAGGGTTTTGTATTGCTGGAGCCTTTTGTGCACTGCCGGTAATTTCAGCTTCTTTGCTCAGTCAAAAGTTTAAGTTAACATCAACATTTCGTGGTTTGGATTTCATCGATTGTTCTTGCCCATAGCTTCAGCAAGTAACCTGAGTGCAAGGGTAACCTAAGACCAGCCCACCAGTCACAGCCGACAGTCCTCACTATGAAGGCCATATTTTTAGGCCTTTCATTTCATCAGGTTGTTGGGGGTCAGTGACCTGAGGGGTCATTGTACAATCAGCTGGATACCTGAAGAATCAGGCACTAAAACTAACCACAAAGTTTTTATATGTACATTTAGATACATAATATTTTTCCCTTTAGAGATTTATGCTTTGTTAGATACTGCAAGAGTATTGGGATTTGGCAAATAAAATAAAAATAATAATTCGTAGAGACAACAGTATAAAGCAGGGCGGGGGGGTGTTGGTCGAAATCAAAATATGTCCCGGCTTTGTTATTCATACCCCTTCCCCCATATTTAATCGGCTCAAACATAGTCCACACTGCTTTACAGACACTGTCATCACTCACTGTCCCAAGAAGGGCTCTCAAACTCAATTCACTATCAGTACTGCAAAGTCTTCAGAGTGTGGGAGGAAACCCATGCAAACGTAGTAAGAACATACAAACTCCTTGCAGATGTTGTCCTTAGCTGGATTAGACTCTAGCACATCAAGGCAACAATGCGCTAGACAGATTTTGAGGTGGATTCTGCCCCAAACTCAGCAACAGATTCTGACTTGATTCTGCCTCCCATTGAAAACGCTGAAAAAAAAAATAAATGCCCTACTCAATCTTGTCATGGACAAATTCAGCTTCAGAATCCGCGGCTCGAGACTTCCCATTCATTAGACTCATTCAACTCGGCCTAGTCATCAGCAGAAAGCTGCGGCAGAAAATGATGGTGGATTTAAGACGTTTGTCTACCTTAAATTCCTCTTCATTTTCTGAAGTATGAGTCGGTCCTTAGTCACCTCCCATTCTATACATCATTGAAAAAATAATTACAATGTTAAATTACAGAAAAAAAATCAACAACCGTCCAACACTAAGGCCTTTCTAACCCTAGAACCAGACAATAGGCTGCTATGGGGACCTTGAAGACCCATCTCTGGGTAGTCCCGTCCCATTTCCTATTTAGTGAAAGAACCTGTGCAGAACTTCCCTCTATATACCAAAAACTACATTATTAGGAAACAAGAGGCATAAGGTCATACAGTACATAAGGAGTGGATGGGGAAATAACCAGCAGACCCCTCTGCTCTGTGAGGCAATCTGTGAACATTGTAGTATGAGAAAAGATCACTGTAACCAACCCATTTATGGGCTTCATGACAGCAGCACAGAGTATTTCTGTAGACGAGAGTACTAAAAGACTTTGAAATTAGTGAACACTTCATTCATATGATTGTATTAAGACAGAGCTGTATGTGTTATGATGTGAGGAGGGGTATTAGAGACATGTAGGTGACTGTATACTCATAGTGCAGTGTTCTCCTGCAGCACAGAGTATTTCAGGAGAGGATTGTGCAATGAGTTGCCTAAGCATATGATTGAAATTTTGAAGACGGGGCTTCATGTGACATAGGCAGTGTTGTGATATAAGGGGAAAAAAGTGAGGGAGTAGGAGTCACAGGCTGAGCAGCAGAGCAGACACTCTCAGGAAATGGTCTTGGTTCATACTTATATATAACATAATACTGAAAAAGAGGAACATTTTAGTAAAAGGATATGAAAGCGAAATCACAGCGGCAGTCACCAGGGATCAGTCTTGTGGTCTGGAAACGTGTCCATGGTCACAGGGTAATGTGCACCAGTCAGCTGTGTGAATACACTTTTTTCACAGCAGGCATATGTTGTATTAGAGAAACACAACTGGATAGTAGGCCACAGTGGTCACATATAACATGAATTGGCCATATACATAAGTTATTTCATAATTATAGAAGTCATCTTCCTGGGAAACCAAAAACATCGGTGTGAGAATTAAACATGGCCAATGGAACTTCCTACTGAGGTTATATATACTGTATCTCTGGTGGCTCTGTTCTGTGCACACATATAACTCAGCACTATGCACAATGGCCGCTATACAGGTCTTCCAGGGGCCTGTAAACTGCTTACTCCTTAGTCGGACACACCAGGCGTTAACACACACAAACAGACGCCTCAAATACACCTCATTTATTGTCTACTATGTGGTATACATTCTGGACACACTTATACAAAAACTACGGCTATTTGTATGAGCCCATTGAAATGGACAGGTGCATACTTCTATCTGCAATTGTGGGTATAACAATATGTTTGTGTGCAATAGGCCTAAGAACTGACAGAAGACTAACAGAACTGTATTTACTAGACTCCAGCACACACATTTTCCTACAGGGTAACTACTAGAATTCAATTTCTTACTTTTCATGAAACATTACATCAGTTTATAGGATGTTTTTTCAATCTTTCTGAACAGTTTTCTTACATGACCATCTCACTGTCAATAACAAAGATGGTTGATAACAGAGGACAATAGCGTGCAGAGGCAATAGCTTACGTATAAATGTCTATTAAATGCTAAGGGGAGCGTTGCGGGCGGCTTTTGCATACAAGCAGCAGATGAGAACCTCTAGCCTTGGTCATCTGTTGGCAGATGCTCACAGAAGCATTTCTGTCAAGCTGTCAGATATTGATTTATGTCCCAAGCCAAAACCCTTCTCAGAGGTTCCTGGCCTGAAACGTGCGGCTGCACTGTGCCAGGAGAGCTGTCAGCTCTGCTGCACCATATACTGCTTAATATGTGATGACTCTGCACATTGCTCCCATGTCAAGGAAATCGGAGCCTTCACATAGAACAAAGAACTGGGGCTCAGATGCCAAGTGAACAACTCTACTATAGTATGAGGACATAGAAATAACCTCCAATAATAGTGAAGTAATTATAAGGGTGCAGGACCAATTGGTGTCAAAAAAGGTCTATAAATGGTCTACGGCAGTTCGGGGTCCTAGCATGGATTTTGCAATAGGGCCCCAACGTTGATGAGCTTTCTTGTGTGGTAGCAAGTAGCAAATATTCAGAATTATAGGATGGTCACAGAAAAGTGCAAGTGGACCATCCCATAAATAACAGAATAGGGGGCGTAACAATAGGTTATTTCTACCAAATGAGGGCAGTAAGGCTGGTAGCTATCATATTATCACCCCCTTGCTCGTTGCTGACATGTTTTTTGGTTTTTTTAACTTAAGTAATTTTCAGTATTAATGAGAGAAAATAAGGGGAACAAAAACCAAAAGGTAATATATGTTTTGACAATACATACATTTACAAGTTTCGAGTTGGGCTAGACTATATGAGAATTACATGGGAGAAAATCTTACATTTGACGCAGCTAGTGAATACAAGAATTACATTTGCATATCAGAATCCGAGAACAGAATCATCCAAGACATTATAAGTGGGTGTAATAGGAACTTCTGAAATGTGATTTCCTATAGCTTAAAAAGAATATTAATACCAGTGTAGTAAGTTTGCGACTGGGAAAATAATCTAGAGGTGGGATATACAAGAGAGAATACATGCAAAGGGTTGGGATAAGGGAGCAGAGAGGGATGAGGGACAACAGAAAAAGATAACCCATGGTTCCCATATTTGGTTGTCAGGGGTATTGGGCTGGTTGTGTTCATGCATTATCATTTGCATTCTTTGAAAGTGGAGGATCTCCCACCAGATCAAGCCGAACAAGTTCATTGATATTGTACCAAGGGAAAGAGAGAAACTCGTGTGCCAAGTGAAAGGTCCAAGTATAGAACTATACACTGCAAGTTAAAGGGGTATTCCTTTTTTTTTTTTTTTTTTTTTTTTTTTTTTTTTTTTATGTAGATTGTGAGCCCCACATAGAGCTCACAATGTACATTTTTCCCTATCAGTATGTCTTTTTGGAATATGGGATGGAAATCCATTCAAACACGGGGAGAACACCAGGACTCCAGCGCTGCAAGGCTGCAGTGCTAACCACTGAGCCACCGTGTGGCCCCCGTTAAAGGGGTATTCCTATCTTAATTTAGCATACAGATCTGTTCGGGTCTAATCACTTAGACCTGCAACAATTAGAACAGGGGAGCTTAGCCACCATGCTGAATGAAGCGCTGGTTGGACAGTTTTGCGTGTTGCTTCATTCATTTTAATGGGAATGATGGGCAGCCAAAGTACGGAAAAAGCATCAAACTTCTTAAACTGCACTAGATTCATGAAAAATGGATAAGCACACAGATGGCATTTGTGTTCTCTGTGATATTCGCACACCTTACGCCTGGTTCACATCTGCGTTCGGGTTTCTGTCTAGGAAATCCGCTTGGGGAACCCCTGAAAGGAAACCTATATCCATTAAAAAGTGTTGACCTTCAGGAAACCTGCGAACCCCATAGACTATAATGGGATCTGTGTGGTTTCCACATGAAACATGCATAGAGAAAAGAGCTGCTTGCAGGACTTTTCTCTCCGCATGTTTCATGCGGAAACCACACGGACCCCATTATAGTCTATGGGGTCCATGGGTATGGGAGAACCTATACGCTTTTTAATGCGTATAGGTTAGGGGACTCCCTGAACGGAAAGCCGAACGCAGAAGTGACTAGGGCATTAGAATTCAACTTAGAATGTGTGGTGTCTGCAGAGACAATGGACAGCACATGGGCTGAGATTCACCCAAATGTGAATAAGATCTAAGGTCTCGTTCACATCTGCATTGGTAATCTGTTTGGGGGAGTCCACATGGGGACCCCCTGAACGGAATACCAAACGCATTGGCAAGCGGTGAGCAATGAAAATCATGGACTCCATGGACTATAATGGGGTCCAGGTGCTCTCCGCACAGTGTCCGCACGGAACATGTGGAAAGAAAGGTAGATCGTGATCTACTTCCCTGTCCGCATGATTCATGCGGGTAACACGTGAAAAGCACACCGACCCCATTATTGTCTATGGGGTCCATGTTCTTTCACTGCACACCGCTTGCCCCTCCGTTCGGGGGTCCCCAATTGCAGATGTGAACTAAGGGTAAGGCTGCTTTCACTCTAAGGGTGCATTCAGACTACGTAACGCCGGGCGTGTATGAGAGCCGTACACGCCGGCATTACGGCAGACTGCCGAACACTTCCCATTCACTTCAATGGGAGCGCTCGTAAACGCCGCTGTTACGAGCGCTCCCATTGAAGTGAATGGGAAGTGTTCGGCAGTCTGCCGTAATGCCGGCGTGTACGGCTCTCATACACGCCCGGCGTTACGTAGTCTGAATGCACCCTAACTGAGCCTTGGATGTAAGATATATATACAGTCCTATGAAAAAGTTTGGGCACCCCTATTAATCTTAATCATTTTTAGTTCTAAATATTTTGGTGTTTGCAACAGCCATTTCAGTTTGATATATCTAATAACTGATGGACACAGTAATATTTCAGGATTGAAATGAGGTTTATTGTACTAACAGAAAATGCGCAATATGCATTAAACCAAAATTTGACCGGTGCAAAAATATGGGCACCTCAACAGAAAAGTGACATTAATATTTAGTAGATCCTCCTTTTGCAAAGATAACAGCCTCTAGTCGCTTCCTGTAGCTTTTAATCAGTTCCTGGATCCTGGATGAAGGTATTTTGGACCATTTCTTTCTACAAAACAATTCAAGTTCAGTTAAGTTTGATGGTCGCCGAACATGGACAGCCCGCTCTCAAATGATCTGAAAACAAAGATTGTTCAACATAGTTGTTCAGGGGAAGGATACAAAACGTTGTCTCAGAGATTTAACCTGTCAGTTTCCACTGTGAGGAACATAGTAAGGAAATGGAAGACCACAGGGACAGTTCTTGTTAAGCCCAGAAGTGGCAGGCCAAGAAAAATATCAGAAAGGCAGAGAAGAAGAATGGTGAGAACAGTCAAGGACAATCCACAGACCACCTCCAAAGAGCTGCAGCATCATCTTGCTGCAGATGGTGTCACTGTGCATCGGTCAACTATACAGCGCACTTTGCACAAATAGAAGCTGTATGGGAGAGTGATGAGAAAGAAGCCGTTTCTGCACGTATGCCACAAATAGAGTTGCCTGAGGTATGAAAAAGCACATTTGGACAAGGCAGCTTCATTTTGGAAACAAAAATTGAGTTGTTTGGTTATAAAAAAAGGCGTTATGCATGGCGTCCAAAAAGAAACAGCATTCCAAGAAAAACACATGCTACCCACTGTAAAATTTGGTGGAGGTTCCATCATGCTTTGGGGCTGTGTGGCCAATGCCGGCATCGAGAATCTTGTTAAAGTTGAGGGTCGCATGGATTCCACTCAGTATCAGCAGATTCTTGAGAATAATGTTCAAGAATCAGTGACGAAGGTGAAGTTACGCCGGGGATGGATATTTCAGCAAGACAATGTTCCAAAACACCGCTCCAAATCCTCAGGCATTCATGCAGAGGAACAATTACAATGTTCTGGAATGGCCATCCCAGTCCCCAGACCTGAATATCATTGAACATCTGTGGGATGATTTGAAGCGGGCTGTCCATGCTCGGCGACCATCTAACTTAACTGAACTTGAATTGTTTGTCCAAAATACCTTTATCCAGGATCCAGGAACTGATTAAAAGCTACAGGAAGCGACTAGAGGCTGTTATCTTTGCAAAAGGAGGATCTACTAAATATTAATGTCACTTTTCTGTTGAGGTGCCCATACTTTTGCACTGGTCAAATTTTGGTTTAATGCATATTGCGCATTTTCTGTTAGTACAATAAACCTCATTTCAATCCTGAAATATTACTGTGTCCATCAGTTATTAGATATATCAAACTGAAATGGCTGTTGCAAATACCAAAATATTTAGAACTAAAAATGATTAAGATTAATAGGGGTGCCCAAACTTTTTCATAGGACTGTATATATATATATATATATATATATATATACACACATACATACATACACACACATATATGTGTGTGCCGGATTCACTGGCCTGTACATTATGTCAGGAGACTGACTCCTAACATTCTAGTTATCTGTGATGCTAGGAGTGCCTAGTCCTTAGTGTTCAGACTGGTAGATCCAGCTCACACTTGGTCCGAGTCTAAAGTCCGAGGCCTCCCAGTTTCACAGAGATGGTCAGATGAATAGTGGATTCCTCTCTATGAACTTACAATAGAGAGTACGAAAATAGGTTTGAGAACTAAATGACTAGATAACCCCCATTGATCGTGATGACATGAACATTTAGTTGTCAATATATATATGTTTTCAGCAGGAATAACAAAGGAGTGGTCCTACTCAAGGTAGTTCAGTAGCCAGATCCTATTTAAAAGGGATCAGACAATACATGTAACATGAATGTCTGGTTCAGATTTTCAGTAAAGTAGTATGAAGATTTATGGCAACAAAGTTGCTAACCTGAAGCACTGAATTTTTTATGAGGATTTTTAAAATATTTTGCTTTGAATTTGGACATGAAATATATTAATTATTTTACTGCAGGTTTATTGCAAAAAAAACAACAACAAAAAAAAGCAAAATAATAGTTTGTCTTATTTTTCCCTAATAATTATTGAAACCTTCCCATGATCCCCCAGCTGCCCCAGTCCATTGTATTCAGCACATTGGGCATGTAATGAGCAGTTTCCTCGGACGTTATGACAGCTCATGGTGAAAAGAAACCACAAGTGGCCTTATTATTTTACCTCCTGATATGAGGCAGGCTAGCATTTCCTCTAGGTCAGAATTAGTCAGAGATGTGGTAATTATCAGCCATAGACGAGCCATGCAGAATATTGATTTAGGAGTTTGGGATGAAGTATCAGGTCTCAGGTGACCTGGAAATGCTGATTTGGAATTTTTTTCCCCGGAAATTTGCTGAAATGTAAAATAATACCGTCATCAAATATTTATAGGATGAGAAAACACATATCCTATCTTGATTTTGTAGGATAACAAAATATTAGAACATTTTTTGAAATAATTTTATTTTTAATGATTTTATGTTGTAGTATTTTATTTTTTTGTATTTTTTCATATCACTTAATAAAAACGTTAAAAAAAAAAAAAAAAATATCGTCCTGTGGAAACATTTCAAGCGAATAATTCAGTATCATACTTGGTGCATTTATTATACTATGATTCAAAGCCTGTATCATGGGCTTTCCAACAATGTAATTCCTAGCTCCCCCATACCCATTCTTCCTCTACCGATGATGGGAAAGGATGAACTAGTATACTACTATAAAGCAGTGAATACTGGTATACAGTAGTTTGGTATTTAATACATTTGTAGTAGTACATGAGAGCCAGAAGGGAGTATATTTGATCTTTAAAGAGCATCGGTCGTCAAATCTGAAAAGCTCATTGGTAGAGATGAGCGAGTACTGTTCGGATCAGCCGATCCGAACAGCACGCTCGCATAGAAATGAATGGACGTAGCCGGCACGCGGGCGGTTAAGCGGCTGGCCGCCGTTAAAGCGGAAGTACCAGGTGCATCCATTCATTTCTATGGAGCGTGCTGTTCGGTTCGGCTGATCCGAACAGTACTCGCTCATCTCTACTCATTGGTATACCTCATATGAAAGGAACTGTCATCCTGGGTATTTTGGTTATGCAAAGCTGTTCAGCTGTTCCCAAATACACAGTCCAGTCATATGAATATGACCACCGCCTACTTTTGACGTCAACGTTAAATTACCAATAGCAGAAGCCACGTATCATCAGCCATCTGGGCGCACTCATCATTGTGGAAGGCATGATGGATCAACACAAGTACGCATCTATCCTTGCAGATCATGTTCACCCCTACATGTGAATTGTTTTTCCTCAGGATGATGGCATCTACCAGCAGGACAATGCGACATGTCATAAAGCTCAAAGGTACATGTGTGGCTCGAGGAGCACCAGGATGAGTTCACCGTACTGCCTTAGCTAGCAAATTCCCCGGACTTGAACCCAATCGAGAATCTGTGGGACCACCTCAATCGGGTTGTTTGCGCCATGGATGCTCAACCGCGTAACCTAGCGCAGCTGGCCATGGCACTGGAGTCGACATGGCTCAACATCTCAGTTAACATCACCACAACATCCCCTCTCTTCCTGCACGTCTCACAGCGGTTCGCTCTGCCAAAGGTGGTTATTCTGGATTTTGACAGGTGGTCACATTAATGTGACTGGAGTGTGTATAACCCTGTTGGTGTTTATGTAAATTAGCATCTATTCGCCCAGTGGATGGTAGCACTTCATGGCTTACAGCACACAGAGACCCCGCCTCGATAGTAACCACCCACTTAGCTAATATATCCTACTCGCATAAACCTTAACAGGGCTTACATCTTTCAAACTGCCCTGTGTGATTCAGATCACGGTCCGATGCTGAACTGCATCAGCAATGTCCTAACACTACGGCACATGGGACCCAAACAAGAGATATTATAAAGTGAACAAGTTACTAATTACTATCAGTCCAAAGACAGATTATTTTTTTATGTTGTCACATTATGTATCCAGCATCAGATACCCTAGCATTAAAAAAAAAAAAAAGTCTAGAAATCATGACTCGAGATGAGCGAGTACTGTTCGGATCAGCCGATCCGAACAGCACGCTCACATAGAAATGAATGGACGTAGCCAGCACGCGGGGGGTTAAGCGGCCGGCCGCCGTCAAAGCGGAAGTACCAGGTGCATCCATTCATTTCTATGGAGCGTGCTGTTCGGATTGGCTGATCCGAACAGTGTTCACTCATCTCTAATCATGACCATTACAAAACTGCAGAATAGAGGATCTTCATATCTAATTATTATTATCCGGCAGCCGAATTTTCCTACATATATAACCCGGCCTTATTTTCTCTTAACCCATACTTACAGGGAGCATCAACATAGCACCAATATTGACTTCACTCAATTTTATAAATATTTCCATGTTAATATTTTCCTTTTCAGAATAATTTTATTGATTTGCTTCCAAAGGCACAGAATATATTATATACATATAAACATATGGATGTTATACAAAGGAAGACAGTATTCAGAAGCAAATATTTACAAGCGACTAGGAAATCCAGCCATAGACATAACAATATTCCATGAGATCATAAGTAACAGAGAGATGTATGTGTATGTAGCCAACTAAACTTTTAGATTTTTCATAAATCCATAGTTCAGGTGAAGATAAACTTTTTTTTTTTTTAACATACTTTATACATGAAAAGCCCATGTTTCTTCAGTTATTTGCCCCTTTCAGTCACTGATCAGATCTGTACAATAGATCTCCATGAAGAAGGAAGGGGAGGAAAAGGAGAGCGCCGTTCATTTTTTTCACGACACAGCTGTATTGTCAAGAATTAGTATCCAGCTGTCTATTGACAGAAATGGCTCATTTAATGCTGTAGACGGCCTCATTTCTCCTTCTTCCCCTCTCCCCTCTCCATAGAGCCCATTGTAAATGGAGACTGTTTGTGTATGGAATATGGATTGAAGTCAGATAAATACTTAAAGGGGCTCTATCAGCAAAATCATGCTGATAAGAGCCCCACATATGCGTGAATAGCCTTTAAAGAGGCTATTCAGGCACCGTAAATGTTATATTAAACTACCCCCCTGTTTTAAAATAAAACCCTAAAACAGAATGTGATAAACTTACCGAACGTGCACGGGGGGGCGGGCATTCAGGGTCCGACGTCTTCTTCATCCACGCCTCCTCTTCCTCCGATGTCCTCGGGTCCCGTCTTCCTCCGGCGCTCGCAAACTGACATTTGCTTAAAAAAAAATGGCCTGGACGCATGTGCAGTAGCATGCTGCTTCTACTACGGCTACTGCGCATGCGCCCAGGCCATTTTTTTTTTAAGCAAATGTCAGTTTGCGAGCGCCGGAGGAAGACGGGACCCGAGGACATCGGAGGAAGAGGAGGCGTGGATGAAGAAGACGTCGGACCCTGAATGCCCGCCCCCCATGCATGTTCGGTAAGTTTATCACATTCTGTTTTAGGGTTTTATTTTAAAACAGGGGGGTAGTTTAATATAACATTTACGGTGCCTGAATAGCCTTTTTAAAGGCTATTCACGCATATGTGGGGCTCTTATCAGCATGATTTTGCTGATAGAGCCCCTTTAAAAGACACAGGCACTGTTCTTAGATGAAGTATAATGCAATATCAGTTCCCTTCACTTGCATAACTGATTTATGAAAAAATAAAGAAATCACAGACGTTTTAATGAATAGTTTGTACAGATGACAAATTTTGTAGCTGATGGTCACTATACATTGATAAATGTGGTAATATGTATGGAACTGTACTATGAGAACTGTGGTTAGCCACTGACTGCTATATTGTGTAGAAAATTGTTAAGTCCTTGGCATTTGAAGGCACAGCAAGGTGACAGATAAGCAATTTACATTCCCTGAAAAGTCAACCATAAGATTATAATGAGGTCCAGTAATGCACCTATGGTCTACATAGAGGGGGGCAGCCATTTTGTTAACATCACACAACAAGGAGAACATTTCTAAACTGATAAAGGCAGCTTCTGGACACATTTCATTAAATGAACTAGATTGTATAGTTTTCAGCTATGTAAATGGCATTTCTCATTTGTGTCTGGAATGGGGTGTGAGAAAGTTGTTTTTCACATAATTCTGGACTTCTTTAGTAGTGTGCACTCCTTGAGGGATAATATACCAAGCTAGTTGGCATGTCTGCATTCAACTTGAGTCATCCCCTTTAGGCCTGTTGACTTGAAGTTATTTGGCTGCCTCAAGTACGTGATGGAATGTTTTTATATCTCATGAATCCACCCAATGGTGTGTAATATGTTGCACAATTTGTTAAAAGAATCTGCATTTTAGTTCACAAAAACCTAACATTAAGCAGGCTGTCAGGTCTTTCTGGAATCAAGTAAATCGATAATGGACAGAGGTCACTTTTATGGCTCTAAAGAACAAAAAATAAAAAGCATATGACATATGTAATGTTTATAGGGAACCACCAGTGGTCCCCACAAAAGAGTTGTAGTCTACAGTAAATCATGAAAATTCAAGTCGTGTTGGGTGCTAAGGACAATATGACCGTAACTCAAAATATTTCTTGCCTTTTACATAAATTACAAAGTTAATTTAGTAAAATGCAAACAGACTAGTGAGTGGGGGTTTGGGTTATGAAGGTCTCACAGTATTTACTAGAACTCCTTTAGGCCTTAGAAATCTATAGCAGCCATCTTTTCTGTAGACTGACATGCGCACAGGACAATTTGCCACTGATTTCACAGTAGTTCAGATATTTTTCAGGATGTTGTTTATCAAAGGGTCTTACACTAAGTTTTTTTTCAAGAATTTTTTTTTAAGCATTCAACTCCGTATAAAAGAGAATGCATTATAGTGGTCTTCAGGCAGCAATAGCAATGGCTCCTCACCCACATATTATCTGGATGGCTGGACCTTTCTCTGACTTTGTCGGATACCTCAATAACGGGAGGGAAGTTTGTCTTGTTCAGCTGCTGTATCTGTGTGGTCAATGGTCTGATAGGTGCTTCGATCTCGTGAGACAGTGACGAAGCCTGAAATCAATAAAATGATGCAAAGTAAGTAATGCAACCAAACTGATGGAACTATACTGAGGGTGGAAGTATCTAGTTAATAAATACGGTATGTTGAGTAGCCATCAACCTGCAATGGTTGATTGGGGTTAGCATAAAGCAGAAGGATATTGGAGCTATTAGACGGTTTGTTATGGGGCCCCATTTCTTGTCTTGCTATGGGGCCGCGTGATTATTTGTTAGGCCTACGGACATAAAAACAGTTAGAGCTGACAGGACAAGTCAAATATATAAGCCCACAGAATTTATTTATGACTTGAGGGGCAGATCAGTGCAACCCTAAGACGTGTTGGGAATACCAATACAATTGGTTGACCTACTGCTGATACTTCAAAGATGGTACTAACAATGCTGCAGTAAGTTGGCCAAAGTATGAAATGGCAGTGGTACTTGGAAACACAAGTGAATAGAAGATGGGAGGCTCTGAATCTCCTACATAATGCATTAGGCCTCACTGGGACTACTGCATTTAGAGACCTCAGCCATCACCAGAAAGGTAGACAGTAAAGCCTTATATGTAAAACTTACCAGAAAAGATGTAAGTGAATTAGATTGTTTGGCCTGGGGGAAAGAAAGGAAAGAGGACGACAAGACTTTAAAGTGGAGAGTATGAAGCTCCAGTCACTTCCACCATTTTTCACGTGCTAAGTGCAAATGGTATTTCATCAGGCATGTTCTCCCAGAATCTAGCACCCAATATGCCAAATATATGCGCATGTGTCTGTTTCTGTCTGGATAGCCTATCCATTGAACTGATCTCTGGTGGCCAAAGATAGCTTGTGCAGAATTAGAGAAAATTAATTCTTCCAAAAACAGTGCTACACCTGTCCACAGGTTGTGTTTAGTACTGCAGTTCAGCCCATTTAACTTGGACTTGTGCCGCAATACTTGACACACCCTTTGGTGAGGTGCTGCAGTTTCTAATTCTGTTACAACCCCTTCACTTTCTATTTGTTGTGTTATCTTATAAGGCCCCCAACATTACAGGGTTTTACAGATAGGAAATCCTCTTTAATATTTGAGTGTGACTTTAGGGGTACAAACGTATTACAAGAAGGTTACACTCTTCCGTGTTTACTGAAGCTGTTGTAATAAGAGAGGTAGAACATTAGCGTGTAATCTTGTCCTAAGCTTTTTAGATCTAAACTACCGCCCATGAATTTTTCACCAACAGGTAAGTAGAGATCACTGGTGCTTGTGTGATGTGATGACAGATAAGACAAAAGACTTGGGTACACGGCAGAGAAGTAAAAACATTAAAGGGTAGGTGGATTGTCACTAACAGAGGAATCCGCAAGCTAGAATCGACTAGTCACAGAGATCTACAGCCCCGTCATTCTAGCAATTGGTAAAGGTTCCAGTTCAAAGATCTCTTCTCAAAGTCAGAAGATACAATAAGGAGATTTGTCAGAAGAACCAAAGCCTAAGGCCACACTACTGAAAGATCTGGCGGTCTAAAGGTCTTCTCCGGATTACTGGCATATATATATATAAAAGTGACAACACTATACAGAACAGAAATCATAGGTGGACACAATTGCAAATCTCTTAGCAGTGTATACTCAGGTTTTGTGCCTGTAAATTCAAGCAATTGTATCCTATGATGCTAGGAGTCCCTGTATTCCTGCAAAATAGTGATTCTACTACGAGATAGTAGAGGTTCCTAGCATTATAGATAACTGTAATGCTACGAGTCAGGCTTCACACATAGTGTTCAGGTGGGTAAATCTGGCACACATGGACTGAGTTTCACTGCTGAAACAAACAAAAAATAAAAAATATCCAAATTTGCAAAGGGCCATTTTACTTGCTTCCATTTCGAGGATGCAATCCATCCTGATCATGTGGCTGACGCAGACTCGCAACAGCGTGGTATAAATCTCTTTAAAAAAAAGCCATAACAAGCCCTGGTTCTCAGTGTAAGCTATACATCACTAGGACACATATAAGTAAGAATATTTCTATTTGCAGACAGTAAGTACAGATCCTGAAAATGGAGACAAATTAAAACACAAAGTGTAATACAAAGTTAATATTCATAAACCAGAAAACCCCTATGATTGCAAAAAAACAAACAAAACACAAATATGAAACAAAACACTTACCTAAACTGATGTTACATTCACCCCCTCGTTCTAGATACATATGATAAATGAAGAAGCAAGACAAGGGCTTGAGTATTAGGTTTAAGATAGCCATTCCGCCACTGAATCGAAATAGGTCCCGCTGAAGTGACTTTTCAGAAATTTGTTCTGCGCTGGCATAAAACAGGGCGAGGAGGAGGATATCTAATACAATGGTGATCACTAGTCCAATCATAAACTGCAAAAACAGCATTGACTAGTCAGTATCAGGGAGCAGTGAACACGCTGGATGTCTTACATTACACTTTATTTTGATCTTACCATAAATATGGCATCCACAGAATCCCTTTGTGCAACAGCCCAGACACCCATAGCCAAGACTGATAAGTTTGACAAATAATAAGCATTGGGCAGCCAACTAGGGAATATACATGCACTGCAAGACATGGGCACAAGATTGTTAGGAAATAGGCAGAAAAATTGCAGCATTGGTGCCCCCTTTCTCTTAAAATGACAGCAGACAAGGTCCAGAAGTATTGGAGAATGTAAAACATATATTCATTGGTCTGAAATGCAAGGCATAGAGTGTTTTCATCAGAGAATTATAGACACAAAATGGTTGCTATGGGCATTGCCACCATATTCGCTTATTGCACTATTACATCAACCATGTTGTTTATCCAAATCTCTTTACTGGATTTTGACCTCTGGGTGTAAACAAAAAAGTTCCCATTCATTGACAGGAAGCAGAGATCTTCTACACTACTATTGGCCTGCATACAACACTGGACCATAACCTTATTTAAAGGACCATGCCAGGCAATACACTGTGTTATGCCTAGTACAATTGTGCACAGGCAAGTGGCCTGTCCATGTGCACCCACTTTTTGCAAAGTTGTGAAAGCGGTGTAAACATACCACATGCAACTATTATAGTGATGCAGATTGTTAGTTCTTGCATCACGGAGGTCATAGATATGCTGAATGAATACTTACAAAATGGTCAACAGCCAGTGCACAAAGACAATCGCCTGAAAGACAAGAGGGAAATAGATACTTAAGAGACAAAGAAATAAAAAAAATATTTTTTTTATTTATTTGAACTATTTATTCTGTTACTTTATTAATTTTGCTTATTTTATTTATGTTTAACCATTAATGTAACTCCAGCTTAGAAGCTTTCACTGGTGTAAAATACATCTCCCGTCTGATCAATGGCTCAGGATACTAACCCTGTCCCTCCTACTTTACACTGCAGCTCTGCTTGTTCGGATTGGCTGCTGGACAAGTGCACATAAAGAAGATTATAAAATACTCTGAGAGATGTGTTGACAATAAAGTGCTATACACTTGACAATAAAGTGCCATTTCTCTATAGTGGTTATTAAAGCACTGGCACTTTTACGAGCCTTTGAATTGTAAGCTCCTGCGTCACAACAGTGTGCAGTTATCTCTTCCTGGCATGTGTGGTGTAAGGTGACACTGAGACATACATCAGTGACTGCAACAATCATGTGGAAACTTTACAAACAGCAGCATTTTTTTTTTTCTGGCAGTTTTTTCCTATAATAAAATCAGTGGAAAGATTCCTGAAAAACAGAAAAGAAAACACGAAAAACCTTGCTATGTGTGTAAGGTTATTCACAATTTCTTAGTGAATATCCTGTAACATCTAGCTGCAACAATTTTAACAGAGTTTTTCGCAGTAAAAAATTCTTCTATCAAACCACCTAAAGGCATTTTCCAGGTTGAAGATACTGATGTGCTATCATTGGGATAGGTATAATCAATATCAGATCACAGAGATCCAGCAACGACCAGCGGTTCAAAGCAGCTGCCAACGCCAGAACATACACAGAGAAGAGTGTGTGGATGATAAGTGTTAAAATATGTATGGAAAATCTGCAGGACTTTTGCTATGTGTGAACACATCTGACAAGTGGAGCTCTGACCATAAAGACCTTGCCCATCAATGTCTATGTCCTATTATGTCATAAACTTCTCTTATGTGAAAACTCTTTCAATGAATTGTGCAGTGTTGCAGCGGGGGTGCATAGTCGGACATCCTGCATAGTGACTAGGCTATCGTTATGTCTCAACTAGTACTGGGTTGTGCAAAAGTTGTCAGTTTTATTTCCTGTAACATTATGTTTAGGGAAGTAAGAGAAGCACAAAGGTCCCAGTATAAAGAAATATCCCAGGCAGCGTGGGTGCAATATGGTAGTAAATAACTCAGGACAGGAACAGTCTTCACTGATCTCTGTCTTGTTTATAAAGAACTATTAAAAATTGAAAGTAACTGTAAAGTACTATAAAGTACTTATAATAGCACAGCAGCGTTATAAGTATCAATCACACATACAGATGAGAACCAGAAACATTGACAACACTGCAGATATGTGACATAAAATGATGACAGGGAGGCAAGAAGGTCTCTGCACCCACTGCCAGTCATTCCATTGCAAAACACTTAAAAAAAAAATAAAATTGGCAGATGACACAAAATAATAGGCTGTACATTTCATAGCACTTTACAATCGGAGGAAGCAGAAATTATATAATACAAAAACATCTTATTTTCTTTAAGCTTGCCAAATTGTTGCTAAGCCATTCACCAAAATGCTGGGGAAATTACAGTCAAGTTGACACTTTAGACTCAATATATTTCGAGCATTTCGCTTTTACTCCCAATGTGGACTAACTTTTCTAAACTGCTGCACAAAGTTACAAAAATACATGTAAGGCCTGGTTCACATCTATGCTTGGGTTTCCATTCGGGGAGTACTTTTGGGGACTTCCCGAATGGAAACCTAATCCACATAAAAAAAGGGGTTACCTTAGGAAACCCGCATACCCCATAGACTATAATGGGGTCTGTGTGGATTCCGTATGAAAAATGCGGACAGAAAAGTGCTTGGACTTTTCTATTCATAACAATAATTCCTATTATTATGAATATATACTGTACTTGCACTCAACCACAATAAAGGGAAAAAAATGTCTTCAAAACTGGGATTAAAGAACTTTAAAATAAACCACCCTCGTACATATATCATTCTGTACAGATGAAAGAGTATGGATATACATAAACATCCAGCAGTGATTCTGTACCCGTCTACCATTCCCCTCCCTCCCTAGTTTCTCACCTGTGACTTTTTGCAATTTTTTTCCCCCTTAGTTTTAGTTAGTTTTTGTTTTATTGTATGTATTATTACTACTAGACACCAACAATCATTTTCCTTCTGAAACTACATGTAAACATTATGGTGAACTTCTCAATACTATATCAATAAAAACTATTGAAACAGAAAAACATCTTATCCTATAATAGAGAGATCCTGACCATACACACGGGCAGTGGGCAGAACAGATTGTTACATCTAGTCTAGTGGTACATTAGAATTTCTGAAGATTCTTATCAATGAAATGCGCAAAATCAATAAAAAAATATACAGAGGAACTCCATTAATCTGGTTTCTGATTATATAGAGATGTTTAGGATGTGAAGTCCTAACCTAAAAGCAAACTTTATTTTCCATGACTGCCTGCCAATCCTCAATACTTCATACTCCACAATTAATAAAAATTTTAATATAAGGTAGCAAAAAGCTTTTTTCAACAATCTAAAAAAAACCAAAACATTTTATACACATAAATCTGTTGTACCCATGCATAAAGCCGAAGTATTTCACTGTCCCTATGGGACTTCAGATAGTACAAGTACATAACAAAGTGGGCGCTAAAGTTTGACATGTGTTATCTTTCCAAATCTGCAAACCGTGATAGACATGATTTCCATCACCTTATTTTGACAGCTATGGTGGACATTTAACCCTGACAGCTAGCGTCATCATGTGACCATCCGCACCAAAGTTTTGCGTATCAAGTCTCACCACCGAAGTTTGTCACATGACTCACCTACAGCTTACATTTTATTTAATAGAATAAAAAATTGCAAAAATCTTAAAATATAAATTGTACGACAAATAGAAAATATATAGATAGACACAATATATCTCTATGGACTTGCAAAAGTGACCTCCCCCCCCCTCCAAAAAAATATACAGTATATAGTATGGATATACAATAGTATAAAGTGCATGAGGGAGCTTATAAAGTTTAGTATAGTGATGTACAGTGAGCCCTCCACAGCTATGCTCCCTCTCACTGCTCCCCGGGTACCTTGAGGTTCAGAGCCGGCACCTCCATGTCTCCGCACCCGAGCGCAATGATCAGCTGCGTCACATGACCTCGCCCTCATCCCTGCCGAAGACTTGGAGTAATGCGAAGTCACGTGGGTCACTCAGCGATCATGTGACTCGCGGGTTGTTTGCTAGGTGACGGCGTCCTGGGCAGCTGGCGGTGTGCGGGGGTCGCGGAGTCTGCAGAGCATAGTCACACCTGTATAGTTATCACTCACACCACGTACACGGTGGAAATACCAGGTTCATGACTAATACATATGCAGGACGCGGGCGTATGCAGGACTTTCCGGAGGATGGAGGAACGGGGTCCACAGGGGGAGACCCCACACATATACTGCTCTCCTATGTGCCGCCACACAGTGTAATGTCCTGCTATACCCCTCACACAGCATAATACCCCGCTATACCCCTCACACAGCATAATACCCCAGATCAGCCCACACAGTATAATGCCCTGCTATACCCCTCACACAGTATAATGTGCCCAGATACCCCTCACACAGTATAGTGCCCCCAGATACCACACATTATAATGCCCCGGTATACCCCTCATAATATAATATCCCAGCTCAGCCCACACAGTATAATGCCCCCAGCTCATACACAATATAATGCCTCGGTATACCCATCACACAATATAATACCCTAGCTCAGCCCACACACAATATAATGCCCCCAGCTACCACACAATATAATGCCGTTATACCCCTCATACAATATAATACTCCAGCTCAGGGTCAACACGGTGGCTTAGTGGTTAGCACTAGAGATGAGCGAGTAGTATTCGATCAAATACCTCGCTGCCATAGGAATGCGTGTAAGCGGCCGAACACCAAGGGGTTAAGACTAGTGTGCTTAACCCCCAGGTGTTCGGCCGCTTACACATATTCCTATGACAGCAAGGTATTTAATCGAATACTACTAACTCATCTCTAGTTAGCACTATAGCCGTGCAGCGCTGGAGTCCTGGGTTCAAATCCCGCCAGGAACAACATCTGCAAGGAGTTTGTATGTTCTCCCTGTGTATACATGGATTTCCTCCCATTCTACAAAGACATATGAATAGGACAAAAAAAGAAATGTACATTGTGATCCCTATATGAAACTCACAATCTACATAAAAAAAAATACCCCAGCTCAGACCATGCACAGTGTAATTCCCCCGATACCACACAGTATAATGCCCTTTTATACCCCTCACACAATATAATACCCCAGCTCAGACTACACTCTCTCTCTCTCTCTCTCTCTCTCTCTCTCTCTCTATATATATATATCTCACACTGCTCAAATTCTATCCTACTAGTCCTATTCTATTCTTCTATCTACTAATATTCTATTCTATTCTACTAATCTTCTATCTATCTACTAATGTGAAAATTTGGATGTTTGTTCCTTGATCACACAAAAAAGGCTGAAAGGATTTGGCTGAAATTTGGCACATAGATAATTTTTAACCTCGATTAACACATAGGCAACTTTTTATCGCGGTAAATGACATGGCTTCATGACTGTTATGAATGTATGTTCACATACTATATTAAACTTCTCTTGGCAACAGGCTGATAAGGCCTGGTCTGTTATCTCTCTATGTAAACACACACCTAACCCTGAGTCCATTGTGTACATTCATTTGCATATTATCTGATCTGCTCCAGGCAGTGCTGACACACTGGATGGGAAAACACTTTTAATCTAAATTGACAGTTTGCCAATTTTAAACATGCTAGGAAAAAGAAAATCTAATTTATCGCAAAATTCTAAAACAATGAGAGCTATGAAGGTAGCCAGAAGTCACAGACTTCTCCTGAAGCAGAGCTCACGGGGATCAGCGACGCCAACAACACACTCATTATATGGCATCCCAGCGAGCTGCTAAGATGCCAGAACAATCACAGGCACGGTGCAAGGAACAAGTTCAGCGGCAGGGCAGCTTGAGAGCTGCCGAAATGCCACACAATGCGAATCATTGATGCCAACAACACACTCATTATATGGCGTTCCAGCGAGCTGCTGAGATGCCAGAACAATTACGCTACAGCACGAGGAACAAGTTCAGCGGTAGGCCAGCTTGACAGTTGCCGAAACGCCGGAGCAGGCGGATCATCAATGCCAACAATGTGCTCATTATATGGTGTCTCAGCGAGCTGCTGAGATGCTGGAACAATCACAGGCACACGGTATAATGTCCCCAACTACCATACAATATAATGCCCTGTTACACCCCTCACACAATACAATATTCCAGCTCAGCCCACAAGCAATATAATCCCCCCACAAACACACAATATAATATCCTGTTATACCACTCAAACAATATAATATCCCAGCTCAGCCCCTATACAGTACAGGACCCATGGAGTGAGTAAAGAGTATGTTTCTCATTACTCACCACTACGTGCTGACATGCCACGCCAAGCTATGTCACAGCAGAACAAACACAGAGGAGGAGCGGATGTCCTAGGAGTGATTAAAGGGGTTGTCCCATCACAAGGATCCTATCTATACTGCTTGTTAATAAAGCAAAACTGCTTTATTTGTCCACTATCTTACTTTATTCATTTCTTTGTTGACACATCCCTTGACTTATCTGGTCAAAAGTCAAGTGATGTATCTGCTCGTTCGAAACTCTCCTATTGATGATGATGGTTATTATAATTCAGACAGCACCCCCTTATGTACAACCCTGCTCCAGGGTGTAAGTTGCCTGACAAAAAAAATAAAATATGCACTTACTAGCCTCTGCCCACGACTTCATCTGCTTGTGTTGGCGTGCATGATCCGCCTATATTCAGCAAATTGCTGACGTCGATGGTTTGCCTGCTCCGGTGAGCTTCGGCAGCTCGCTGGGACGCCATATAATGAGAATGTTGTTGGCATCAATGATCCGCGTGCTCTGGCGTTTTGGCAGCTCTCAAGCTGGCCTGCCGCTGAACTTGTTCATCGCACCGTGCCTGTGATTGTTCTGGCATCTCAGCAGCTCGCTGGAACACCATATAAAGAGTGTGTTGTTGGCGTCGCTGATCCCCCTGAGCTCTGCTTCAGGAGATCTCTGTGACTTCTGGCTACCTTCATAAGCTCTCATTGTTTTAGAATTTTGCAACAAATTTAGATTTTCTTTTTCCCAGCATGTTTAAAATTGGTAAACTGTCAATTTAGATTAAAAGTGTTTGTTTTCTCATCCAGTGTGTCAGCACTGCCTGGAGCAGATCAGATAATATGCAAATGTTTGTACACAATGGACTACAGGTTAGTTGTGTGTTTACATAGAGAGATAACAGACCTAGGTTTATCAGAACCTGAGATAAGCTGCTGCCAAGAGCGGTATAGTATAGTATGTGCACATAAATTCATAGCAGACGTGAAGCCATGTCATTTACCGGGATTACAAACTATCTATGTGCCAAATTTCATCCAAATCCGTTCAGCCGTTTTTGCGTGATAGAGGAACAAACATCCAAGCATCCAAATATCCAAACATCCAAACTTTCACATTTATATTAGTAGGATGGTTCTCCATGACTTGTGTGACTACAACTCTCAGTACTCTCTGACAACCTGGAATATTTTTACCCATCATATTTGTATTTTTGATCATAGAAAGTTGTGCACCTTGTTGGATAGGAAGGAGGTCTAATGTATGGCGACGGATGATGCCAAGTAAGGTTAGCGAAGTCAACACCATGTACATTCAGAGAAAGTCACAAGAACAACAGATGGTAAAAAGCAGAAACGGTTCTTATCAGGGGGGTAACTAAAGGCTTTTTCTTTCTATATCTGGGTCCAGACCAACATGAAAACTTGTTCACGACATGCCTATGCACACAAGCTTCCCATCATTCCCATCTGTTTTGCCCCCAAATAGTAAGCATGCCCCTTTTTATGTCACAGCCTCACTCACAGATTGTATGCTCACCAACTGTACCTTTTGGCTTTAAAAAAAGGTGATTTTATCTTTCTTGACCATAAAAATCTGTCTATCATAAATCTCTCCCCCTGTCTCACTCCAGAGCACAGGAGGGCAGGGGTAATACATTTATGGGACAAGTTGCAGTATATCACTGACAGAGAGAGCAATGTACAAAGTACTCAGCAGTCAGATATAGTCTCCCTCTCCTCTATTTTAGAGAAGTTGCTTAGCAAACAATACATGTTCATGCACGCATCCACTTTTAACCATCTGTGTTGCAACGGTGTGTGTATTTTTCACTGACCCTTTAGATTTCAGTTGGCAAAGTCCTCAGTGAAAACTGGGCAAGAATAGGACATGCTGCTTTATTAAACACATAATGGACATGCGGATCTGATAAAAAGACAGACAAGTACATTTCTCCATAGACTTGAGTGTGACAAAGTTCTATCCTTGAAAATATAGACAGAATACTGAAAATAAAAATTGATGTGTGCATGAGCACTTACATTCATTAAACTGAACTTAAAGGGATTGTGCCGCAATGGATATTTATCCTCTATCGACATAACCGGGGATAAGTATCCAACCACTGGGGTCTGATTGTTGGGAGGATGGAGGACCGAAAGTTCCCCCTACGGCCTCCATGTGAATGGAGCGCCAGGGCGCTTACATGACTGATGCTCCATTCACTTCTATGGGGCTGCCAGGACTGCAATGAATCCACAGCTCCCAGGAAGTGAAGTGAGCACCGGTCACGCAAGTGCATTGACGCTCCATTCACAAGCAGGCCTGAGGCCCGGTTCACATCTGTGCATGGGTTTCCATTCAGGAAATCTGCTTGGTGGACCCCTGACATGGAGTCCTAATTCACATAAAAAGAGGTTACCTTAGGAAACCCACGGAGTCCATAGACTATAATCGGATCCGTGTGATTTCTGCACAAAAAATGTGAAGAGAAAAGCGCTGCTTGCAGGACTTTTCTCTCCACATTCTTCATGCGGAGAGTGGAACAGAATGGCTTGAATGCAGATGTGAACCGGGCTTTAGGGTGACCTTCAGTCCCCCATCCTCCTGATCACTGGGGAACCTGGCAATTGAACCCTTATCCCCTGTCCTGTGGATAGGGGATAAGTGTTCATAACAGTACAACCTCTTTAAAGGGGATTTCCCACAAGAAACATTTATGGCATATCCATAAATGGCATATCTTTATAACGAACCTATCTCATACCTGCTGCATTACTCCCCTCCCCACAAACAGCCATATCCCGGTAGCCAGCTGTGGTCAGGTAAGGGTCCATGCACACAGGAAAAAAGGGTGAGGAATTTGCTGTAGAATTGCAGCACTGAAAAAAAGCCTCCCATTGACTTCAGAATATGCTAGCATAAAAAGGAACCCATTGAAGTCAATGGAAGGCTTTTTTTCAGCACTGAAATTCTACACCAAATTCCTCACCATTTTCCTCCGTGTGAATAGACCCTTACAGAAACAACCAAGCTCACTGTCCTATGAGATTCTGTAACTCACACAGAAGTGAATTGGAGTTATGTGAAGAGAATAGAACAGTGTCTGTTTCCAAAACTGGTGAGAAAACAGAGCAGTAGCTCAATGTACTGACTGTAACTTCTATGCTAGCTCAGACAGCTGGACTGTTCCTGTAACCTGACCACAGCTGTCAATGTGGACTTGGCTGTTTGTTTGCGGGGATAGGAGTAGTGCGGCAGGTGTGGGCATGATGTCATCTTGCAGCAGCAGACTATATGTGATGGGATGTCAGTGCCCTTACACCAGGAGGTGAGTATTGTATATTTAGGTAGTAGGGGCTACTTTCTTTAAAGGGGTTGTCCCATCACAAGGATCCTATCTATACTGCTTGTTAATGTGGATGTAAGACTTTTCCTAAATACACTGCTTCAGCAAAACTGCTTTGTTTGTCCACTATCTTACTTTATTCAATTCATTGTTGACAAAGCCCTTGACTTATCTGCTCAAAAGTCAAGTGATGTATCTGCTGCTCTCAGGGGGGAGGGAGGAGGGGCTAAGTGCACGGGAGCGAGCCTGTGTTTCTAGCTATTCCTGTGTTTACACCATGTGACCTAGCTTCCTGCTTTCAGATAGGGGAGAGGAGCTGCTTTCATTTCTTCTGTTCTACCAGTTATCAGGCTAGCTAATTCAATTGTGTCCATTATGGCAGAGACAGGCAGTCTCTGTATATAACACAGAATGGAGTTGCTCCTGCCTTTACTTCATTGTCCAATATGGGTGGGCGGAGCTACATGCTAATCTGGGGGCAGAGCTAAATGGCATGTTACATGTGAAACCCCGCCCACCAAATGATGCAAGAAACCAGGAAGAAAGAAGATTTTACAGCAGTGAAGACTGGTGAGTATGCAACGTGGGAATACCCCTTTAAGTCAAAGCACAGTATGAGGCATAGATTTAATAAGGGAGCACAATGTTTCAGACCCCAGACTATAATAATCAGAGGTCCAGGGGATGTAAGAGAACATAAAAAAAAATGTTACTTACCTTTCCATGCTCCGGGCAGGTTCGGGCCTACTTCTGAACGCTCCCTGACGTCACATGACACGGGACGCAGGTTAATACTGTGTGCAGGGGCCACTATGCATACCTCCCAACTGTCCTGATTTCCGCGGGACATTCACGAATTCGGTGTCCTGTCCCGCGGTTCTGGTCGGCAGAAGGTATGTCCCGATTTCAACTCATCGGCGTCCGGAGAACACCGATGAGTTGAACATATAAGCGAGTAAAGCAAAAGCTGTCACCGCTCAGCTCCTGCCTTACCACTGCTCTCCGGCTTCGCGTGTGTAGGCACGATGTGATGACGTCACATTGAGCCTACAACTATGTGAGTGGAGTGAGAGAGTGGAGAGAGCGGCGGGGGAGCGTTGGAAGGGGAGTATAAGTGTTTGTGTTAAACATTGAGGGGAATGTAATGTAGGGGGCTATGAAACTTGGGGCATATGAGGGGGGGGGGAGAATGGCATGACACTGGGGCAGATGAAGGGGGGGAGAATGGTATGACACTGGGGCAGATGAAGGGGGGGAGAACGGGATGGCACTGGGGCAGATGAAGGGGGGGAGAACGGCATGACATTGGGGCAGATGAAGGGGGGAGAATGGCATGACACTGGGGCAGATGAAGGGGGAGACATGAATCTGGGGGCAGAGATGGTGGGACATGAATCTGGGGGCAGAGATGGGGGGACATGAATCTGGGGGCAGAGATGGGGGGACATGAAACTGGGGGCAGAGATGGGGAGATTATACTGTGTGGGGGCACATGAAAAATGAATGAGAATGGGCGGAGTCAACATAAAAGTAGGTGGAGCTAAGTTTGCCACGGCACGCATGCGTGCCGCATGTTTTTTCCCTCTATCGGCTCTTCAAAAGTTGGGAGGTATGCACTATGGGTTATAATACGGTGTCCACGGGCCACTATGGGTTATAATACAGTGTGCAGGGGCCATTATGGGGCATAATAGTGTGTAAAGGGGCCACTAAGGGGAATAATAGAGAGCGCAGGAATTTTGAGGGGGTCGATCGGGGTCTTCGGTGGGCGTCGGTCGGGGGTGCCCCCCATGTCAAAAGTTCACCACAGGGCCCCACCTTTCCCAGTTACACCACTGGGTTGTGCCCTTATGGACACTTATTCCCTATCTTTGGACCTCCAGTGATCAGGACAATGGGGGACCGAATGTCCCACTTAAGGCCTACTTGTCAATAGGGTGCCAGTGCACTTGCATGTTTCGCTCTCTATTCACTTCTATAGGGATGCAGGAACTGTGATCTCTGGCAGCGCCTGCAGTGTCCTAGAAGTGAATGGAGTGACCGGCACGGTCACTCAAGCACAGATATGCTCCATTCACAAGGAGGCCTTAGGGGACATTCGGTTCCTCATCCTCCTTATCACTGGGGGGACATGGTGATTGGGCACCCAACAATTGGACACTAGTTCCCTGTCCATCATGGGACAATCTGTCAATATATCAGTCCTCTATCTGCCACACTACTTACTATGTTGTGAGTAAAGTTGTATAGCGTGACCAACCACAAAAGAGGCGGGGTTAGGATAATATTAAACACCATAGTGGGCAGGTTGTGGGTGACACCAGGGTAGTGGCTAAAATCACCTGGAAATTTATTGGCAACTATGATTTGTGATCCTGTTCCAAAGACAGCAGTTGCAACTTGGCCAAAAGCTTTTTCATCCTATAGGACACCAAAAAAAAAAAAAAGATAAAAAGAGTGTGGGTCTTCCTACAGGTTATTCACTGAAGCCCTAGCTAAGTCTCTGAATTTAAAGGGCGGAGGTCCAGCTGTCAGGTCCCTCGTAGATCAGCTACAAGTCATCAACCTCCCAGTTTAGGATGTCTAGGACTACGGTGAGCACAGCACTATCGGCTAACGCTGTGTTACAGGGACGTGTCCCCTTTAAATGGTCTGAATCCTAATATGCTGCTATATTTATGATATTAGTGGCCTTGCACATTGTCACGGTTCACCAGCTATGATGAAAGTCAAACCCTGTAATATTTCCAGGAAATTGTATAGAATGATGAATAAAATAGTTATTATGGCGATGGCCACTTTGAAGGGCTTTAATAAACTACATTTGATTTCACTAAAAATGTCATTGCAAATGGAATTGTCCTGAGAGCACAGAATCAGTGAGGCACAAAATTAGCAAATCTCACTGAAAGTCGTCCAGATCAGTCGCATCATTATCACAGCGCCCAGGGGTCTTCACCATGACACATGTGACTGACCTTACGTTATATACAGAACCAGTACAGTATCAGACCTTGGAATGACAAATGGGTGCTGCGTATCTGCGCTAGAGGTAGCTGGTCTGAAGGGAAAAAAGACAAATTATAAGATTCACATTAAATGCAAATATCCAATTATTACTAGAACAGATACTCCCTACATATTCTCAGCAGATACAGTATGGAGTCCCCAATGCATTAGCCAGAATAGCCTGTGTTCAATGAAATTAACATACAGATGTAGCAGTGTTTAACTTGACTTTCCTGATTAGGGTAAGTGCAGACGGCATCTTTTGGACTGGAACCTGAGGCAGAGGCCGCCTCAGATTCCGAACCAAAAAACGGGTAGCCAAGACTGAAAGTCGGTGCACTGCAACGGCATCCAGTCATGCACTCCGCTCCGGATTAGGCCCAACGAATGGGCCTAGTCGGGAGTGTCTTCAGTGCTACTTGTCAATAGAGTGTCATGCTGAAGAATGAGCATGTCTGTTCTTTTTTCCGGGAGCTGGGAACAAACGGCTCACAGAAAAAAGACCTGACCGGCTCCCATTGATTTCAATGGAAGCCGTCTTTTTACGAATACGGACTCAAAATCCTGACCAAAAAACCCTGTGTGAACTTACCCTTACATGTCAAGTTAAACTTTGCTACATCTGTAGATCCATATGGGAAGAGATAGGGTCTATCTTTATGTTCAGGTTTTCAGATGCAGAAAATATTTTAAATATTGGATCCAATGTATAATGGACATGAACGGTGCCCAACCTTTTTGACTATAGCAGGGTCTGTTAGCTTGTCCACCATTTTGTCCAAAAAGCCTTAAATAGAGCCACATAGTAAGAAAAATGCGTCTGTCAACAGCAACTTGTATGTGGTTTCCACATGTAAGAACTCTGACTATGGAGCCATTAGAAGTAGCTGATGATATACTATAACATATGTTCCAGAAACAACACAATACACAAACAATATCACAGGGCAAATATATCCTTTACTGCATGGTACGTAGTCCTGCATGTGAGGAAATCATCTGATATCTTCATCCCTCTGCCATCACCAACCCATGACTGATCGGAAGAAAGCGGCTTCTGTTCACTAACCACAATCACAACAAAGCTGAGCGCACCAATGTGTCAGAGCTAATCTACTGTGTAACTGCTGTTAAAGGGGTATTAAAACTGCAGTCTGACTGGGAAATTGAATGCAGTCTATTGTCCTCTGTTATCAGCCATTCAAGCTGACAACAGGCTGACTGCGGTGTTCTTAAATGAAGGCTAGAAAATCCCTGTCCTTTATGTTACACATTTGCAGTGCTAAGAACCCATCAGACACTAATTTTATCATCTGGAAGTGGCACCCAGCTATCCCAGGCTCCTAAATCTTTCTTTATTTTGGAAAAAGATGTATTACTGTATTAATAAGCAGACTTGCCATTGAAGAGTCTAGAAAACGGGGTTCAGCTCATTCACTTTTAAAGGGTTTTTCCATCAAAGCAAATTATTCCCTATACAAGGGATCAGTGGGGGTCCGACCTCTCAGTTGGAGCAGTGGTCACTGTACTTTAGCTATCTCCCATTGAAATAAATGGAACGATGTACACATTGTTGACAACCACCCCATTAAGAATGGAGGATGAGCGGTCAGACCTCGACTGATCTGCAAGTCATACCCTGGCCTATCCTATTGATGGAGGATACATTGCTTTGGTGGGAGAAACCTTTTAATGGCAGCCATATTGCTTGTTATTCAGCTTCCCCAAGAACAGATAAAACTAGAAAGTGCTAAACAGAATTTGAACAACGTATATTTAATGTGTTTGAGGTGTTTTTTTTATTTTGGGGGTATTCCAGGTGTGTATACTTTATGATTTTTGCATTGCAGTAGCCCTCATATGTCTTGTGTGTATTACTCCATTAGAGCCGCTATAACTCTTTGCCTGCACTTTGTGCTATGACCCAGGATACAGCGGTGCCATTATTATTAATTGCCTCTCCAGCAGAAATCCTGCACACACAGCTGACAGCATCCTCCATATGGCCGGGGTACTTCACTCAGCAGAGGTTTCTGAACCACAGCAAATTTCCTCGGCCTCAGGTATAAGATCATTTAGACATATTGCAATTAACTCTTACATAGGCTCTTATATTTTCACGTGACTTCTTCAGACGAGGCCTCTGTCCTGGTAGTGTGCAGTCTCTAAACCACTTAGATTTATCTAGGTTATCTGACAACTAAAGTAGACGCTCAGGTTGTCACAAGTTCTGTATAGTACCCTTAATGAATACTCCAATGACTGACATTTATGGCATCTGCGGATGGTGAGGAATCTGTAAGGTATCACTTCTGGTCTTAATACCATACTGGCGTATTATTTAGTACAATAAATTACTGTCAGGACAGCCTCTTTCTTTTCATTTACAGATTAGGAGGGGTCTCAAAGCGAGAGCCCCACCTATCAGGCATTTATGACACACCAAACATATGGTCGGAATATCCTTTTAACAGAAAATCCATTTAGGTTTTTAGTGATATATAAGTTATATCACTGTATCATTAGGCTAATGTGTCATTCAGATCTCTAGAAAAGTTGGGTGAGCAACATTCCACCACTTCCTAATGCCCTGAAAACAAACCTAGTAATTCACTCCCCCCTGTCTGTTTTAACAGCCATTTTGTCACCCAACTATTTCACAAACAGAACATATTTGTTGATCAAATGATGATATGGAAATCAGAGTAAAACTTAAAGGGATCCTATCATTAAAACACAATTTTTTCTGCCTACCACATAGGAATAGCCTTAAGAAAGGCTATTCTTCTCCTACCTTTAGATGTTCTCTCGCAGCACTGGGGGCGGGCCCCAGCACTCAAACAGCACTGGGGGCGTCCCCAATACTGCGAGAGAACCAGTGTAAGTGGCCATTTTTTTTGTGGCCGCGGGCATGCGCAGTCGGCTCTGCCCAAGGCCTACAATTTTGACCGCCTGTGCCGGAAGAAGACGGGTGAAGAGGACGTTCCTGAAGAAGATGGAGGCATCACTGGAGAGTTCTCTTACAGCATTGGGGACGCCCCCAGTGCTGTATGAGCACTGGAGCCCACCCCCAGTGCTGTGAGAGAACTCATTTGCATATCGATGAAAACTGGGATTTCTACGGAACGGCAATGCGAAGAAGACATCTAAAGGTAGGAGAAGAATAGCCTTTCTTAAGGCTATTCCTATGTGTCAACCAGAAACAATTGTGTTTTAATGATAGGATCCCTTTAAGACTCACAGACCCCCAATGCAAAACCTCAGCATGGCCTCCTGCACAACTTCCTTGCACATCTGCCAGCCATGACCCTCCTGTACCTTTCAGCAGCATCTGAACTGCTCCCTAGTCATAATGTGACCGCCACCACTCCTATATGCCCACTGTGTGGAGGAGAACTGTAGATACAGATACAATGTGGCACTGAGGTCTGCTCACCACACATGAATTTCATAAGTTGCCTTTATTTTCACACTCATGTAAGAAACAGGACGATCATTTCTCATCACTCTCCGTCTTCTTCATACAAACAAACCCAACAGGAGTCTGGTAATTTATCTTACTTTATTTACATAGAAAAATCACATTAATAAGCATCGGACCACCATGTTACCTTTTTTATTTTTGCAACCTGATCTACAAAATCATCTGTGGTTCCTATTCTTTCCGCCTACATTTCTTACACAAATGTAACACACAGAACGGACTTGTACCGGGGGTGTGTACAATGTACAATTCATTCACTTTACAAAAGTCTGATATCTAAGTCACAAAATATAAGTATCGCTCACACAAGTCCTTCCAGCAGGACAATATCTACACAAATGGGACCAGAAAAACAGGCCATTCCTGGTGAGGGGGGACCCATAAAACCTCTGGGACCTGGACTTCACCTGACTCCCTATCACAAATATCAAGATATCTCTGTAATACATATATTTCCACAGTTTGCAGAAACAATGACTACCAGGCCTACAGGGAAAAACACGGGACAGGGAACTAAAGGGTCCCTTACTCACAGTGGACAAACCAATGCAGACAGATGTGATTTTACAAATGGATCACAAGAACCAGCCTGGTCTGGGAGGATGGATAGTAGAGGTCCCATTGAAAATCTTCAGTACATGTTTGTTTTGAGTCATCCTCTTTTATCCATAGGTTTCTTGGTGGCATTGGTTTCTGGGAAAAATGGGTGATAATTAACATAGCTGCCATAGCTGCTTGATATGTAGCTGTCCTAGTAACTAGAACTTATGTAAGCATATACAACAGATGATGTATTGATGTAGGTAGATTTGCTGTTCACGACTCCAGGATAGTTTGGTTGCTGTAATGGCAGCCATGTAACTTGTCACCTAGTTATCCTAGACCACTGACAAATCATAGGCAGTAATAAATCCATCACTCGTGTTACTCTGTATAACTGGACTCACTTACTGTTTAGCACTCCCGGAAAGCTGAATACAACCCCTGTGGGAGTTGTAATGGCAGCAATATTAGTTGTTTCTAATAAAATAAAGTTATAAATGAGACGCTAAAAATGATACGAACATCTTATATCGGGTAGAAAGATTATACAGACAGATTTACCATTCAGAATTCTAAATAAGCTGGGAAACAGCCATACTACTTTCTTCCGAGAAATATATAAGCCATGGAACAGCGAAATAAAATTTTAACAGTGTCATGGAGCAGGGCAACTTAAAGTGATTGTATGAGAGTAGAGGAAAGGGTTAATTTCTTCTTCAGAAACAGTATTGCTCCTATTCATTGGACATCTCTGGCATTCAAGTAAATAGGACTTGGCTGCAATACTAGAAATAGCCAATGTACAAGAGTAGAGTTTCTGCAAAAAGAATTAAAGGTATATTTTTATCAGGTATTCAATTCTTGAGGGTGTAGTGCCAAAAAGCACCTATAGGTGTCACTATATTCCGTTATATCTTGTATTGTAATTCTTGCTGAATATTGCAAGGTCTTTGCACATTGCCAGACCCATATGAAGGTTTCCTCATTAAAATTTCAGCAAAATCTTCTCAGTGACAGCATCTCATTTTCTCTGCCACTGAGATATACAGTCAGTCCCATTTTTAATGTGTGCAGGAATATTTGAAAACGCGCCGCTGTCCTAATTCATCCTTGTCAACAGCAATGTCTGACAGTAAAGGACGCAAGCTACATAACTGCATGATCATAAGTGGATGTCAGGTCTCCCGGCTACAGATCGCTTATATACAGTACAGTTCAGACAGAAATAAAGGATCCCTGATCTTTGTTGATGGACTCTGGATCCACACATCGTCCCTTCTTCTTGGTTACTCTTTGATTGCGGTGGAATTTAGCATAGCAGCGGAGTCCTAGATGGAACAAAAGAAAGGAATACACACAAGTGTCAGATCTCATATATACAACTGTTTTATGGCTCTGTACAAGCCCCTGGTTGTATGGAACTATAGTATGGCACTCATTTTATGAAAGTTTATAGAATAATATTGTAGGTTAGAGTACCTGTATAATACAGCGCTATACAGAGGCACCATATAGCAGCACATTAAGTGCCTATAACATAGCTCTTACATGGTGGAATCTGGCACTGTCACATTAAGAATTTGCAATGTTACATAGTTACATAGTAGATGAGGTTGGATGAAGAAAACAGTCCATGGAGTCCAACCTATAACCCTACAATCCTCTACAGTGTTGGTCCAGAGGAAGGCAAAACCCCCCATGAGGCTGTAATCTATATTGTTGTGGTTTAATTCTAGCATTGTAAATGTAACATACCATTTAGGCTGGGGCTGAGCTGATGGTATAACACTTGTCTTAGAACATTCTAGTTAGGAGGAGAGAACAAATTGTTGTTCTTCTCTCTTCTTAGGAAGAGACTGTGGCATTCTCTTCCTCCCTAGTTTGGGGGAAAAGACTGGTCAGACTGGACCCAGCTTGCTGGTACAAGCCGGCTCTAGTGTCATTTTGCAGTCAGGTGATGGGCCATAGCCCTGCTCACTTTTGGTGTGTGTGACAGACTGTGAAGGTAAATTAGGATGGGCCTCACAGTTACAATCAAGCCTATGAGCCACAGTCTAGATTGGACATTCTTTTTGGAACTTGCAGTCTGGACACTTTTTTTCGGTGTTTTAGGAGAGACTTGAATGACACGTTTTGTTGAGAAGATTGCTCCAGCAAGGGAGACACTGACTGATCCGGGTGTGTCATCACTCAGCCTCAGCTCCTGCCTTGTGGTGTTCCTAAGACCTGCACTTCCATTTCATGGGAGAGTTGTTGTTTGTGTTTCCTGCCTGACCTGAAGCAAACCGTAGGCTGTTACACCACTCAAGTCTCCTGAGACCTCTGTCATGCATTCACCAGCAAGGACATTCAAACCACCATCAGACTCAGGGAGACTTAATACAGGTATGCCCAGGGGATACTACTAGCACCATCTTCCACACACTGAGCCCCCTCATCATTGCACCAGCCCTAAGGAGTGCTTAAGGGCTGGTTGAGCCAACTTCAGACACCAATGATCTGTGACCAAATACTATTCCCAACTTCCCTGCTTTCCTCTCCTGGGTTACTGCCTACACACAGAGTCTAAGCCAGTTGTTTTGGGTGAGTGAAGGGTGAGTGCAAGACTGAGTGAGCGGAGTGAGTTGATCCCTGACAGCCCTATTCACGTCACGTGCTAGGATGGGCCCATACTTGACAAGTATGGACAGGCAATGTGAGTTAGGGGTTTTATAACTCTGAGCTAATAATTGCATGGACTAGAGGGACAAATAGAGGAACAAGGAGGGGCAAGGAACAAAGATGGTTATAGAGGGGAGGAGTCTGAGAACTACCAGGGCCATTTCATAGATGGTGATTCCATCCTGTAGATCACAGAAGGTTAGTCATACAGTACAGAGTGCTGATAAGGCAGCATCGTATGTCCAGGGGCCAGAGGACTCCTAATTGTCTTGGGTAGTCAAGAGTATATGATGCTTCACTCTTAGGGTAAATTCACACAGGGTTTTTTGGTCAGGATTTTGAGGCTGTATCCGCCTCAAAATCTTGACCAAAAAGTCGGCTCCCATTGAAATCAATGGGAACCGGCCAGTTCTTTTTTCCGGGAGCCGTTTGTTCTGGCTCCCGGAAAAAAGGAGCGACATGCTCATACTTTCAGGCGGATTCGCCTCGCGACATCCGCCTGAAGACACTCCCCCATTCACCTGGGCCTAATCTGGAGAGTAGTGTGCAACTGGATGCCGGTGCACTGTATCAACATCCAGTCGCAGCTACCCGTATTTTGGTCCGGAACCTGAGGCATCCTCCGCCTCAGGTTTCTGGCCCAGAAAACCTCATGTGAACTTACCCTTAAATTGCTCCAGTGGTTCCAGTTCTTAGAGGCCTCTAGGAAGTGGAGGCCCTAGGCCCAGACTATCCAGTTTCCAACCTTGAAAACTGTCCCTAACAAGAATTAGCCTTGACTGTGGTCAATTGGGGATAGTTCCAAGTAGAGAACTCTCCATTCCTCCATGTATTAAATGGGTTGCCCACAGTACACAATGTATGTGCAGTCAGTAAGTGGTGTACACAGAAAGAAACAGGCCCTATAGCAAAGACCAAAATGAGCCCCCCATTATGATGTCAGGTGTCATGGACCCTTTTCCTGGTTCCCCAGCAATGACCTTCAGGCAAATTTTGCACCCTTTTGCTTGATAACAATGGAAATGTTCTTTTCTCCATGGATAACACACAAGCCTCATGCAGATCATCTATAACAGGCTCTCGCATTCCTTTTATACCCTGTCTGCAAACATCTGGTGATCTAGAATATGATTCATGGGTCTTGTTTCCACAAGGTTGCACTGACTTTAATGGTGGGCTCATTAAGTGTGTGGCAGGCAAACTCTACTGACCTTCGGTGCACATGCAGTCATCGTAACACTTGTTATTAAGCCCTCGGTTGTGGGGCTTGCAGAGATGTTCCCGTAAATCACAGCACGATCCTGGGAACAGAAGATTCACAATACAATAAATACTCAGCAATAAAAATGTAACCTAAGGATGCACTGGCTAAGCACTTTCCTGAAATTAAAGAAGGAATATCACTTCTTCACCTTAAAACCACATAGAGACTTACCAGACAAAACATATAAAGCTGTCTGGTTTACATTCTAAACGTGAAAACCTTTTTTTAATATGTTGCTCCTGTGCTGAGATATATTAACTGAAAGTTACAGTCCCAAAACCTGAGGCTGCACTACTGAACCTGCACTGATGGCAACAGAAAATCTCCTGAAGTCTCTCCGGTGCAGTGCTGTAAAGGAGACCTTGTATGGATTCAGGGTAACAAATGCATCAATACGGATGTTGATGTTGATCTGAATCCGTAAAAGGGGACACATTTAGAGTTATTTTGTGCCAGTTTTCTAGCATAAAAAGTCACAAACCTTGAGTTTGTGACATTTTAAACACCAGTTGTGCCATAAATTGTTGCAACTGGTATTTTTGCACTACTCATGCTCGTTCCTGAAAAGGGAGCATGGACATCTATGACAACAGGTCATACACAGTATAATAACCTTGTCTACAGTACCTGGCAGACAGTCAAGGTGATGGTCGCATGGCTCCTCTTCACTCATTGAGGTTGTATTAAGTTTTTCCCGCTGTTTACCTGTTGTAACAAGACATTTATTAAGGGGTATTAGGAGATATGGTTTCATCTACCTGATGAGGTTTAGGACATAGGGCACTGCAGTAAAAAGTAACAGTCACAAAAGTATCAGATCAACCAATGTTCTATAAAGTATACAGAGCGGACAGAGCAAGATACTCCATGGTCCACCCTGGTTCACCCTTTCAAAACCTTACTTACAATATACAACAGGTTACAGTTGACGTTTAGCATAATCTATGCCTTTAAGAGGATGTAGCTAAACTTTTTTCAACATTTGGTTACGACTAGTGACCCCATTGTCCATCCTCAGTTCCCCATACTTACTAGCACCTGTTTTAGGCTCACATGTCACTTTAATTACCTTTCTTCGGTGATGGCCATGTGTCAGGTTTCATGTCTTCATAATCTGTCCAATCAAACATGGTCATGTCTAAAGTCGGCATCACGTCCCCTCCTTTTTTTCCATGGGACTGGAAAACATAACATTGAGTTGAAATGAATAAAGTAACTTTGCTGTCTGTAGCATTAGAACACACTTGCCGAGTTTTCAACGAATTTTCCCAGGAGAATGGCGCATGTAAATGCTGCAAATATTTTGGGGTATGGTAATGCGTTAGGCAGATCTATACCCCCCTTTTGTGATGTTTTCATGAAGTGTTCTGGCCACACCCCTTTTTTCTAGACATAACGAAAACTGCCCACATACAAAATTATAACTTGACAGGTGGATACAGGTACATTTCACCAGACCCAGGAGAGTTGCTTGTTTTTTTGGGACTCTAGAGGTTGGCCAGATTAGAAAAGCATACACTGTCTACCAATAAGTATTTGGACACCCAGTAAAGTTCTGCAGAGGTTGAACTTATGGTCTGGGGGTGTTTCTCCTGGTATGGACTGGGACCCTTGGTCCCAGTGCATGGTAAACTCAATGCCGACGCCTATTGCACTATTTTAGATAACAGTGTGCTTCCTACATTATGGCAGTTCTATGGGTCGGACCAATGTTACTTCCAGGATGACAATGCCAGCTGTCATGTAGCGAGGTCTACCATGGCTTTGTACAGTGACAATCAGGTTAACCAACTGGACTGGCCTGCTCAGAGCCCAGACTTGAACCCTATCGAGCACCTCTGGGACGAGTTGGATCGCCGAACTAAGGGGTGCCAACCAAAATCGGTGAAAGAACTTACCTGTCTTCTGCAAGTCGAATGGAATAAAATACCACTAGCCTTCATACAAGGACTTGTGGAAAGCATGCCCCGAAGTGTTGAGGCTTTAATTGCCGCTCAGACCACAGGTGTCCAAACACTTATTGGTAGACAGTGTATAAAGGAAGTCTACAACCTCCAAAATCATATTTACAATGCTCATAAAGTAAATGTTTTTGTTGTATCACAGTAACAAGTGGCTGCTGAGATATTTCCAACTAGATTTTATTTTGGGTAAATTTTGCAGCAGATCTATAACTTCCAGTTCCTTCAACTCTGACCTTCCTGGGGGTTCAGCTCTACAATTGGTTGTTTTTTAACCAAGTAAGTGGTAACAGGGTAGAGGTATGACAACTCAGTTTCCTGTCTGTAACCAGGGAGGAGACAAACACCAGAGATTTAGGAAATTTTTCCTAGACATTCATAAATAGGTAGACAACTTAGTGCTACAATTCTCCTTGTGTAATGGTGTGTCCCTACACAGTCTAGCACTGGGAACACTGTCAGATTGTCTAGGGACACGCCCACAACTGGTAACACCCATATGTCAATTTACTCGTAAATTTCTAATAATAGAGGAACGGCACAATGTTTCATTTCACAGTAAAGACAATTATTTCCTAAAACAAACATGTCTATAGTAAGGTCTTCTTTAGTGAGAAGGAGCTGCCATGATGGCCCGATTAACTGTCACTCAACTTTCCTAGAAACAGATAGCACTAAAAGTTCTCTATATAGTGTTACATTACAGAAGAACATTAATATTTTGTGATATTTTCCCGGATAAAGGTGAGGTAGGGAGGAGGGGGAAGTCTCTCCCTGGAAAACTCAATTATTTGCATCTCTACTTTTAGATAAATTGACTTTTTTCTCAGATTTTTGCTCTGAGCCATTGAGCCCCTATGGCTGCTGAAATTCTAGTTTCCTCATGTTTAATAAGATATTAGTGATGTGCTGAATCAGACGACTGAGTATTACCAAGAGAGCGGAGCTGCTGCAGCTCCAGAGCGGTGTGAACGGAGCAGACAGATGGAATGATCAGAGGTTGCATGCTGCGTGTTGGGCCTCAGCCTCAACCACCGAGAACAAAGGGTTTTATATTTTTCAAAGACATCAGCCTCCATCCTGCCATCGCCTGGAGAAAACTTTTTCAATATTAATCCAGCAGCTTATCATCTCCACTCAAGTATCATTAATTGGCCCAGGGCAGACCAGGGGAAGCACATGCTGTATGACATGATAAACATATTTCCAGGCGTGTTCTGTGATTAGGAGGCAACTGTGGTGACACGGCTTTATTGATCACACGTGGACTTCTACCTTGGTGCGGCGTTGCGTCTCCACAACTGCTGTAGGCTGCTGCTCATTAATATACATTGGCTTGGTGATGGTTAATGGTGGTCCAGTGGGTGAAACACCAGGTGACATCTCAGCTTGAATGAGCTGGGTGGGCTCTCGGAGGCTTAAATCTTCTTTTAAAAGACCACTGGGTTCGGCTTCAAAGCTTCTGCCTGCAAATACAGAGGAACAGAGGATTAGAGAGCAAATTGGCCCTTATCAGTACTTGCATACAGGGACTGCACCACTTCATGATGTATCATTGTACACCTAACGATAATAGAGCAGCAGGAAGTTTATACAGATTTTAAAGATAGAAGGAAAATACTGGGATAATACATTGTAGAGATTCAACTGCATAAGGTAACACTTATAATAACTGTACGGTAATTTCTGTACATTGTAATAGTATAGAATACAGGATTACTATAGTAACAGGCCATGCTCTCTGATGACTGCAAACACATATATTTCACTCTCATAAAATACACTGAGATTGGGATTATACACTGTTTGCCATTACAGAGGCTATAGTATTACATATTGTAGCACGCCATGCCAGACTAGAGCCCTTATAATAATGCCTGGTACAGTGCCCTTAAACCTGAGTCAACCACAAAGTGGGGCATGGTTAAAATCACAGTGCCCCATAACTGAGTAAATTGCAATGTTCCCATAACAACGCTAACAGTGACATCAACTGTAGAGTTAACTGGTGGGGGGACATTAAACTGGGGGCAACTGGAGGGGAACAATAAACCATGGGGGCAGCTGGAATGGGACATTAAACTGGGGGCAACTAAAGGGGACATTAAACTGGGCAGCTGGACAGGGACATTAAGGTCCCCCTCCAGTTTCCCCCAATTTAATACTCCCTCCATCTGCCCCCAGTTTAATGTCCTTCTTCATCTGCCCCCAGTTTAATGCCCCCTCTGTCTATCCCCAAAGTTTAATGTCCAGCTCTACCTGCCACCAAAGCTTAATTTTCCCTCATATACCCCCCAGTTTAATGTCCCTCTTCATATGCACCCTCAGTTTAATGTCCCCCTCATATGCCCCCCTAGTTTATTGAACCCCCTCCATCCATCCCCACAGTTTATTGTCCTACTCTATCTCCTCCCAAAATTTAATGCCCCATCATATTCCCCCCTAGTGTAATGTCCCTCTTTATATGCCCCTGCAGTTTAATGTCCCCCTCATATGCCTCCCCAGTTTACTGTCCCTCCTCCATCTGTCCCCACAGTTTAATGCCCCTCTTCATATGCCAACATATACTCACATCTCCTTGCTCCCCTGCTGCACAATGTGCAGTCTCTTGTCTCAGAGTTTAGAGACCTGCAGGCGCGACGTGAGTGATGTCTTCACATTGTGCTTACAGCTCCTGAAGTCAGATCATGCAGGGGAACAGTGGTGAGGCAGGGGCTATATGCTCCTGCTTCACCTTTGTATTCAACTCATCTGTGTCCTCTCTGGACACAGATGAGTTGAATCTGGGACATACCTCCTGCTGACCCAGACCGTAGGACAGGACCTGGAATCCGTGACTGTCCCGCATAATCTGGGACAGTTGGGAGGTATGTACATGTATGACATGAAAATACATTATGACACAACCATACATTATACTGGGTTATACTGAGACTTTTTAAATTGAATTTAAAGGGAGTCTGTCACCAGAACTCAGCATAGCAACCTAGTGCCACAGATAGACAGGTTAGGGTCACCTGAAGCAAATAGTGTTCTCCCCTTGTGATTCGGAGCCTCTGTTCATGACAAATTGCTGTTTTGCCAATATGCAAAATAGCTGTTTGGAGCAATGAGTGTGTTGCTGTTGCTCCAAAGATGTAAGTGGCCATACCTTCATTTCTCCAAAATGCTCATTTAATAAAGACAAAAAATCTATGCAGCGAACACACCAATTCACAAGGGAAAAACACAGTTTGATTCAGGTGATCCTAACCTATCTATTTGTGGGGAGGGGTTAATGTACTGGGTTCTGGTGACAGATTCCTTTAATTATCAAGTGATAGCAGAAGTCCTGCACTACATTGAGTTGTGTGCAATTTATTGAACTAGAGTTGCCATTTGATAGTTAAAATCAATGAGCAGCGCTACACCAAATCTCCCGTAGGCCCCAGCCTGCTAGAACTTCCTGCAGCCTTGTTAGAGCAACCTGGAATAACAATGACCGAAATGAATGTCAGAAAAGGGATAAGCATGAATCTGAATCAGAAGACCTCTCTATTTTCAGAATCACAGAGCGCCATCATGCAACTTTAACAAACCTGTGATTTCTGGTATGTAGATGAGCGAGGATTGCAAGCCAAAAATATCCTATGTGTTTCTCTACACATAAAGTATATATCAACTGTAGAACAATGCTCTGTTAGTTTAACACAAATTGTAAACATTATTTTACTCCCTCCCCCCTCCTCCGCCATCCCCCTCAGAACACCCCTCAGGAGACGCGCTGCCCTTTCCTTACCAAGAAATACAGACCAATGGGACAATTAACCACAAGCTAAATGATCTATATGTATAAGGAGGAGGCAGCGTATAACAGGAGGGCCTACGCGTTTCGCCTGTGGTATATTTCTTTAATTATAACCCTATGTTGCACCGCTCTCTGGTGGTGTCTACGCCGGGTTATCAGCAATTACAGCCTAGCTGTTAGGATGTGTGTAATTGCATTCATTTGTCTAAATTAAGGCTCCCCACTGACTGCTTGTGTTCATGAATTCACAGACTACGATCATCCCAGGAACCCAGAACGCGACTCGTAAGCAAACCCAGCCAGACTGAAAAGATGTCTCCAGTGGTGACGATTAGCGCTCTGCTGCTGACTATTCCCATAATGATTTCCAAGTTCTCGTTAGAATCCAGTAAGCAAATCTTGGTTAATAAAGTCTTCTACGTGGCCAAAGTGCCGCGCGTTAATCTAGCCGCTCCGTTATTGCAATTAAGGGAAACAGAAGATAGATATTTTATTGCTCAATATTATTTGATGTTAGATCCTAAAAATGGGCAGGGAGCTGTAGACTAATCCATAGCAAGAAGCGGTCTAGCAACCAGGATAATCTCACTCTAGGGGTCCATAAACCTCTCTTTGATGCTTTGGGCTGACATTAAAAACATCTACGGGAAATCTTTATCTGAGGGATTAAATTCTTTGCAGTGGTGAAAATCGTTCTTCCCAATCAAATTGAGAATGAGGGTCAATAATTGATCTTGGTGATGGAGGATTGCATGTATCGGGCAGGTAATGCAGTGGTGGCAACTCTATAGGTCCATAGAGGACAATAGGAAGTGGAGCATTTTTGAAATTTGCAGGGAAAAGCTCTGGTAGTTTCCAAGTCAACACAGTATAGTAGATTTTTTTTTCATTCTTTAGCTAGAAGCAAAAGAAATCACATAAAACACATCCAACTACTTCTCCCAATTCAGAATATGCAATGGGTAAACCTCCCATCTGTTTATGCAGGAGTGTAGCTAATGGGGATGCAGCGGTAGGAACAACTGGTGCCCTGGTTTCTGAGCGGTCCAAATGCTGTCCCACAAAAAGCCACCAGTACTGTAAATGGTGCAGGGTAGGTGGGGGACCTGGCATAGAATTTATACTAAGGTCCAAGAACGTCAAGTTATTCCTCTGCTCATATGGGTTTGGCACCCATTCTTGGTGAAACTTGAATTGGTGGATGTGTTGAAAGATCCACTAGATATGGAAGGAGTTGGCATGGAGCATAGCATGGCATTTTATCCAACAGAGGAGTATAGTACGCCGCAATAGTCTGTCCGGATTGTCGAACCTGTACATGGGAATGGGAATCTGTAAACTGTAAGCGTGACCTGAAAAAAATTTGGTGCACCACATGTGCCCCAGCTTTTTATACTTACAGCTTCTAAATGTTGGTAAGTATGTGCATACCTGAAACTACTGTATTAGCGTCAGGCTTTTTTGGCACTATGTGGCATGTTAGGGAGGCATTTTGTGCTGCCACAGTGGTACTGGTGGTATTTTGTGCTGCATTGTGGTATTTGGTAGCTGCTGGAGACCTTTTAAAAGGTATGTTTTTAACAAGTTGATTGATTTTGTGCTTATTGTCAGGTTATATGATGTTCGGGAGACCATTGGATTAATTTGAGTGCTCTCGTGTCAGTATCTACCATTGGTAAGGCCCCAGCATGACTGTAAATCAACCAGTGAGGCCTGAGGTAAAAAAGTTTGTGAAGCCCCAATCTAAAGCATTCTCTGATGGCCTAGAAATAAACAGACACAGACTAGTGGTATTCTCTGATGCACACAGTCTTAAACTCCTAGTATTCTCTATTGGCTAGTGGTGCTTATTGGTAGGTGAAAGGACCTGAAAATGATCTCCCACTAAACACATATCAATACAGTTCTGCTGCTGTTCCACGTAAATACATGTAGGTTACTGGTACCCCCTGGTGGACTCCAAATCAACACACAACTTCTGCACATGATCATTCAGCCATTTTTGGCTTTGTCCATTTTTGGCTGTTTTTTGAATGACCTTTTAAAACCATGTAAGGCTAGGCTCAGATCTGCGTTGGAGTCTCTGCTGTAGATTACTGAGAAAGTTGGTGGACAGACTTTTTCTCTATGTTGGTTGCAGTTTAAAAACGTCAGAAACCAAACGGATGACTGGTGTACCCCATTATAACGGACAGGCTCTACGTTGTTCGGAGAGCCTGGCGCAAACCTACGGGCGTATTCACATGTCTGTTGTTGTATCCGTCAAAATGGATAAAGATAGAGCAAGTCAGTTTTTTTGACAAATGTGTAAAATGGTCCATCAAAAAAATAGCATTATAAAACTACCAACCCATTCGTTCACTGTCATAGTTTTAAAAACAGCCATGTGATGGCCATTCAAAAAACAGCCGTCATAGTCATGTGAATAAGGCCTTAGGGTGGTAGTATTTTGTGGCAGTATAAAAAAATAGGCTGGTTATTATCTGAAAAGGCGGAGAAGTCAGTAGAGACTCCATGGTCATGATGACGTTGGGTAGGATTATGTTATGACCATCTCTCCAGTAGTGCTTAGTGGGAATGTATGGTATGCTAAAGAAGAGGATAAATAAGGGAGCCTTTGACTTTATGGTTTCCAATTCACCACACATTGGCTGGTAGCCCACAATGGCACGCCTGTATAATGAACCTCTATGGTAGTACATAAAGTCCATGAGGTATAGGTGCAGCTTCCTCAGAAGACAGTCATGGATTCTAACTGCGAAGATTGATTTTAAGAACCGGCTCCGTGAGTTTATGGCAGAATAACAGGTTATACAGGGAGAAGGAGTGCTGTCCAATTTTGCCATAGTGCTGCCCTGTTTTTTTAAGCCACTTTACATTATTTTACTGTGCCAGATGGGTATGAGAAAAGCTTCCTATTGACACGGACTCCCTGCTTATATACTGTCCCTGTCTATAATGCCATAGATCACACTGTTATGAATTTCCATTGACATCCCTGCCATTACAAACACATATTCCTCCTTGAAGAAAATACTCTGAATTTCAGTCTTTTTATGTCCTATAATTTTATGTTTTTTAAATGTCACCAGCCAGAAATCAAAATATTACTGTAAGTGTGCGCTGCCACGTGGTCGGCGCGAGGGAACAAATAAGGGAGGGTGACATTTTGGGTTTTTTGGAGAGTAGTATTAAGAGATTGTGGATGACTGCAATAAATAAAAGTCAGGATGCAATGATTTTATCTGACGTCTTAGCTACAGAGTGAAGATTGCAAAAAGGAAAAGAAGGTAATTTAGTTTGAAGGGAGGCTGCCCAAAATACAATCCCTATAGAATTAGATTATGGGAGCCTTCACACCGAGTTTACGCTCGCTCATTCTGAATGTAAAAATCGTTCAGAGTGAGCGGCGTAAAAAAACAGATCCCATTGACTTGAATGGGTGCCGGCATACATGCGCTCCCCATTGAAATCAATGGGAGGCTTTTTTACCTATTGCTTTCAGTGTGATACGCGCGTATGCCGGCACCCATTCAAGTCAATGGGATCTGTTTTTTACGCCGCTCACTCTGAACGATTTTTACGTTCAGAATGAGCGAGCGTAAACTCCGTGTGAAGGCTCCCTTAGTATTCAGTAATGACGCTATTAGGGGCGGGGCTGTGACAACCTCATATGTAGCGGTGCCATTTTTGATAAAATATGAGATAATATAATTAAAGTGTGTATAGATTGGATCTCCCTAATAGTGCTACAAGTAAGGACCCCAAAGATCACCACATAAGCCTTGGGTGATTCTCAAAAAAGGGACAGGGCTGTGATGGCTTTGTAGGATCTAGTTACTCTTGATGAAATGTCCAATGGCAAGAATGATGGAGGTGGAGCTCATAATGTCAGAATACTACATGGAGCGAAAAGTCAACCACTTAACACTTTGTCATCTTAGGCCCAAACTCTGATTCATTTTGTAATACATCTGTACAGCAGCCTTGCTTCCCGGTCCCTGCTGGTCTTTGCTTTAGTATGTTTTGACACACATTGGAAATGCCTGCGGATGTGTGCAGAGGCATCGCTAAGAGTGTACAAAGGTAGCAATCGCTACCAGGCCCTGCAGCTTCAGGGGGCCCTAAGACCTCTCTACAACATAAGAAGATATCAGTATTATAGATGGCACATGACAAGTGACGGCTCCATTACATAATTTGCTTTGGGGTAGTTCACATGGAGTAAACTGGCGTGTATTTTGGCGGTAATTTTACACATGTAAAATAAGACTCCCATTGACTTCAATGACATTTTACACGTGTATTTTGACGTGTATTTTGATGTGTATTTTGGAGTGTTTTTTTTTACACGTGTAAAAAAATGTCATTAAAGTCAATGGGAGTCTTATTTTGCACATGTAAAGTTACCTGCCGAAATACACGCCAGTTTACTCCGTGTGAACTACCCCTTTGTGACCCAGGAACTTTAAGTTATGCCTCTGGATACATGCTTAGATAATCATTCAATGAAGCATATTACGCAGCCAGTAATAGAAAAGGATGAAAAAAACAACATTGGAACTTGAGCAGCAAGACATAGGTGGCAGGTCAGTAGGGCTTTTTCTATTTTCCTACAGCCTTCTGAATGCTTTTCATCATTTTTTGTTCCAGAAGACCCATCTAAATGGATAACATTCTAACTGCCTGCAGTCACCACTAGAGGGAGCTCACGTCCTGCCTTCATACTGTTTCCTATTGAATTCAATAACACCTCACTATGCAGTTAATTCCCCTTTAACTCTTTGTCTATGCAGGGAATTTAATTATTTGTATCAGAAAACAAATCACTACTATATAAAAAAAAAAATTCAACACATTTGGATTTACGGACGATTAAAATGTTGTTCAAGACTGGACATTCCTTTTAGAGTCCTCATACCTGAAATATAACAGCCTGAAGCATCTGATTAATGCCATTAAGGTATCTTGGAAAAAAACATAATCTTCCAGCTTTTATAACAGAATAAAAAATAAGAAGTATAGAAGAGAAAAATACCTCTATGGTGCTTGATCTTGTGATTGCCCCTTCTTTGCTCCTTGTGCTTTCTTCCCTTGGAGTGAATTCCTGGGGGTTGATTTTCTCTCTCATTATAAGGAAATTCAAAACTTTGAAACCCTTCTTGTCTCCTAGTGCCCAGGTGCCTGGCATCCCCTGACTCCCCCGAATCCTCTCCAGCTATATAAGATGGCACCCCACCACGAGTCCTATCTTTCTTTGCCACCCCAGACCTCCTGTGTGGTCTCTCAGGATGTTCTTGATGCCACACGTCTTCATTATACTTGTTTTCTGAGATTCTCTTACGTTTGGCTCTGGGCTCGAATGTGTTGGCGCACATCAAGAAATTCATAATTAAAAGCAGCACGAGAAATAGCTGGAGAAGTCCGCTGAAGGGAGACGGCATTTTTCAAAGCCTTGCACCTGTAGATACATCAAGAGATGAGAGTCATTACCAAGGACACTCCAACAAAGGGGGAACATCTGCTTTTTAACAAATTGCAAATTAATTGGGAGGCTTTTACTGAGTCGCATAAAGAGACGTTGCTCAGATGGTGTGGACGCATTACAAAACACGAGAGCTTGATGCTAGATAATATGGGATCATTATCTGATTTCTATAGAATATAAAGTAACACAGCCTGTACATCTTGGAAGAAATCTTAAGCAGACCATAGGTTGAAAATCCACCTTAAATGCCTATGTATGTATAAAATCATCTAAATGGAACTTGCTCATGAACAGAATTGATGTCAGTTGCTGAAATATGTCTGAATCCACCCTAAAGCCCCAAATACAGTCTATAGGATTATATACTGTGCCTGACATTCAGCTGGAAAGGATGTATAGGAGATGGTTGCCAGGCACAGTATACCATCCTATAGACTCTGGTTCCGGAAGCTGTACGAGGGTAGTTTGAAAAGTTTCTGACCTCCACATGTAGATGGCAACACTCGTCAACCAAAGTTGGGTAATATGTTCGCGCATGCACCAGTGTTTTTTCTTTGACAGTCATTGTAATGAGTCGATGCGAGTGATTTTGTGAAAATGGATAAAATCAAATATCGAGCTATCATTAGATATTTGTTTTTGGAAAGCAACACGCCTTTGCAAATTAAAGACGAGGTGGACACTGTGTCTATGGGGACTCTGCACCATCATGTACCACCGTGGAATTTTGGGCAGCTGAATTTAAACGTGGCCGTACCAGCTTGGTTGACGATGAACTTTCGGGACGGCCAAAAACTGCAACCACGAACGAAAACATTTTTCAAGTTCACCAAATGGTGCTAGAGAATCGTCAAATGAAGGTTAGAGAGATAGCAGAGGCTCTCTAGCACAATTTGGTGAATCTGAGCAATGTTTTTGTTTGTGGTTGCAGTTTTTGGCCGTCCCGAACGTTAATCCTCAACCAGGCTGGTATGGCCACGTTTAAATTCAGCTGCCAAAAATTTGACGGTGGTACATGATGGTGCAGAGTCCCCGTACACAGCGTTCAACTCGTCTTTAATTTGCGAAGGCGTATTGCATTTCAAAAACAAATATCTAATGGCAGCTTGATATTCGATTTTATCCATTTTCACAAAATCACTCGCATCGACTCATTACAACGACTGTGAAAGAAAAAACGCTGATGCAAAATGGCTGAAATGTTTGTGAGTACATTCAAACACATGCGCGAGCATATTACCCAACTTTGGTTGCCATCTACATGGCTACCCTCATAAAGTCAGTGATTTATATGACCCGTTACAGGTAAATGTATAGATTCCCTTGATTTCAGTGTTGCTGTTTACATATACACAATATATGTAAAATTCAGTCAATTACATCAGTTTGTCTATAGGATGTCTCTACTGAAACGTCTCCAAGTGTCTTACCCACTGTCTTCTAAAATAATAGACTTTTACTAACTTTTGTATTGCAATGTACTAATCTCATTAAACCCCCTACCAGACAGATGAAAGGGCTGTGCTGCGCCTGCTACAGATCATGGTGATGATTTCCTATCAGACAGTAATAAGATCCTGGGCTGTGACTTGATCCTGCAGACTTGTAATGAGCTCTGTAATACAAGCGGGGTCATTTTTCGGTACTATTCCGTTATCGGGCCAGCAGCAGCGCAGTTCAGCAGCAGCTTTCGGGACAGCAGTTCAGCAGCGGGAATTACAATGACATCCGAGGACTGCTGGCCCGATGCTTGTGCCCAGTAACCAGTACATCGATGACCCCCCTCCCCCATCCTTCTCCTCCTGCCAGTGCTGCCCCCCAGCTCTCCTTACATCTTCCCCGTACCCTCTCCCCGCCACACGACTAGGCCTCACCTCAGCGCTAGTACCGAGACCGAAAGGAAAGACACCGGGGCTCAATCCAGGCCCTGACAAGAAACACGCCGACTATAGGAACGGTGAGCTACAGCGAGCCGGAGGGACAAACTTTCTGCAGCGTCCGGCGGCTATCTAGTAGCATTCATTGCTCAAGATTTACGGTGAGGCCTATTACAGGGAGAGGGTACGGGGCAGATGTAAGAAGAGCTGGGGGGCAGCACTGGAAGGAAGAGGAGGATGAGGGCATCGATCGATGTACTGCCTACTACACACAAGCACGGCCTCTATCATCGGGCCAGCATCGGCTTAGTCATGTGGCGGGGAGAGGGTACGGGGTAGATGTAAGGAGAGCTGGGGGGCAGCACTGGAAGGAGGAGGAGATGGAGGGGGGGTCATTGATGTACTGGCTACTGGGCACAAGCATCGGGCCAGCAGTCCTCGGATGTCATTGTAATTCCCGCTGCTGAACTGAACTGCTGTCCCGAAAGCTGGTGCTGAAATGCGCTGCTGCTGGCCCGATAACGGAATAGTACCCATTTTTCTTCCTGCCACTTATGAGCTTGCTACAAATCTGGAACACTGTATTTATGTCAAGTCCAGGGAGCGAGTTCTAATGAGGAAAGCTCTTTGTTATATCCTATGCAATGTTACTAGACACCAGCCTGTATGTATCTATAGACAGTGTGAGTTAAAAGTCAGGAACTGCCTTGCTATAGTAAAAAACCTTAACGGGACCCTGACAAGTTTTTTTTCCACTATAAATTAGCCCATCATGGATCAAGTACTTACATTACTATTACTTTAATCTTGTAGTTAGAAATGTCTGAAAGCATATAACGTCATCTGCAAATTATCCTAAGTAGTCACCGGGAGGTAGGGGGGAGCAGTGTCCCCTTATTAATCACTCCTTCAGGACATGACTGACATCTCCCTCACCGTCCCCTTACTCCAAATACTGTAACGAAAACCTGCAACGGATCCATTATAGCGGTGGGTTTTACCTACAGATTTCAGCTTTTGTTAAACTACAGGTGGCCCATAGAGAAACCCACAGGTGAGTCGCAGGAAAAACATCTGTTTCAGCTGAATCCCTGATGCAATTTCCTGCTTTAGAAAGTGATAGATGAAAATGCACCGAGCAGTCTTAGATTCTTCACTGGAATAAGACTACCTGACTGAGGAGATACTCGTTCCACCTTAGGAGTGGGATGTCCGTTCAGTAATCCATATGGATAAGGTGCTTTTGGAGCAGCTGGAGCCTTGTCATCCTTAGCTTAGGGCAAAAATCTACGGAAAACAGAGCGGTGGAGTTCAATTCAGAATAAGGCACCGCGCACACCCGATGATATTCATAGCAAACCCATTTTTATTATTCATACAGCAACCATCGCACAACGCTACAACCACGTTTCCGGGCTACATACCCCGAATACGGTGCAAGAGTGGGACCTACTTCAGAAGAGTGATGGATTCACATCCACTCTTGGATGTGAATCCATCATGGTTGTAGCGTCATATGATGGTTGCTGTGTGAACGATAAAAATTGGTTTGCTGTGAATATCATCGAGTGTGCGCAGTGCCTTATTCTGAATTGGACTCCACCATGAAGGGAGGAGTACCATAAGGCCACTCTGTTTTCCACAATTTCCTGCTTGTCCTGTGTAGCCCCAGCTGAAGGCTATCTCTGTCACATGATGCGAAACGGGTGACTAATGGGGTCCGCCATTTTGTTTGATGAAAAAGTCTGTTTTATATATATATATATATATATATATATATATATATATATATATATACACGTCTTTATAGTCTAATATTTTTATGGAATCTCTAGGGTGTATTTGCTAGCTACATGACACAGATTATTTCTATTTTACCTCTGTAGTATAATAAAGTCTTATTTCCGATAACTAGAAAGTTTTGCCATTCAGGGGTCTGGGAAAGGCATATAATGTACAATATTACATATAACTGCTATGGGCCTTGTGCTTTATTATAATTTATTTTCCCTGCCCCTTCATATTGGTATTGCCATCCAGGAGGCAGAACCGCATTCCTCCAGAGAGATGGCACCTTGTAAACCAGTGCCACTAATAATGATAATGGGAAGAAAATTGAAAGACACATTGTCATCAAATATGTTATCTAGAAATTATGCAAATTGGGAAGGGGCCATCTCATTTGCATATTTCCACCAAATTAAGTTTCTTGGATCAGCTGTTCCCACTAGGAATAAATCCATGACTGGAAATGTACCCAACTTGTGGCCAAGGATAGGGGGCAGGGGGTTATTGAGGCTTCCAATATAAAGTGACCATAATATGGATGTTTGCAAAAAAGGTGATGAAACAGGTAATCTGAAGGATTGAGTGAGGATGATGAGCGTATCTGAAGTACAGTTTATGCTGGCATGAACAGAGTGGGGTACAATCTGCTGATATACACTGTGCTCCAGATTCACATGCAAATTAGTGTAATTAATCATTGTGATGTTTCCTTTTCATTTCCTTCTCTCCAATTTATTCCTTCCCTGCTGCTCGACTTATTCGGATAGAGCGCCTCCTTCCCCTGGGTGCTCTCCAATGTACTAAGATTTTGCCAGGCTTGCACAGCTGCTGCAGTCACCAGCCTTCTACCCAGCTGGCACCAACGCTGCATCCTGGCACTGAGCATCCGCACCCGCATGCTTAATGCACAAGCGCTAATCCATTAATTACCCCTGTGTTATATCACCTTATGTAAATGTTTCATCAAATATTAAACATTGTTTTCAATATGGAATTCATTAGATCACACATTTACGGTTAACTGGAGACAATCCGGATCCATCATCCTGCAATGCCGTTCACCCCTCAGCCTTCAATATCAAACGAAAGACAAATAGTGAGAATTTTAAGGCACGAACCTCTGCTAGACTGTGCTGTCACCTACAGTTGTGCAGTACCTTGTTTGACAACTATTCCACAGCCTGCCCAGGATCGCCACCCAACTTTCCTAGACTCCTGAACAGTAAAAAAAAAATAAATGTAGATTTTAAAGAATGAAAGATGTTACGGAGAATACTCCTAGGCCCAAATACTACATATCCAATATTCTGCTCTGTACAAGATAATTTCACATAACATTTCCCATCCTTATACATTTAGGCTCAGTCTTTCAGTTTTCCCTTAAGCCTGGTTCACATCTGTGTTCGTTATTCCGTTTGGGGAGTCCACTTGGTGACCCCCCGAACGGAATATTGAATGCATTAAAAAGTGGTTAGCAGAGAAACCACACAGACCCCATAGACTATAATGGGGACTGTGTGTTTTCTGCGCAGTGTCCAAACGAATAAGGGTCCATTCACACGGAGGAAAATGGTGAGGAATTTGGTGTGGAATTTCAGCGCTGAAAAAAAGCCTTCCATTGACTTCAATGAGAGGCTTTTTTCAGCGCTGAAATTCCACACCAAATTCCTCACCATTTTCCTCTGTGTGAATGGACCCTAATGCGGAGAGAAAAGTGCTTCAACAAGCAGCACTTTTCTCTCTGCATGATTTGTGCGGACACCACACTGAAAACACAAGGAGACCATTATAGTCTATGGGGTCCCTGTGATTCTCTGCTAACCGCTTTTTAATGTGTTTGGTATTCCGTTCGGCGGTCCCCAAGCAGACTCTCCAAACGGAATACCAAACGCAGATGTGAACCAGGCCTTACAGTTTCTCAGTGTTGTTGAATTACAGGAAAGTTGGGTTGAGTGGCAACATGGCTGTATAATTATATCTCCCACTCGGGTTGTCATTCAGTATTCCTATATTCATAAATGACAAACTGATCTAGTTCTGTAATGATATGGATACTATGTGGGGAAGCTGCCACCTAGTTTTCCCAGAAACACATACAAGTCCATGGGCTGTGTCAGGCACTGAGGCCGAGATGCAATCGTAAACATAATCTGTAAACCAGGGTGTTTTACGTGAAAATCTAGGCCTCTTTACTGATCTTGGAAATCCCTTTAATTAGTCATCTTTTAAGAGTTTAGAAAAGCTGGATGACAACTCTACTGATAGTCAGCTATGCTTGTTGTCACCAGGATTTCCAAGAACAGTTACAAGTGAACTGAAATAATTAGATTTAATGGAATTATTAAAACCACAGTCAAGGATGATTTAAAGGGATGGTCCACATCGGAAGACTCTTTTTATTAGAGTAGTCCTCTAATGATATGTTGATCAGTGAGAGTCCTTGTCAGCAGGAGAATATTATATAATATAATAGAAGTATTACACAGTGGCTATCAAAATCAATAATGGGTTAATGTGTCAGGTTTTCCAAACCATGATACACTCTTGTTAATAGAAGAGTGTCTAGAACAGCGGGTCACCTCTGAATGTTCTCATATAATGTGATTTTCCAGCTGTTCCAAAACTACAACTCCCAACATGCCGTGACAGCCTTTGGCTGATGGGTTATGCTGGGACTTGTAGTTTGTCAATGGCTGATGGATCACATGTTATTAAACATCCTCTTTACAGGAGACATTTTTCACCAGACAGCTAACACTGCATGTATGTTTGCTACAAATTGTTCTGGGTTTTCAATGTCTTTTAGCTGCTTGTACAGGAGAAGTAAACTGAAAAGATCTCATGTAAATATACCTTAAGGACTTAGTCCTTCATGGTGGTCGGAATGACTAATGTCCTAATAATAACATCTCTTCAATATATGGGATATGGTGTATGTCCGCATACTATATATATATATATATATATATATATATATATATATATATATACAGTCCTATGAAAAAGTTTGGGCACCCCTATTAATCTTAATCATTTTTAGTTCTAAATATTTTGGTATTTGCAGCAGCCATTTCAGTTTGATATATCTAATAACTGATGGACACAGTAATATTTCAGGATTGAAATGAGGTTTATTGTACTAACAGAAAATGTGCAATATGCATTAAACCAAAATTTGACAGGTGCAAAAGTATGGGCACCTCAACAGAAAAGTGACATTAATATTTAGTAGATCCTCCTTTTGCAAAGATAACAGCCTCTAGTCGCTTCCTGTAGCTTTTAATCAGTTCCTGGATCCTGGATAAAGGTATTTTGGACAAACAATTCAAGTTCAGTTAAGTTAGATGGTCGCCGAGCATGGACAGCCCGCTTCAAATCATCCCACAGATGTTCAATGATATTCAGGTCTGGGGACTGGGATGGCCATTCCAGAACATTGGAATTGTTCCTCTGCATGAATGCCTGAGGATTTGGAGCGGTGTTTTGGATCATTGTCTTGCTGAAATATCCATCCCCGGCGTAACTTCAACTTCGTCACTGATTCTTGAACATTATTCTCAAGAATCTGCTGATACTGAGTGGAATCCATGCGACCCTCAACTTTAACAAGATTCCCGATGCCGGCATTGGCCACACAGCCCCAAAGCATGATGGAACCTCCACCAAATTTTACAGTGGGTAGCATGTGTTTTTCTTGGAATGCTGTTTCTTTTTGGACGCCGTGCATAACGCCTTTTTTTTTATAACCAAACAACTCAATTTTTGTTTCCAAAATGAAGCTGCCTTGTCCAAATGTGCTTTTTCATACCTCAGGCAACTCTATTTGTGGCGTACGTGCAGAAACGGCTTCTTTCTCATCACTCTCCCATACAGCTTCTATTTGTGCAAAGTGCGCTGTATAGTTGACCGATGCACAGTGACACCATCTGCAGCAAGATGATGCTGCAGCTCTTTGGAGGTGGTCTGTGGGTTGTCCTTGACTGTTCTCACCATTCTTCTTCTCTGCCTTTCTGATATTTTTCTTGGCCTGCCACTTCTGGGCTTAACAAGAACTGTCCCTGTGGTCTTCCATTTCCTTACTATGTTCCTCACAGTGGAAACTGACAGGTTAAATCTCTGAGACAACTTTTTGTATCCTTCCCCTGAACAACTATGTTGAACAATCTTTGTTTTCAGATCATTTGAGAGCGGGCTGTCCATGTTCGACGACCATCAAACTTAACTGAACTTGAATTGTTTTGTAGAAAGAAATGGTCCAAAATACCTTTATCCAGGAACTGATTAAAAGCTACAGGAAGCGACTAGAGGCTGTTATCTTTGCAAAAGGAGGATGTACTAAATATTAATGTCACTTTTCTGTTGAGGTGCCCATATTTTTGCACCGGTCAAATTTTGGTTTAATGCATATTGCGCATTTTCTGTTAGTACAATAAACCTCATTTCAATCCTGAAATATTACTGTGTCCATCAGTTATTAGATATATCAAACTGAAATGGCTGTTGCAAACACCAAAATATTTAGAACTAAAAATGATTAAGATTAATAGGGGTGCCCAAACTTTTTCATAGGACTGTATATATATATATATATATATATATATATATATATATATATATATATAGGATTTTATTGTAAACAGCTGCACATTCAATATATGGGATTCTTAAGCCGGATTTACACTGGGTTTTTTTGGTCCGGATTTTGACACGGCGTCAAAATCCGGCTCAAAATACCGTCTACCATTCACTCAATGGGAGCCGGTCATTTCCTTTTTCCGTGAGCGTTTTTTTACAGCTCGCGGAAAAAAGAAGCGACCTGCCCTTTCTTGACGTGGATTCCACGTCGCAATAATCCCTCCCGACTAGGCCCAATGATTTGGGCCTAATCTGGAACGTAATGCCGCGACTCTCGGGATCCGCGACAGTCGCACTAGGCCGCTGGAGGCGCTTTTTGGACCGGATTCTGAGGCGGCTTCCTGCGTCAAAATCCGGTTTAAAAAACCCCGTCTGAACCCAGCCTTATGTTGTGCGGCCGCATATTCTAATATATGGGGTTCTTATGGTGTACAACCACATATTCTAATACATGAGATTCTTATGTTATATGGCCGCATATTCTAATATATAGGTCTTTATTGTAAACAGCTGCACATTCTAATATATAGGATTCTTATATTGTGTGACGGCATATTGTAATATATGGGATTCTTAAGGTATGCAACCACATAATCTAATACATGGGATTCTTATGGTATATGGTCACATAGTCTAATATATGGAATTCTTATGGTGCACCGCTACATATTCTAATATGTAGAATTATGAATCTAATATGGGATTCTCATGGTATATGGTTGCGTAATCTAATTTATGGGATTCTTGTGGTATACGGCCTTATATCCCAATATATGGGATTCTTGTGATGTACAGTCACAAATATGTGATTACTATGGTATACAGCTGCATATTCTAATATATGACATTCTCATGGTATACAGCCACATAATCTACTATATGAGATTCTTAAAGTGTACTGCTAAATATTCTTATTTATGCCATTCTTATGGTATAAGGCTCTTATTCTAATATATGGGATTCTTATGGCATACAACCGCATATTCTAATATACGGGACTCTTATGGTGTATGACCGTATATTCTAATATGCGGGATTCTCATGGTGTACGACCGCATATTCTAATATATGGGATTCTGATGCTACATACACAGACCTATTCTAATTCATGGAATTTTTATGGTGTAGAACCAAATGTTCTTATTTATGGGATTCTTATGGTATACGGCCACTTATTCTAATATATGGGATTCTTATGGTGTACAGTCATATATTATGTTTTACAGCTGCAGGATTGTGGCCTCATTATCAGTTGTCATCCTGTCAGACGTCGCAAAGACCAAAGTGTTTTCTGTATAAATCAGACCTCGGGGGTCTTGCCGTGTTTATCGTGTTATTACCAGGATGAGACTACTTCTACTCCCTATAAATTCTGAGACAAGAGGCTTGGCAAGACCAAGGACTTCACAGGGAGCTGGAATTAAACTCTCATTAAACATCAAAGATCTGCTCCCCTGCCCGTGCACACGCTGCGTCTGCTCTGCGGTGGCCGCATTGTCACTTTCTGGACCTGATATTAAAAGGGGGAGATTCAGCAAAAAAACATTGGCGATGAAGAAGAGGAGGCAGCTGGGGTGGTCAGATGAGCGCTCAGGCCCTTTGTTCTTCTCTCTTCCCATGCTCCGCAGAGGATTTTATGAGAAAATCGACGGACTTGAGAGAATGACCCATGTACAGCGCTACAGGCTACAAAGCGCCAGGATGATTATTTGTTGTTTTTTTTTCATGTTGTTCAGTACGGCATAAAGGGGCCAAATAATGGCCGCCAACCCCTTCTCTTATATAGCTTTTATTCAAAGAGAAATACAAAGAATGTGGCGCCTGGAACAAAATCCTAAAACAAGAAGCAAAACAGCTTTGCGCTTAACACTTTCATTAACCTGATTTATACATTAAGATGCTGAATTTTTGGGAAAAGTAGAAATATGATGTTGAAACGCAAGCAAACAATGGAAGCAATTTCCATCCCATATTCCAAAGACATACTGATAGGGAAAAATGTACATTGTGAGCTCTATGTGGGGCTCACAATCTACATTAAAAAAAAAACAAACAAAAAAAACCCAATGGAAACAATATAAAAGAGAATACACATTAGTTGGAATAATGAGATGATAAATATGTAAAATAAATTATATATATCCAACTATATATATATATATATATATATATATATATATATATTTAAATATATATCCAATACATAACCATGATGTGTTAAAAAATAAAATAGTTACACAAATAAAAACTAATAGAAAATAATATAGTAAAAAGGTGAACAAAATAAGACAAGCGCACAATATTCTCAATTTATAAATCATATTTTGTACAAATTCTTTTAAAAGGACACTGCGAAAAATCATATGTAATTTGTCACTCCAGGTATATGATACATTTGCACACTCGGGTATGGTTAGGCTACAATAATGGTGCTACACACAATGAAGTCATGCATTTCAATTCATATACCCTGTGGGAAATTTACTGGCATAGCTAATAGGGAGGGAGAGGAAGCAGTCATAGCCAGGCCCTGGTACCTGAGGGGCCTAAAGCCTGAGACTGTAGCTACAGGCACAAGTCTACTTTCTATATGCACTAGTTTTTATAAATACAGCCTATGGGGAAAAGTTTTGGGCTCCAACTCTTAAGTGTAAGTAAAATTTTATTTATGTTTTCATAGAACTATAGTATAGGTGAAGTGATAACTTCTTATCTCATTGACTTCAGTCCATACACCGCACAGAAAACTACTCATAGTCTCAGTTTTCTATGGGCTCTATGGAGAGGGAGGGGGGGAGAGGAGAAGGAGAGAGACAGAGACGTAAGTCAGTTGTATCAGTAGAAGGCTGAATGGTAACTCCTCACAACCACATAATACTACTGATATCTCTCTGCTTGAGGAGATCTTCTCCCTCCCCTCCCTTCTCCATAGAGTTCTACTGTAGTGAAGAAATAGGCATTTTCTTAGATAAAGTATATTATGAAAAAAGATTACATTTTAACTACACTTTATTCACGGAATTCAGATGTTTCATTCAGTCCCATTGCCTCAGATGTATTACATCCAGCACCTTGTCATCTACAATCATTTGTGAGAGTATGTCTCCTTCTAAAGAGCTCACTGAACTCCGGTGAGGTATTATAATAGGACTGTCGTAGCAAATTCTGCTGAATACCTTCTGTGTACAGACACGATAAATACAATACATAGACCAAATTGTGCAAAGTCTAACAAATTGACAACCATAGTGTCTTGACTATAGCATCAAGTTAGCCTGTTTTAGAAACATATAGAAACAAATGTTTTTTTGTTTTTTTTTAATGTAGATTGTGAGCCCCATTTAGGCATCACAATGTACTTTTTTCCCCCTGTCAGTATGTCTTTTTAGAATGGGAGGAAATCCACACAAACACGGGGAGAACATACAAACTCCTTGCAGATGTTGTTCCTGGCGGGATTCGAACCCAGGACTCAGGCTGTAAGGCTGCAGTGCTAACCAGTGAGCCACCGTGTTGCCCCAGAAACAAATGGTCTTTGAAATAACACTGTTGTATTAACACCACCATTGTAACATGTCTGTTTGTGAAATTTCTTTTCTCCTAGCTATTCTGTGATCAACTGTGAGTGGTGTAACTGAAAAATGGCAAAGTTTAGGAAACCCAGCAACTCAGCCACAAAGCAGACTACATAAAGTTATAGAGCGGAGCCACCGAGTGCTCAGGCGTATAATTCATAAAAGTCGCCAACAACTTGCTGAGTTCCAAACCGAGCAGCTACATGCAAGCCTTACATCACCAGCCAGTGGATGGTGCACGTCGCCAGTGGATTCTGGAGCAGTGGAGACATTTTTTGTGGAGTGATAAATCATGCTTCTCTGAGGGCCCTGACCTCATCCCATCAACCACCATTGGGATGAATTAAAACAGAGATTGTGAGCCACATATCAAAAATGCTGTACTGGGGATACTGGGCAAATATTCCCATAGTCTCAATCCCAGGAGAGTGAAAGCTCTTTTGGCAATAAAATGGGACAAACTCCATATTAACGCCCATTCTCTGACTGGCCACCAGCACACTACACTCACTGTGCTACATACAGATAGGCAGCATACATCATTTTAATCATACAATCATATAATAAACTGGGTAGATTATTTAAAATTTGCCAATTTATTATTATTATAGTGATATATTCGGTAGCTGAGGTGACATCCAGATTCAGAGGAAATACCCTAACTTCCTGGGCCCCACCTTCTTATTGTTACTGAAGAGCCCCATTAAATCATTTTGCCACTGCCCGAGTCCTACTGCTGTGTACGAGAGTATCCCAGAGCTATAAGGGCACTAGTCTAAGGTAAGAGCCAGTTGATTGGGCCCCCGGACAGTCCGAGCAGGGTACTACTGAGAAAACTGTGTCGGTGAATTTGCAAATTGGGGTCAAGTAATATTTACATGTAGTACAATGGGCCCAGAATCAGTTTTACTGATGGTACCTTATGTACCCCAGTCCAATTCTGTTACTACCTATGATTCGAAATTTGTTGTCATAAAAGCTCCTGTAGATACAATGGTACAATGTATAGGTGTCTAAATACTTTTGTCCATATAGGACTGGACAGCAGATGAATACTGAGCCAGGTAGGCTCCCAACTTACTCAGTCATGGCAGAGTACTCATAGTACGGATACAAAACATAGCATCATAACCTGGGCACTTATTGGTATAATATACTGGGTAGACACAACGGGTGGCCGAGGTGACATCGGTTTCAAAAGATACTTATTAAATAATGGAAAAAGAGCAGTCCAGAAGGCAAGAAGTACAAAGGACAGTACACATTGAATAATACAGTCCAAAATATTACTGTTATTTGGCAGTGATGCAAAAACTAATAGTAAAACTTAACTTTTCTAATAGTCTGACAGACGCAACTCTAAGTATGACACACAACCCCGAAGGGGATAAATACTTGGCCCAAACAATGTTTGCCTTTAGCTCAGAGAAGGGCAAATAACAGGCAATGTAAACAGGCGGAAGATTTCCTCCTGAATAGACAAAGACATAAGATATAAGCAGTAACAAATGGTTTAGTCTCACCACTTCGTAGCTTTTCATATGGGGTCCTGAATGGATCTTTGGTCTGATGCTTTGGACCCCATATGAAAGGCTACAAACTGGTGAGACCAAACCATTAGTTACTGCTTATACCTTATGTATTTGTCTATTCAGGAGGAAATCTTCCGCCTGTTTACATTTGCCTGTTATTTGCCCTTCTCTGAGCTAAAGGCAAACATTGTTTGGGCCAAGAATTTATCCCCTTCGGGGTTGTGAAACTGTCATATTAGAGTTGGGTCTGTCAGACTATTTTATAGTACAAGTTAGGTTTACCTAGAATTTTTTGCATCATTGCTGGGTAACAATCATTTGATGATGTGCGTACAGATGTGACCATACCATATGTTTTGCTGGTTATCCTAAAATATTAACTGTCAAAAAAAAAAAGGGTTAAAATGGTAAATAACCAGCAACAAACATACAGGGAGAAGGGAAAGGATTATCAGCGCTAAGGTGCATAGGTTGAGGGGGGACGGGGAAACCCTTTCCAGGGAAAAAGCAAAACAGAATACTCACACCCATATAAAAGCTGAAGACAATATGACAGAGCTGGGATACTAGACCTATTAATCTAGGAGGACTACATCTACTACACTACTGTAGGCCTTATCAAAGTGTGGGCGGGTATCCGAAATAGTGGCATTGATTTTATTATGGATCATGATCGTATCAACACGACCAATCACCTCTGTTAATGAAAGACTTAGTTTTTTCCAATTGGAAGTATCATGGATTCTTGCTGCCATTAGTATATACTAAAGTAGTTTATATGGTGAATACTGAAGGATAGTTGGTTTAAGGGCTCGTTCACACTCAGGGCGGCGGTGCGGATTTTGGCACAGAGAGTGACAAGTGGACAAGTGTCCGGAAAAATTAGCCTGTGGCTGGATAGTGGGCCACAGAATGAATTTCACTGGTGGGCCTTAGGCACCCCAGTCTGTGTGTAGGTCTCTCTATGTTCTGGGTACAAATCTGTACAGGGTCTCCTATATAATATTTCTGTCATGCTATCAAAGCTGAGCTGACATGGGGACATAATGGCTGCCACTAAATAAGCCATTTAGGGGCAATTAGGCAGAATGAAGAATGGCGCCCATGAGCATAGTAGCTGGATTTACTAGAACTAGACTAGCCAAAGGGGAGAGCATTAAGCTAATTTCCATGAGAAAAAGAGGTATTCCAGTCATTCTGGCAATGTTCACAGGTGGAATACCGGTAGGACAAAGCCTAAAATGTCAGATAATTCACGATTAAAATGTTAGTAAGTAAGAATATCAAATCTGCAGGGAAGTAACATAGCATCTATCTGTGCAGTTGTGTTGCTATAGGGATTGCAATGGTGTAATGTTCACAAAGCAGCACATGAACAAGCTGCATAAAATAGTATCAGCAATATCTTTGCCCTATTTTGGACTAAAGATTCCTGAGCCCACCATATAAAATGATTTTAAGGGCCCAGTTTCCAACAACCATTAAGAAATAGACCATAGTACCTTTCAAGTTTGGGTGTCCACTGCTGGACCTTTTTTGACTTAGTGTTTGGGCCCACCTCTGGTACACTGTCAGGAGGCGGAGTCTACATCGGACCACAATGGAGACTGCTGTGGTCCGATCTTAGACTCCGCCTCCTCACAGACGAGCCTCCGGCAGAACCAGCGTTGATTGGCCGAATGCTATACACTGGCCAATCAACGCTGGCCAATGCATTCCTATGAGAAAGTCAGCTCCCACATAAACGCAAGCTGCCAGCTCTACCTGCACAGTACGTGATTTAGTGTGCAGCGGCTCGGAACCAAGGAACTGTACTGTGCTGTACTGTACAGCATATGGTACAGTCTTCCTCGGTTCCGAGCCGCTGCACACTAAATCACGTTGATCCGTTCCTATGCCGCGTCGTATGCTATGTTTCCGGCTTACGGCGAAATTCGGTTTACGACGCCGCGTAAGAATGGATCAACATTGTAAGTCGAGGACTACCTGTATATAGCATATAACATTTGTGTGCAGAGTATACGATTGTATTATTTATAAGTAGAATATGTGGTGATATTATTTGTAGTTGCGCAGTTTAGGAATGCATTACTTGTGTGTACAGTAAAGGGCGGTATTATCTATTTTTAAAATTTATGGAGGCATTATATGCATATTTAGTGTATGGTGGGATTATTTTTGGACATCATTTATCACCTTTCTTTATATCTTCAGATATGATGCCATTATTGTTATTTATTATGTCCATGTGTCCTTACTTGTGTGCTGTGTACATAATTATATTCAGGGTGTGAGCTTGATTGTGTTATAGGCAGTGGGGCTGGACCAGAGCTGAACTTTTGCATCAGGGTCCATGGACCTAAACTTGGCCATACACATTGGATTTTAGATTTGCTGTTGTTTGTATAGCTAGAATGTTCATAGACAACTGTTCCAAATACATAAACCATGACAAGGCTTACCACACTCCATAATTTGAAAAACAAGTGCCTGCAAATCGCTTGTCAGGTCTGTCAGTGTAGCCCATACATAAAGGGCTACAGCCAACAGTCGGCTGAAAAAGTCCAACACAACCAATTTTTGGTGGTGACCATCTTTATTTGATGGTCTGCTGTATGGAGCGAACGTTCACAATATGCTACTTCAGCAGTCAAAAATCGAATGTGTATGGCCACTTTAGTTACTCCTTTGACCACTGCTGTATGGGTCAAAGGGTTTGCAAAGGGGAACGGGACATATGACTTCAGGATCTATGAAAATTTGAGTAAACATGGTAAAAGAAAAGTGCCCCATTTCTTGACCTTCAGTGTCAAACAGGGGTTGCGGTTGATGTATGTGACATATCCCAACAGTTGTTATCCTAATGTCCTACTGGCCCCTCCATCCGGTCAAACTGCAACAAATATATGACACATCTTGTGACAGTTTCATAAATCTCCTGCTTGAGGATAAGAGATGCTCCTATTGATACACAAACCCCGCTGTGTCTCACAGAAGTGAACGTGGCGCCTGTTGCTATGAACAAAAATAGGTTTTCTGCATTGCCATCTGTGATTTATGCGATTTTATTTAATTATTATGGAAAGCATAATGCCACCCGCCGCCGATCTGGACCCCCCTCAATCCCCACCACCAACGTGTGCTCTTTAATAATGCCCCTCCAATTGCTCTGACATTCCTCCTTTGCCTGTTGTTTATCAGAGATGCAAAAATCGGCATTTTAATAATAAAGGTGATGGATGCCCCGTCACTGGCAGATGATTAATTACACATGTAATTAAGGCTAAAGCCGAGATAGATCTCCCGATAACACATGCTGCTGGACCAGATAATACCAGCAGCCTGGGACCACACAATGGGGCCTTAAAGTGTGACAAATGGGGAATGGCTGGCGGTCCGTCCATCTGTTTGCAGGCAGTAACACTTAGGGATCAAGCCATCAGTCTACATTCTGTCACACAGCCTTATAGGGAAAGTAGAGGAGAGATGGTCACAGTTTTTGTAATATTTAACAATTGGATTTTCCAAAATCTTGGCCAGACTATTGATGATCTGAAATACTCAGTGCTGCTTGGAGACTTTGCTTTTTCCACTTTTCTTTAATCCTCATCTCACTTTATGACACGACCGCTATCAAATGTCGCCCTTTTCTCTACATGATCATGAGGAGTGGACAATTCAATGGCTCCAGCAAGATCAGCACAGTCGGCTCATGAAATACTGCTTGGCATCCTAACACTGCCACTCCTCACATCCTTACCCTGCTCCTGGCACACAGCGCTGTTTTCTGACATTATTCCATGATCGGACTGGTCACTGCTTCCCACAAAATCAGCGCATAGCACTCCTGAAATTAGGTGTGTAACTTTATGTGGTGCAGGGGTAGCAAAGACACAGCAGGTTGGGGCTCTGGTACAGATTTGGCATTAAAACCAAGATATGCCTGAAGCACTCTGTACTGCTGGAACCCCTGCTCTTTCTATTTCTTACATGATATAGCCTTTATTTTTACTAACGTAACAGGATCAACTTACTGCTGTCCTAAAATCCTATGTTCTCTGGCAGGATTCATCTCCTTTTATCTCATCTTTTGGACTCTAGTCTGATATTTAGCCTGCCCTGAAACACTGTAACAAACTATCAGGACAGGGGAGAGATGCATGTTGCTAATGTTTTTACCTTACGCTAGGTTCACACCTGCGTTCGAGTTTCTATTCTATGAGTCCGCTCGGGGACCCAAAACCCACTCTGCTTAAAAAGTGGTTACCTCCGGAAACCCACAGACCCCATTATAGCCTATGGAGTTCGCCGGGTTTCTGCCCCAAAAATGCAGACTTTTCTCTGCATTTTTCAAGAGGTTTAGGGGACGGAAACCATGAATGGAGAGCAGGCACGGTGTTTTTTGGCAGCGGATTTTGACGTGGAATCTGCCTCTAAATCCACCTGCCAAAACGGCCCCCATTGACTTCAATGGGAGCTGTTCGCTTCTTTTTACTTTAGTTAGTAGCGGAAGATAGAAGCGAGATCTTGCCGCGAGACTCCCTTTCAATTAGGCCCATTCATTCGGGCCTAATCCGAAGCGAAATGTTGCGATGGGATGCCGATGCACTGCATCGGTATGCCGTCGCGGCTATGTTCACATGCGGAATCCATTTTCCGCCTTGTAAACATACCCATAGAGTCCATTCACATGGAGGAAAATGGTGAGGAATTTGGTGTGGAATTTCAGCGCTGAAAAAAAAAGCCTCCCATTGACTTCAATGGGTTCTTTGGATGAATGGACGAATCAGCCGTTTTGCATGCGTGCTGTGGTTTTTTTTTTCTTCTTTTTTTTTAGGACACGAGTAATCCATTTTGCATCAAAAAAGAGAGATGAAATTCCTTGGTCTTTCTTTGTTTTTAATAGATGTAGCTTGGACATCCTTTGATTTCTATTGGACAAAGTTAATGCAAGTCTGTTTTTAGACTGACCGTTTATAATGTCCATCAAAAAACAGACACATGAATAAACTTATTCACTCTCACTGTTTTAACGATGAACTTTGTCACTATGTATCTTATTATGTGGCATGGAATGGGGGGGTTTGGACTATTACGAAGGCTGTCCATTGATGATGTATATTATATACTCAGTGTTTTTAGGAGTTTTTAATGCCTTTAAATATGTCTTTATATCCCAATAAAGAATTATATATATATATTAGAGCCTTATTCATTTCTATAGACCTTTATACATACCTGGTGCTTTTAAAAGATCCTAAATGGAATAAAAACACAAAATATATTAGAAATTTGCTAACCGTTTCATACAACCTACTACTACCTAAAAAGGTCTGGACGATCATTCATGACTGCCACAGACACACATATAATTTGGCACCATAGTATATATAAGGAATGAACCATACACAACACCTCCAGGCTGATAGAAACCCACTTACTTATTTGACTCTTTTGCACTCCATGACTTTATATTAATGGAAAGTCAAAGAAAATCATAGCGAAAAGGCAGCAGTGACCCCGCGTCGCCAGGGACGCCTATCATACGCATTAGTTATTTATAAAAGTTAGCCCAGAGCACTGTTTCTATAATCTTGGGATGTATGATGTGTCGAGGGCAGGGAAGGGGGGTGAACAGGGGGGTAGTTTCAGCTTTTCAGTCTTCACACAGTGTTGATTCCTTGGTGGTTCTTTTTATAGTCTCACATAGTACTTAGCACTGTAAACATTTGGTATGAAAATCGGCAACAGCCACTTTCCTTGTAGGCATGGTCAAAATATGGCACCAATGGCATCATCCTCTGCACATCATGGGTGCTAACTTATTGCCAATCTGTGCAATATTCACGTTTATCTACATAGTGCAGTCAAATAAGTTTTTTTTTTGCTGCAGTATGCACAAAAGTGCAGTGAAAAAGATGACATAAAGCAAGAATTGATGGCATAACATGCATTACACACAATGCGAGCCACTCCGCAGATCAGCCCCATTCATGTGAGGCTGATCAGTGAGTAGATGGCGCAAAGCCAAAGAGGAGTGGAGAAGAGTTTGAGGAAGACTAAATAATCCTAAACTTCCTCATGTTTTTCATACTGTCTAATACTGTTTCATAAATCTTTCGCTTTATTAAGCTACATTCGCATGTCTGATGGTCAAAACGTCTGTGAATAAAGGTCATTTTTCATGGCCATTTTTGTCATCCGAAGGGCACTTTTTCTCACAAATCTCTCATAGATTTGAGTCAATTGAAATATCCACAAAAGTGAAAAGAAATAGGACACAATCTGTTTTTTGACAGTCCAGTAAAAAGCAAATGTCATGTGAATAGCACTGAATTTAATGCAGTCTTCTGGCAGCTATTAAAGGGGTTGTCCAGGAATTTCAGCAATCCTAGAGGAAGTCAAGCGAAGGTGAAATATAACCAAAAAAACCCCAAAAAAACATACTTACCTGTCACCGGCCCTTCAGTGTCGCACACCATGAAGCCACTGCCTAAAGTCCTATGCTGCACGTGACTGCTAAGGCCAGTCAGTGGCCACAGGAGAGGAACCAATGACATATGTAAGTGACGTCACCTGTTGCTTGTCTTTCACTGTTGTGAGCATAAAGATTCAGAGTGTCTAGCCTAACTTAACCCCCTCCATGTGTTATTAACGCTACTATTAATCTAGGGGGTACATATGGACTAATTCTATTTCATGCCCAAATTATTTCAGCTTGGATGGATATTTGGTGATCCAAAATAGAGCATAGCATATAGGATTACATACTGTACATGTGTCATATTCTAAGGAGTGGTGCACGCTATAGGATATATGATAAGGTAGCTACTGACTACTAGCCAATGGGTTACAGAAAATTAGAGGATTGTCTGCGTCATTTTTGACCAAACCCACAAACAGAAAAAGTGGAAACCATAGAAATAGAGTTGCACATCTATAAGTAGACAACATGCTATAACACAGTGAGATATCATAGCACACAATAACTCCATGCATATATCCCCTACAATTTGGTCATTTGCACAGGAACCCAAATGACCTATTAGGATGTACAGTATTTGGGTTTTGGAATCACAGAATCCAGATGAAACTCCTAAGAATACAGAGAGGATGTACAGACTGGTCAGTATGCGCCTGGTCACATTCACACACCGCACCCAGTGCTGCAGGATAGTAATGCAGCTCGCCACTATGTATAATACAGTAATACATAGTAAATAGATGCATCAGCAGTGATTATAGAGACAAAACACAGTCAATATCACCCCAAGGAAAATCACATGTGACATTTACATAATCAATATGTAGCTGTATACCGGGGGAGGGGTGCAGGTCTATAGCCAGATCATCTGTGTAAGCGATTCTGCTATGACTTTGTAAGAAGGAAGGAGGGGGAGTCAGATGTTGACGCTGAGTTAAGCAATTTGCTATTTCACAGACGGACCCATAGAGTTATTGTCAGGAAGATCTTCCTTTGTTTCTACAGCGTCAACATCTTCTTAAAGGAGAAATACACCACAAAGTGATGTTCAGATATGTTTTAACTAGTTCACAGACCACTCCCATGTTACAGGTTCATTTTTGGCTAGACTTTCCCTTCACATTGGCTGTCTCCATCTCTGCAGAAATGCTAAAATAGTGGAGGAGGGGGATTCCCACCAAAAACACACCCATCCAAAAACGCAGACCTATGTCCCGTACAAATCTTAATCTTGGAAAACCAAATCCACAAATTCTAGTTATTAGTATCTATTAAAAGCTGCTGCTCCACTGATTCCAGTGCAGATGGATTTTTTCTGTAGCTCCCACCATTCCTGAACAAGCGCAGTTAGTTTTGGTGCCTGATGTGCTATTTAACTTCTGTAATGTCAGAAGGGGGGTGATTAAGAGCTCCAATCAGAGGCAGCCAGTGTCAGATCTCAGAGTCACACCCCTTGTCTGCTCCGGCCTGACACCGCCCTCCTGACAGTACAGAACCTAAATAGTATATCAGGCACCAAAACAAACAGCACTGATTGCTTGTGAATGGTGGGGGATAGAGAAAAAAACAACAACTTTGCCAGAATTGGTGGAGTGGCATCTATTAAATGATGCAACAAGTTGGAAATGTTGGAGGTGGTGAAACACTTTGTGGCAAAAGGACCAGCAGTGGATTAGGAAAGTATGAGTAGGTATGCCTCTGATGAGGTGGCCCTATATCCTACTAGGTGGGAGGAAATGAGGACGATATTTTAGGGTAAAGATAATTTTTTTATGTTATTCTTGTCTTCTACATTGTTACATTCAGTCAGAACTTACACTACTTTTGATGGGTGGGTAAGCTGATCGAAGAGGAAGCGGGGCTGCTGATAGGATTCCTGATACTTAGCTATTTTTGCCATTACAGTCTTGCTGAATATGCATTTTGAAGCCTTGTACAATGACTACTGAATTTAATGGCCACTCTTTGCAATGCTAATAAAGGGGTTTGGACATTTGGGATACCTTAAGGTCATTCACCAAACTAATATACACAAAGCCTTTCATCAGGAGACCAGAGGCTTGTTCTATTTCATTGCATGGCCATCTTTAGTAGTGGAGTCAACCAAGATCAGTGGCCTGAAGATGAGAGATCACGTACACATAAAGACTGATAAAGGTGCACCTACAAACGAAAATACATGGCTAAAGTACGTGACCCCGCCAACTGCACCCAATGCCAGCAGGTGCATAAAATCCAGCATAAAGCCATGTAAGCAAGGATTAGAAGAATAAAGCGTCGACTTCCAACGTGGCACTGCCCTACGATGCCACCATCCATCTAGCCAGTTCAGCTGATCTGTGTCCTGACACAGCTTCCTGCCCCAAAAAGTAGAAACAACTGTGATGTCTGGTGGAAAAGAGATAATAGGTAAGGATTTTCTTCACTGTTTGGGCCAATGAGGATAGTGAGTAGCCCCAACCAACAATGAGATGGAAGAATCCTTTATTTTACCGTTCATCCTCTATGTTCTCATCTTATTATCTGATATTGCATTAACATCGTATTTACAATTAAAGATAATAATTTTCTATTAATATATTTATTATCATTACTAATATTATTGTTCCTGCTATTTTTTGTTCACGTTTCATTTATAATATAATTTGTTTTACTTTTTAAAAATATTTTATGCACTTTTATACATTTATTTTTATATATCTTATCAAAATATTTATTATCGATTTGATTAAAATTGCATTTTATATCTACTCTAATGTATTTTAGTCTATATTAGTACATATACTTATTTAGTAGATATATTCCACAATTATAATGTTATTTTTAGCAGATCTATTCCATACTGTAACCCTGTTCAATCTGAAAAAAGAATGACACGATCCCTTTCAATCACTTCTTCCCACAAAAACAACCACTAGTGCATATAAACCTCATAAACGCTATATAATCCCAGGCTATAGAACCCATTGTCCCAGTACAACACTAACATAATGTACGCTAACAGATGTAGGAGAGCTGAGTTTGTCATTTGGCACACGTCATACAATGTTGTACGCTTTGGTTATACATAAGATTGCAGATAAAGTCTACAATATTATTGTGCACAAAACATATACGAAACCAACAAATTCAGCTCTTCTAGGTTTGCAGGAATTAGTAAAACTCATCCAGCTTTTCCCATGTTAAACAAGGGGGATAATAATTAAGATTACTAGAAGTCTCCCCACCCCCTCTTATACAAAAGACAGAAGGATTTCAACAGAAGGAAAGAGACAGAAGATCATTGCTACAATGTACCGGCAATAAGTAATGTAGTAGAGGAGTGGAATGAATGTTAAATGCCTATAGAGGCTGGGGTGGACTACCTATACCAGGCACTGTCTGTGTCAAGAGGAATTTAGAAATGCAAACACATAAGATATAGTGAAATATCAAATAAATGCACAGGTATAGCAATATACTGTATACATAGGAATGGAAGACTCCTAGACTCACCAGACCCTGGAGCTCTCACTCTTCTTCTGTCTTCTCCTCCTTGTCTACCTGTCTTCTGCTCCACTAAAATCCTCGCCAGCATCAGCAGGGGAGAGATGTAGGAGGGGCAGGGAGGAGTGGAGGAGGAGGATGGAGAGGACATAGTAGGGGGGTAGTCCGAATCCTAAAATATCAGCAGCAGGTACCCAGGTGCATAGGGAGAAGAGGAGACAATACTGATGTGAGAGTTCAGAAGAGTTCATGACACCGCAGTGACACTACTAATCAGAGGGAAACATGGACTTGACCCAAGAGCTCACACAATTTGTACTGTTAATGGAAGCAAATGTGGTAGGATATTGATGTGCAGAAATGTATACAGAAAGATTATAAAAGATAGATAGATAGATAGATAGATAGATAGATAGATAGATAGATAGATAGATAGATAGATAGATAGATAGAGTAGGCTTAACATAAAGTGATGTGTACATGTGTCACTATATAAGCTGTACCTGTGCAAGTTTCCACTGCTTAAAAAAGAGAAGGAGAAAGGACCAAACAAAGAAGAGAATGTGCATGAAAGAAGACAAAAGATGACAGAATCTGGATGTTGTAACTGCCCCTGTGTAATCCCCAAGTCCTAGGGTGGAAGGTTGGGGGTCAGCACATCTGACTGGACATCTGGACAGTGACCTGAAGACCCCTAAGTTAGACCCTCTGGGAGGTGGGTAATATCTCCTGAGGCGGAGCAGGACACTGGCAATTAAATACCAGGCAGAGTCATGGGAGGTAGAGCAGATAAGTGACCTGATCAGTGCCCCCTGCCCCTGCTAACAAAGACAGCATCCCATAAATGTCTTCAGCACTGCCTTACCAGAACTGCTATCTTCATGCTCTACCTTGTTAGAAATCCCATCTTCATGCTCTGTCGTCTGAGGAATGCCAAGCACAGTGTTAATGAATAATAATAATAATAGATAAATAATAATAAAATATACATATATATGGGGTTTATTGCCCCATGCAAAAATAGCCTGGTTCCCTTTGGGACATACATACATACATATACAGTATATATATATATATATATATATATATATATATATATATATACACACACACACAGAGAACTTCTGTAAATTGGCTAAATTGCTGCAGTGTTGTTTCTTATCAATGAAGACACCAATAAACAATGAAAGGTAATTGGAAAAGCATTTTTGATTGATTTTTGTTGGCTTCTCTGACAAGAAATAACACTGCAGCAGTTTAAACAAATGTAGAAGTTCAAGTTAACTCTGCTACATTGGTCTGAGTGTCTATCTATCTATCTAATTTATATATATATATATATATATATATATATATATATATATATATATATATATATATATATTATTATGTCACTTTGTTGTCGTGGTTCCCAATGGCGTACTGACATACAGACATGGCATGGGAGAACAGAGGAACTTTAAACATAAGGAGGTAGCAAGCTTGGCAGTTACAGGACAGTCTTAGGTCACACATGCGCGTAATACTGTATGTTGGTCCTGATTTTGGCGCAGGAAGCCACATCAAAATCTGGACCAAAATACACTTGCCGCGACTGTCAGTTGCAGCTTCCCGCTCCGGAGTAGGTCCAAAATGAATAGGCCTAGTCCAGAGCAAGCTGCCGCGAGGCAACGCAGCGGCTCAATGAGCCGCGGAATCTGCCTGAACAAAGGGCAGCTCGCTTCTTTTTTCCGTGAGCGGCAGGTTCACGGAAAAAAGATTGCGAGCAGTCTCCATAGACCACCATTGTGAGGGGGCGGATTATGACGTAGATTCCGCGCCATAATCTGCTCCCTCTGTGCCCGTGTGAACGGGCCCTTAGGCTTAATTCACATCTACCCCCAAAACGGAAACCTAATCCGAATAAAAAAGCGGTTACCTTAGGAAACCTGCGGACCCCATGGACTATAATAGAGTGTGTGTGGTTTCTGCTCGGTTTCCGCACAAACAATACAGAGAGAGAAAAGTGCTGCTAGCAGTGCTTTTCTCTATGTATTCTTCATTTGGAGAGGGGAATGGAATCCCCAAACACAGATGTGATCCTGGCCTAACAAAATGGATCACTTGCAATATTGTGCAGGCATTTGTTTCTTCAGTACCGCCTCACTTCAAACTTCACTCTGCGTTATCTCCACTTTCCTGCAATGTACTGGCAGTAACTGGTCTAGATTCACTGCAGCAGTACACACTTCATAGTCTATCCTTCTCAGTTCTCTCTGGTGGTCTCACACTCAGGCTTCGACTCCTACGCTCCGAAGTGGATAATTAAACACCTCAATAGGTGAACTGACATCACCTACTTTCTCTGTGTGAGAGGTGGGATAGTTTGCTCCACTTGGGACAGACAGAGACTGTAGATCAGACTGGAGCTTTAGACCTCTGTGGTCCTAGTTATTGGCCCTTAGTAGAACATACTACCCACCCCACTTGGCAGCTAACTAGTGCACAGTAAGCTAATGTTCTTGTTCCTGCCTGTGTTGTCTGTCCCCTACTGATAGGAAACTCTCCTTTTATTTCTTCTCAGGTTCTAATGGGGCTTGAGAATGCATGCCAGGTTGAACCTGCAAAGATAACCCATGACCTGGCCATGGCTACCTATGAACTCAGTACACTAAGCTATAAGGACATGATGCAAGAGCATCACCCACTAGTGGTACCTTACACTCTTCTCTAGCTTCCCATCAACAAACTACATAAGGTATTTCTTGACTCGAAGGAGTATCTTCATATCTCTACTCATTTATGATGCCTGAAGTCCAGGGGTAGGGAACCTTCGGCTCTCCAGCTGCTGTGAAACTACAACTCCCAACTTGCTCCATTCACTTCCATGGGAGTTCCAAGAACAGCAGAGCAAGTATGCATGCTGGGAACTGTAGTTTTGCAACAGCTGGAGAGCCGTACGTTCCCTACTCCTGCTGAAGTCTGTCCCATATATGTGGTGCATGTCAGTTGCACATGACAATTGTCATATAGCTGTCATATTGCCTAAACAGAAACATATTTATTTAACAGTGCTAACAATAAGGCATAATGCTATCTAGTATACACAGCATAAATATTATGGCAAAACATTACATGGCATAACGGGTGCAACCCCAATTCCCAAAAAAGTTGGGACACTGTGTAAAATGTGCAGAAAACAAGAATGCAACAATATGGAAATCTGATATAACCATATTTTATTCACAACAGAGTACACATCAGAAGTTGGAGGTTAAGGTGGTTGACCAGGATAACCGTTTTTTTTTTCTGCAAGCAGGTTGGGGAAGGTGAAAAAAACGACAACCCATACTCACCTGTCCCTAGTGCTTTGGGGTCTTCCACCGCAGTCTGCTCCAGGGTCCCGCCACACATGGCCACTAAGGCCAATCAGCTGCCTAAGTAATGGAAGCCGGATGTCACTCACATACATCCTCTGTGACGTGCTGTGTCCTCTGCTTAGGCTGATTTCGTGTCACGTGCGGATGGGACTTTTGCTAAAACAAGACCTTAGAGCCACAAGACCGGACCGTGGTGGGAGATACCAGAGCACTGGGGACAGATGAGTATGGGTTGTTTTTTCACCTTCCCCAGCCTTCTTGCAAAAAAAAAACCAGTTATCTGGAACAACCCTTTTCGATTTCATCTGAAAAAAAAAAAAAAAAAATGTAATTGATGGCAGCAACACATCTCAAAAAAGTTGGGACAGGGTTAACAATAGGATTGAAAAATGTTAGGATAAATTCACACTACCATTGCTAATGTCTGTTGCTGTCATCTGTCAAAGGTTGACAAAGACTGCATCTGTCATTTAATCTGTGTTGTTCTCATCCTGTGATAGATAACAACATGTAATAATGGTAGTGTGAACCCACCCTTACTAATGAAATAAGCTGGAGCAGCAATTCTCACCCAAGTCATATGACTGAATAAAAAGAGCATGTTAGGGTAAGTTCACACTCAGTTTTTTGGATCGGAGGCCACCTCAGGTTCCGATTTAAAACGGGGTAGCCGCGACTGAAAGCCAGTGCACTGCACAAGCATCCAGCCGCTCACTGGCCTTACTGGCCATTCATTGGGCCTAGTCCGGAGTGTCTTCAGGCCGAATCACGAGGCAACTGGGCCTAAAGAATGAGCATCTCGCTTCTTTTTTTTTCCAGGAGCCGGAAGAAATGGCTCCCGGAAAAAAGACCTGAGCGACTCCCATTAATTTCAATGAGAGCTGTCTTTTTGGTCAGGGTTTTGAGGCGAATACAGCCTCAAAACCCTTACTAAAAAACTCCATGTTAACTTACCCTTAAAGAGTCAGAGTCTCTACAAGCAAAGATGGTCAGAGGTTCACCCATCTGTTATTAACTGTACCTAAAAATTGAGGAAAATTTCACAAAAATGTTCCTCAACTTACTCAAAATTTGAAAGACTTTGAATATTGCACCATTTACAATACATATCATCACAAAATTCTGAGAATCTGGAGAAATCCATATGCACAACGGCCAATGGCGCAGGTCACATTGGATGCTCATGATCCAGGCCTTTGGGCAGCTTGCTATAAAAACAACCATGAATCATTGTCTGTGAACACAGTCAATCTACAAACGCAAGTTAAAGCTGTATTATGCATAGAAGAAAGGGTAAGGGAACATAAAAAACACTGTTACTTACCTCTCCACGATCCTGCCAGGCCTCCTTCCTACTTGTCTGACGTCTCTGACGTCACATGAACCCGGCCTGCTTCCCAGGTCATGTGACGGCAGCGGAGAAGACAGTGTAGGAGCCGGGGACAGGTAAGAAACAGTAATTTTTTATGTTTTTATTCCCCCGGGTCTCCGATTATTATACTCTGGGGTCTGAAAAGACCCCAGAGTATAATAATTGTTTATGGGTGTCCACTATGGGCTATAATACTGTGTGCAGGGGACACTATGGGGGATAATACTGTGTGCAGGGGCCACTAAGGGACATAATACTGTGTGAAGGCCACTATGGGACATAATACTGTGTGCAGGGGCCACTAAGGGACATAACACTGTGTGCAGGGGCCAGTAAGGGACATAATACTGTGTGCAGGGGCCACTATGGGGGATAATACTGTGTGCAGGGGCCACTATGGGGGATAATACTGTGTGCAGGGGCCACTAAGGGACATAATACTGTGTGCAGGGCTTACTAAGGGACATAATAGAGTGCGGAGGAGGGGGTCGGTCGAGGGCTTCGGCATCGGTTGGGGGAGGGGGGGCATGTCAAAAGTTCGCCATGGGGCCCCGCCATTCCTAGTTACGCCACTGGTCAAGGCTAATTTAAAATGGACACACACAATGGAAACCACTTCTGTGGTTAGATAAATCACATTTTGAAATTCTTTATGGAATCCATGGATACCGTGTCCTGTGGACTCAAGAGAAGAGGGGACCATCCAGCTTATCAGATCACAGTTCTAGAGTCTGCACCTCTGATGGTATGGGGTTACATTAGTGACTATGACAAGGGCAACTTTCACATATTGAAAAGGCACTATCAATATATATAGAAGTTTTATAACAACATATCCAGACCATGTCTCTTTTAAGGAAGGCCTTACATATTTCAGCAAGACAATTCTAAACCATCACAACATGGCTTCTCTGAAGAGTCCAGAGGCTTGCCTGTACTCCAAACTTTTCACTCATAGAAAACATTTGGCACATCAGAAAAGAATGGGACAGCAATCCTCCCCCAAGACACCAGCAATTGATCTCTTCACTTCCCAGATGTTTACAGACTTTTGTAAAATGAAAAGGGGACACTATATGATAGTAGACATGGCCCATCCCAATTTCTTAATGAATTAATGTTCTGAAATGGAATGATATGTAGCTTTCACCTTCTGATATGTGTTCACTTTTCTATCATAAATAAAATATAGTTATACTATAGTTATATATTTCCAAATTGTATTCTTGTTTTCTTTACATTTTATATATTTTTTGGAATTAGGCTTGTAGAATGAATTTATGCAATAACAGTGACCAGATGAGTAGCACATGTTACTATACATGTCACCTACCTGCTAATAGCCATTAAACTGAAAACTTCTGAAGTACTGGCTGTACATACATGTAAGATGTATAGTAACATGTGCTATGTATTACTGGCATTAAAGACTGTATAGAGTTCTACAGCAACTGCCTATCAATGATGCAAACAAATGCTGATCTACAAATTTGGCAGAGACTGACCTATATTCTATTCCTGATCTGCGGTTGTAAACGGACCCTACTTAGTGGCGTCCATACCAGGTAGTTGTCTTAGGTCAGGTTCACACGGAGTATTGTGGCTCGTCATTTGGTACGTAGATGCCGCGGGAGGATTTGCGGGCTGTATACACTCCCATTGTTTTCAATGGGAGCCGGTACCATACACGCGGCGCTATTTTGCAGCCGCCGCAAAATCATGGCCGCAAAATAGCGCCACTTGTACGGTACCGGCTCCCATTGAAAACAATGGGAGCGTATACGGCCCGCAAATCCTCCCGCGGCGTCTACGTACCAAATGACGAGCCACAATACTCCGTGTGAACCCGGCCTTACAGTATACCGTCTATACCGCAGGATCAGGAATGCCATTTTCATGCAATTCTAGGCTGGAGCAAATTCTGCTTGCTGGATCTATCACCAAGGCGGGAGCGGGGATTCCATAAAATGTATTAGAGGGCATATATATATATATATATATATATATATATATATATACACACATATTTGTGCTTCCCCAATGCATACAAGTTAAATAATACAGAAACTTTGCAAAAACCTCTTGATTATATCTCAGAAAGTTTTTACATATGCTGACATCTAGTGGCCAAACAAACTACACTGCAGACATGCACAGATATTGGCATCTCACTTTACATTCTTATTAGGTTCTACTTTTCCCAAGTGGCTGTCCAATAAAAGTCCTTTTTTTTTTTTTATAGCCCTCAAGATGGATTTTTCATGTGAAAGCAGCCTTAGGTCTCATGTACACGACCGTGTATTTTCATGGTTCAGTATATGGGGCCGTGAGCAAAACTCACGGCAGGTTCTGTTTCTGTCCATTTTGTGGTGCTGCGGAGGCACGGCATATGCATAGGCAGCGTACGGGTGCCACACGTATAAAGAGTAATATAATTTACAGCTCCTGGTCCCCGATGATAATCTGTATTAGCTCCCCTCCCCAACCATATACAATTTATAGGAATAGGATTGTGTTACAGTACCAGGGACAGCCACAAGTTTATGTATGATGCTGTGCCTTGATAAACAATACACACAGCCTCTTTGGCGAGCTGATCCGTGAAGGTACTGGGAATTGAATGCCCTGTACAATATTGATATAAAGTCTATTTTATGTTCCAGAAACCACTTTAATACCAGACTCTCTACTGTTGTGAAGAAGGGATGGGGAAAGGGCTGTGGATCCCTGTTTGTTTTTGGGCCCTTAAGACAGTCATAGTGGGCCCGCATCTCACCAACCCTTGGCCTCCTTGAGGTCTCTCAGTGTCTGATCTGAGGGTGCCAGACATTACTCCTTAGGAAGTAACATGCTTGGATGAGACAGAATATAGATGAACTAATTTTTGTTGCCGGTTATTAGATAAATCTCGCAGGTCTCATTAAATATTGACAAGTTTATTACATGAGGATTGTTACATTGCTCCTGCCCTAGTAACCCCAACTCGTAATAATCTGTGTATTAAACCTGAGGCCGAGGTAAGGGCCTATGGGAACCAGATGCAACTCCTCTGATCATAGATAACACAGAGATGTTCTCACTCAAATCCATGATCTGCTTCAGGAAAAGCTGGGTAACCACCCTCATGACTGCTGTTATTGCTGAAACAGTATTATTTATCCAGCTTTCCTTTACACTGAATGGCATAACCTTCTAGTTATTTATTCATACATAGCTCGGCCCCTATTGTAATAAATCCCTTCAAGTACTGCGATGATGGCTATATACTCAGCTTTCCTAAAAATGGACAACTAAATGAAAGGATAAATGGATTTTTTAACAATTTGACAGAGTAAGATCGGTTACATATGACTGTGTGCTGCTGGCTGGTCGTGAATTAAAGGCACGGGCAGCACACGGAGGACACACGGATGTCCCAGGTGTGCCACCCATGCACGGGCAATGCTTCCCCAGCTCCTTTCATTAAATGAATAGGAGCCACGGAAGTAAGGGCCGCAAAATAGGACAGGAATAGGACCAGTTCTATATTTGGAGTCCCGGACTGTCGGCCTGAACAAGTGACCGTGTAATTCACAGTCATGTCTACGGGCACAAATGAATGAAATACACGGATAGCACACTGAACATGGCCACAGTCGTCTGCAACCGGCCAAGACAACTAAAGGACACATTGAAGGTTTATTGCAAGGAGCCAATCTTCTTTTTTTGTCTTATTCACATGTGGGGGATTGAAAGTGACAACCACCCAGAGCCCATTTAGTGCTTTACATTGTGCAGTATGAATTTTAAAGGGGTTTCCTACTTGTCATTGAGATGTGAGGTTTGGGGGGGATGGACGGTGGACTCAGTGATGTGGGCTGCTTACAGAAGATGTAGACTTCCAACTGCTGTTATGTATGTAGTGGTGTTGGTCGCAGCATATGTCACTGGGGTTAACAGTCACCGCAATCATCAAATACGAGTTGCGGGCAGTATTTTTATGTAGAGCTATTTTTGCTGGACAGAGTAATGACTGACTACACGACGAACAGGGCATCTGTCTGCCTGCGGTTACTATAGCAACGGTGCGATTACCTTGTTAAGTGGGTGTGGTATGACCAATGACAGACACTTCACGTCTAATTTTAGAAATATTTAGTAACAGATGTTTCATGGACAGAAACCAAAGAAAATATGTGCACAGCAGCACTGAGCATTTCCTAATGCAGTATTACACATGGAAGATGTAAGAGGGCCATATACATTAAATTTCGGATGACCCTGATGCACATTGACAACTAAATTGAGCAATCTGGCAGTAGTATAGTTACTAAGAAAAAAGAAAATTTGGCTAAAGTCCGAAACTTTTTTGCCTGGGGTGCCGATTTTGAACAAAAAAAAAATAAAAATCAAAGATAAAGTATTCAGTATACCATGCAATAATTGTAAGGATGTCGTCATCCTCCTACACGCAAGTCACATAACACAGACCACAATGGCAGCCAATTAGTTAGTCGAATGAACTTTCATTTCATTGTGAATTTTGACCAAGATATCTTTTTTTTTTGTCAGTGTGCAAATGAGCTCTTTGGAGCAACAATGGCAATGTCATTACTCAAAAGAGGTCAACGGCAAAGTCCTCATTGCTCCTATCTATCTGCAGGGATGTGCTGATATCTTACACTCTGGTCACAGACTGCTATAAGGCCAGGGCCTCAAGTGGCGTAAACGCAACGGTTTGACCGCAGCGAAAGTGCTGGGGAAAAAAATGTGCTTTTTACAGTCATTGTAAAAATGCACGTAGCATGACAATTTCCAAAACCGTTGCGGTTTTGATAATCGCAGCATGTCAATTATACCTACGGAAATGCCAGTGGTTTCCCTATAGATAATGGAAGCAGAAGGTTTGCAGAGGAAACCTCTGTGGACTTTCTGTGCAAAGTGCTGCAGGAAAAACCATGATGCATTGCCGCCGCAGATTTTCCCGCAGTGCTTTTTCGCTGTGGGATGCTAAGTAGGGCCTTAGCCTAAGACTGGTTTCACATTACTGAATCTCGGATGTGAGACTTGGTCCATGTGTTTGCCAAATTTACTGGCCAGTACACTATACTGGGAGATGGGCTGCTAGAATTATAGTTACCTAAGATACTAGAAGTCCCTGCTACTCCACTACATACTGTCTTGTACTATAATCACTACTGAGCAATACAGTACAGTACAGTGGCAGGGACTCCTAGCACCTTAGATCACTATAATGCTAGGAGTCCATCTTCTTAGTGTACAGGCTGGTGAATCTGTTATACACACCATCTGATACTCATGCCTGAGACACAGCAGTGAGAAACCAGTCTAAGGCCAAGTTCACACCTGTGCCTGCGCTCCGCCTGGGAATTCTGTTCCCCATTTTACTTTAAAAATGCAGAGAGAAAAGTTCTGCAAGCAGCATTTTTCTCTCCACATGTTTAGCCCTTTTCGGGCAGAAACCCAGTGGGCCCCATTATAGTCTATGAGGTCCACGGGTTTCTGCAGGTAACCGCTTTTTTACACGGATTAGGTTTCCATTCGTGGGGTCCCCAAGCGGACTCCCCCAAACGAAAACCTGAACGCAGGTGTCAACCTATGTAAGGGAACATGATGAACACAAATAGAGCCCCCTTAGTCCTTAGTCTGTCCATTCCCGCTGACTCTAATGTAAACAATAACACAGAAGCTTTCTTCTGTCTGTTAGAAAAGTAAAAAACATGACAGAAGAAAGCTCCCATCATGGCTTTTAACATGCAAGTGAATGCAGAGGAACACAAGACGAAAGGGGCTCTATTTACATTATACACTTAAGAAGGACCTTTCACCACCTCCACCAATTCAAGTGCTTAACATCTGTTAATAGCCACCGCTCCACTAATTCTACAGCTGGAATTTTTTCTCTATCCCTCAGCATTCCTGAGCAACAAACGCAGGTAGTTTTGGTGCTTGATGTACTATTTCAATTCTGTAATGTTATAAGGGCGGTGGCAGGCAGTGATGGTGGTGTCGGTGGGGGGCATGATTCTGAGCTCCAATGAGAGGCAGCCAGTATCAGAGCTCAGAATCACATCCCTAGTCTTCTCCTGCCTACTCTGCCCTCCTGAAAGTTGAGAGCCTAAATAGCATATCAGGGACCAAAAATAACTGCATTGATTGCTCAGGAATGGTGGGGGCTAGAGAAAAAATTCTAACTTTGCCGACCTCACTAGAGCAGCAGCTATGAAATTATGTAAAGAGTTGGACTTATTGGAGGTGGTGAAAGGTCCTCTTTAATTTCGGTTGCTCTTATCCTATGACAGACGAGAGTAATTGATATTAATAACGGTAACCTGAACCAACGCTTACACGTGATAGGCTTGAATACACCAGGCCGTTTACACATGACAAGCTAAGGCTTCACGGCACGACCGTAGTCATATGTGGGTCTGTACGGTAGCAAAGGGATCAAACGGAGTACGTATGACTGTTACATATTAGGCCCTTTTCGCATCTGCGTCGCCAAGCGGACTCCCTGAACGGAAACCTATCCACATAAAAAGTGGTTATTTAAGGAAACCCGCAGACCCCATAGACTATAATGGGTTTCTCTGGATTTTGCACAAAAAATGCGGAGAGAAAAATGCAGGGGAACGGAATGATCCGAACCCTGATGTGAACTGGGCCTTATTAGACTAGACGGATTCAGTCTTATGGCCCCTACAAACATTTGTAAGATGTCTGCATGGGGCCATAGAAATGAATGTGTCCATATATTATCCCCATATATTATATACAGCAACAAACTGTGCCGTGTGCATGAGCCTTAGATATTGCAGCTCCAGATACACAATAGGCTTGGATACACCTGAAGACTGTATCACACATATCTATTTGTGAGAGTCACACTACGAGGCTTATATTCACCGCTACATATTACACAGCACTGTTTCGTAGAGGGACTACAAGTCCCAGCACACGCAGGGAGACGGCAGCAGCTGCACAGCATTTCTCGCTCTCCGGCCTCACTAGCGAGCCGGGGACGACGGCACTAGGACCCGAGGAAAGAACTTGCCGTGACAGAAGAAGGCAGTACTGAGACTGACCGGGGCGGTGACGTCATCACTCGTGCGACCACATCGCTGTAGATCAGCTGCTGGGAGAAGGAGGGGGCCGGCTGTGGGGTCTGACAGGTGCTGGGGGGGACACAGGTACGTATAGAAGGGGCAGTGTATTGGTGAGGCTCCTTATGTTGTATCCGTATAGGCACTTTATCTCAGCATTGTCCCTAACAGATATGTCACTCACTGCCTAGGCTATGCCATCAGTATGTGACCTGTCCACTGACCACCAGAATATACTCTTATGGGGAAAGCAAAAATGGTACAAAAAAGCAAGTGTTTTTGCTGTGTGTTTCCACTATGTTTTTTTATCTGCAGTTTTTTTTCTACCTGTGGCCTTAGCTTAATGGCATGTTCACATTGTGTACAAACCTGACATATTTTATGCCATGGCGCCCATCACAGAAATCCTCGGCTGAGTCTGAGCAGTTTTGAACTGATTCCAGTTTGCCTAGAGAATGGTACAATTACAGTGAATCCATAATTTGTATCACATGGGAAAATCGCAGTATATGAATATGGTGGGGTTTCATAGTATGTGTATTTCAAAGTGATTCTGAAGTGGAAAAAAATGCTCCACAATCTGTGTATGTGCTAAAAAAAACCCCTGTATAAATATAAGGAGATGTAAATGCAGTAGAAAAGGTTGCTGCCCAAATTGTAGCTGTGTTGCATAGCTTTACAGTGTAGCAGGCTGTGTCACCAGGACCAGGTCAGGATGGGTTTCCAGCCTCTAGATATAAACCATTGATGTTTCATTTCACTGACAGATAGTAGTTGTTTGGTGAACTTTTGTGTCTGTGGCATTACTGTTTTGTACAATGTCCTTCTTTCTTTACAGATGGAACAATGACCACAATCACTCGGCAGGATCTGAACTTTGGGCAGGGTAGGTACAGTATAGGGGGTGCTTGTACTTGTGACTGGGTAAACAGGTGACCGTCTAGTGCAGAGCTGCAATATGTCACAACTGTGGCTGGTTCTGTGTCTTTGTGTTCACAACTGTGGCTGGTTCTGTGTCTTTGTGTTCCATCGGATGCCATATTGAAGAGGTATTTTGCACTGGAGGCCACATACGATGGCCCACAGAATGCCTATAGTTCTGTAATACAGCTCTGTACAGGTGCCTCATAATATAGGTTTCATTTCTGTTTATTATGGTTGATAATATGTAGATTGATGACTATTGACTTGTTTTTTCCTGCTCCCTTCAGTGGTGGCAGACATATTATGTGAGTTTCTGGAGGTGGCCGTCCATCTGATCCTTTATGTCAGAGAAGTCTATCCCATTGGTATCTTCCAGAAGAGGAAGAAGTACAATGTCCCAGTGCAGGTAGGAACTCTAGCGGGGTCATCCGTATTCTGCGCCACAGGGCATGTTGTCACCTTGACCTTATGGCTGGTGTGAATTAGCATTTTTTCTTCCATCCACATGTAATTTCTTTTAATTACATTGATTTCCAATAAGTAGTTTACGTCTTAAGCCCTCAGGCCGCAGGAAACATTTTCATCATTATTTTACTGAGTGCTTCTTGGCTCAAACTGTGTTTTTGTCATCTTGATGGTGTGATCTACCATTAGGGGATACAGCTGTCCTTGGCTTTATGCTTACCTTCTTGTAAATAAGTATGTTTGTCTTATAATGCCCTCTTAGGAGGTGTCCTGTATAGAAAATCAGTTGCTGCGTCTTTAGGATGTTTACTAGCTATTCCTTGTCTTCAGTGCCAAGCACTTTGTAGTTTGGCTGTTTTGGGCCTTTTCCAACACCCATACTGTACACTTCTTAGAGCCAGAAACTCAGTGACCTGTATAGTGGCCGGACACTGTAACTGCAACTCTTCTCACATTGAAGTCAGGATACGCCATAAGAAACAAAATTTCTGATCAACCCCTTTAAGGCCCCACGTTGCGCAAATGCTGCGTTTTGGCCATGGCAGAAACCGTGGCAATTTACAGTACCTGCAAAGTGGACTGGATTCTGGCTAATCCCACACATTGCAGAAAAATATCCGCAGTGGAAACACTGTAACTTCAAAAACCATCGCGTTTTATGTAATTCACAGAATGTCAAAATTCTGGCGATTTCCCTATCGGTATAATAGAAGCAGAAAGTCCTCAGAGGAAAACGCTGCAGACTTTCTGTGAAAAACACTGTGGAAAAATATGCAATGCATTTCTGCTGCGGTCTTTTCCACAGGAGCATTTTTTCCAGCTGCACAGACAACCCCTAGTAGCACTGATAACTATATACTGCTAGCAGTCCCTCTCCCAGAACACTGTTCAGGCCAGTAAATCTGGTCGACACATAGACCAAGTTTCACGATTCAAACTTGGTCATGTGAATGTGGTTTACACTTCAGCTGCACTTGCTGAATTTGGCCACCGTACGTAAAGAGGATCTTTCATGTCCTTGGGCACATGCGGTTTTATATACCACTACAAATCTGACAGTACGCTGAATTCAGCACATTGTTGTTTTTCTCATTATCTGCCCCCGGGGAAGAGCTGTCGGTGCCGTTACCATAGCTCTTCAGTGTCAGAAGGGCGTTTCTGGTAGTCTGTGAGGAACGCCCCTCCTGACAGTCATGTCCATAACACTGTACTGTGAGAGGGGGCGCGCCTTACTGCCCAGCCATGACGCTGAGTGGTCAGGAATACCTCCCCCAGTACTAGTCTATGGACGAGTACTGTCAAGAGGGGGAGGGAGCGTTCCTCAGTGTCATCGGTGGGCAGTAAGGAACGCCCCCACTGACAGTACAGTGCTATGACACTGTACAGTCCTTCTGACACTGAAGAGCTATCGGTAACAGCACCGATAGCTCTTCACCAGGGGCACATAATGCACTGAATTCTGCGCACTGTAAGCTTTGTAGTGGTATATAAAACCGCAGGTGCCCGAGGACCTGAAAGGTCCTGAAGCACAGAACTGTTCATACATTACATCAACAACAGAATTGAGGAGATTTATTACTATTTAAATGTCACATGGCAGTGTACAAATGCCAATTGCAAAGTTGGGCATGACATATTTATCATTTATGCCATCATGGTGTAAATAATGGCTAAAACCTACAGCAGCAATGAGCAGGGACACCCAGAGGATGTGCCTAATTTATGATGAAGAATGTGGCTCATTATAAATTCTCTGCATCAGCACAAGGAATATCAAGACTTGTGTAGAAAATAAAAAATCCTCCCTCCCAATGACTATAAGCCATAAGTTTAGGATATAATAAAATGTTTGTTTTCTAATATATTTTTCTTCTGTAGATGTCCTGTCACCCTGAACTCAACCGGTACATCCAGGACACCCTGCACTGCGTGAAGCCCCTCATAGAGAAGGTGAGCTGGTGTCACTTCTGCCTCTTGTTGTTGAGGATTGTCTGTGGTTATATTCAGCCCTTCTGAGATGTGACTTCTGCTGTTCACCTTCCTTCCAGTCAGTCTGTCCTTGAACCATATTATTCTTTTCTATATTTGCAGAATGATGTGGAGAAGGTGGTGGTTGTGATTCTGGATAAAGAGCACCACCCAGTGGAGAGATTCGTGTTTGAAATTGCGCAGCCTCCGTTACTATCTATAAGGTAATGGAGGATCACTGGGAATATGAACCAACCATTGATGACAGTGACTGTGTTGTGACCATAATTCATGTAGATTAATTCCTTTTTGATCACATTACATTTTGCCTTCCATACTGCCATAATATCCCCCCCCCTTTCCCCGACAGTAAAATTTTGGAGTCAGTTTTGAGATCATTCCTTAAATAATTCTTTAACATGCTGTCATTGATAGAAAAGTGATTCTTTTGACTGGGTAGCCTAGAATTAGAATTGAAGCTCCCCATTATTAGCTTATAGTTGATTGTTGGCTCTCCTTGGCCACCATGGAATATTTATTAGCCATCCTAATTCTCATATATTTTATCTTTACAGCTCTGACTCGCTGCTGTCTCACGTGGAACAGTTACTGAGAGCGTTCATTCTTAAAATCAGTGTGTGCGATGCTGTCCTCGACAACAACCCTCCAGGTACATCTCATGTAACATCCACTAGGTGGCGGTAGTAGCACGTGAGGAATCTGTTGCATACTAGTTAGTGCAGGGATTCTCAACTGGTGTCACAAAGGCAACATGTAGCTCTCAAACTATTTAAGACTTAGTTGTACAGTGATACGTATGCCCTACATCATTTTATTATCCAGAAATATTACAACTGTGAGACTGTCGTGCAGAACTTGAAAACATGGCTGCTTTCTTCTCAGAAAGTGATGCCATGTCCATTGGTCACATGACAGTACCACATCTCCATTCCATTAAATTGAACTGGGATTGAATTGGGACTGAGCAGCATCATGGCCATGTGGCCAATGGACATGATGTCACTTCCCAAGAAGAATGAAACAGCTATGATTTTGAAGTCCTACATAGCCATTTTGATGGGGTTTTCCAAGATTATAGACTTAGGATAGGTCATCAGTATCGACAGAGGTCTGACTCCCGACACCCCCACTTTTCAGCTGTTTGAACAAGAGCACCAGTGACTTCACAATCATTGGTCATGGGGCCATGCTGTAGCTTGGTCCCGTTCAATTGAATGAAGCTGAGCTGCATAGCAAGTACAGCCATTATATAGTGTACGGTGATCTGCCTGGTATGCAGTGATGGGTATGCAGCACTTGTATGAACACTAAATCCCCTTCAAACATCTCAATGATAGAGTTGCTGGCTGTGAGACCACCACCAATCTGATACTCTCGACATATTACAAGACTAGTCATAGTCCTGAAAAACTTGTTTATATAATAATAGCTATACAGTGGCATTTCTTTGGTATGGCACTCTGTAATCTAGATAAACTGATGGTCTGGAATACAGAACCGTAATAGCATAATTTGCAAAATATTATTGGAATGCTTTAAAGTGAGTCCACCACCTCCTACAACTGTGTTACAGAGCACATTACTGTGATAAATGACAGACCATGGCGCAAAGTTGTGGATGGAGTCTATGTTTCTCCCCAATTCATGGCTTCATCCATATAAAAGCACGCAGGGAGTTCAGTCAGCAGAAAGTACATTTATATATCTACTGTAGGTTTTTGGTTAAATGCTGAAATAGGGTCTGAATTGCTGGAGTGGGGAAGAGAAGGGTGGACCCCTCTGCACTGACAGTCCCCATCTTGGGCTGTCTCAATCAATCAGCAGGTTTGGACCCTTGATAAAGTGGACAGCTCAGTCAGATGGTGCTCTCAGCCTGAGGAACAGAGCAGGTTCCATAAGCCTGCGAGAGCACTGACAAATGTGTAAGGCTCGGTTCACATCTGCGTTGGAAACTCTGTTTTAGAGTACGCCGAAGATCAGCAAAGAAAATAACTCCTGCGCAAAAGACTTTTTACTTTACTGCTTTCAGTTTCATGACTGACACCCGATGGAGTCAGTGGGGTCCGCCAGGCTCTCTGTGTAACTATTGTTTTAATAGTCTACTTCTCCGTTGTTTGGGTTTCCCGATGGACCCACAAAATGGAGAGCAAGTTCTAGTGTGAACCTAGCATAACATTTTGTACCAACTGCATTTCCTTGTAGGTGGTATCAGGCGTTAGGTTTCTGCTGGGATAGGCAATATGTTTTTTTTTTTGTGTGTGTGTGTGTATGCAGAGGTTTGTTGGGATTTTTTTTTTTTTATTATTAACATTGGTTTTGTATCAACTTGAAAATTAAACTGGATGCAGCCAGTTATACCCTAAAAGCTTGTGGTGTGCCTGCTTCAGGGTGCCTGTCTACCCCAGGAGACAGCTGTCCTGCTACCTAATCCCATACAATACCTTTATGTATAGCACTTTCATAGATTTAGCGAAAAACAACTTTGAAGTCTTATGCAAATGAGGCAGTTGGTGCACTGGGGGCGGGCCTTCAATCCTGGGAGCACTACTTGCTCTTACTGTTGCTGCTCCAGTGGGATGGGTGATGTCTTAACAGTGGTAGAATCAACTCTCACTGCACAGACCTGAGATGGTAAGGGTTTGAGCTACAAGAATGGTGCCTCAGGGACATGAAGGCCCTGCCCCCAGTGCACCATCTGCCTCATTTGTATTCGATTTTAAAGTAGTTTTTCTTCAAAAGTGACATACATAACAGAGGTATGATTTTTCATGGTAAGGTGCTCTGTAATATAGTGGAGATAGCTGAATACGGTAGACTGGTGGTAGGTGACTCCCTTTTAATATGTGTAATATAATAATCCTTGCAGTAGCATTGTCATGCATATGACAATTTGACCAACCCTAGGTTTGAGGGAGATGGTCATTGGTACGAATCTAAGTTTGCACAGTGTTGTGATCACCTCATTACTTTTTCCAGGGTGCACATTTACTTTGCTAGTCCATACAAGAGAAGCGGCTACAAGAAACATGGAGAAGATTCAGGTTATAAAGGTAACGTAGCAATGAATGATGTCACAGGCTGAAACAAGTGTTCATCTTGCAATATAATCCTGTTTTTTCACAAAGTATTTTAGAAAGATGCACGAGACATTTACATAATTCACGCTCGCACTTTTCAGTACAGTAAAAATTCCAGTAGTCTAGAATGTGATGGTCCCAAAACCCATGTGGTATGGGAAGCTAGGTCCTTGCGGAACAGAAAATGAAGATCCTGAAATATTTGCCAGGAACTTCATTGTTTGAGTATGTAAAATTTAGAATAATATATTGGCCTAACCTGGTGAACTTTGTGCCAGTTCTTACACTGAAGGAAAAGCCAGCGGGCTGGTGGTTGGTTGGGAAAAATGTGCTACACAAGTCTTGCATGATGTGAGCATGGCCTGAAAAGTGACGTGTAAAGTACCTTGGTGATGGTCTCCTTCATCTAGGATTTCCCCTGGATTCTCGCTGATGAGCAGGATGTACATATGCAGGAGCCGCGCCTTATACCTCTCAAAACGATGACTTCCGATATATTAAAGGTGAGTAGCTCTACACATGGTGCACTGTATGTTCTCCATTGTTTTTGCTCATGTTTTACGGTTTCTCTCTTTATAGCGTAATTGTGAAGTTGACTTGAGTGTTAGGTTAGCCATAAACATAAAATAAAAGTTAATATAGCCAACTAAACTGGGGAAGTTGGAGGTCAGTTTGAGTCTGCGAAAAATGGCAAACGATTGGCTAGATGTGGCCGATAATGGCAGATGCAGTGTCAAAAATTTCCAACGCAATGGATTACTTTTGTTAGAGTCAGAAGTCTGCTGTCAACCAATGTGAACAGTCATTTGCAATCTTTTTTTTTTTATTCCATTGTCGCCTAATGGAAAAGGACAACAAGGTAGACTTTCACTTTTAAATCGCACCTCAAGTTATAAAACCACTTTTCTTAAATGGATAGTATGGGTGAATATATGGAACTTTGTAATATCTCTTATTAAGAAATCTGTCTTTCTCCATTTATTAAGCCACTGTCCAAGAGAATCCATAATCTGTACTTAGCCTTATGCAGAAGACTATGGAGAGGGGAAGGGAAGGCTGATAATTTATTGCCTCATTCTCTGCAGTGGTAAACACTTATCTTTTTCAGCATCCTCCTTCTCTTCCCCTCTCCATAGATGTATATGTGAAAAGTAACTTCCATTCATTTCTATGGGAGCGTGCTGTTCGAAACAGCTGTTTCAAATAGTGTTCGCTCATCTCTAGTGGCTAATATTATATCAGAGATGGTCACATAGCTTGTAACTCCAGGCCCAAGGGCAGAGGGGTCTGTGAGCCTTCTGTATCTGCACCCTGATTGAGGACGCCTTATATCTCACATTTCTAATAAACATGGATTCTTTTTGTTATAGATGCAGCTTTATGTAGAAGAGAGAGCCCACAAGAGCACTTGACATCCAGGAGGAGGCCAGATCTATCCCAGCATGGTAGCCTCATGACTGCCACCTGACCTGGTGGTGGTATCTAAAGCTCCATCTTCTTTATGGCTTGTGCCAGGGTCATTAGTAGAGTATTCCACCCACCATGCAGATTGGATATTAAAGTGACAGCCATCATAGACTTATATCAGTCGTCAACATTACAGGACATATATCTCCAGACGGATTGGTCTCCTTCGTGGTATTTATTGTACATAGTTTACTTGTTGTTTCTTTGTATTGCAATTATATGTTGTTTCCTTTTACAAAATTGCTGGTTAAATAAAAGAAAAATGCTGGATATAAAAACATGAATGTATGGATGGAGTAAAAGTGTGGGCTTATTAATCAGAGGGAAGTATTGAGGATAGTTGGGAATATCAGCCGCTCTTTTCTTTGCAGAATTTACTGTAGTTGCTGGCCTTTTTTTTTGATAATCCTGTTATTTATGATACATACAAAAATTGAATGGACTGAAGTTGATTGGCTTAAAATGACTACATGATCTTTATCTCAAGGCTGAATAGATGACAGATCTGCAGTTTTCACTATTCAGCTGGTGTATATACGTCTTCTTATCTTATGGTAGAGTTGGAAGGGACCTCAAGGGCCATCGGGTCCAACCCCCTGCGAGTGCAGGTTTTCCTAAATCATTCCAGCTATATGTTTATCCAGATTCCGCTTGAAGATTTCCATTGATGGAGCGCCCACCACCTCCCGTGGCAGCCTATTCCACTCTCTCACTACCCTCACTGTCAGAAAGTTTTTCCTAATGTCTAATCTGTATCTCTTTCCCTTTAGTTTCATCCCATTGCTTCTTGTACTTCCTTGTGCTAATGAGAACATCACATTACTGATCCTGTACTGATCCTTAGTTCCATCCTGTATACTTTAGAGCTGCACTCACTATTCTGCTGGTGGAGTTATGGTGTACATACATACATTACTTATCTTGTACTGATCCTGTGTTACCCACTATTCCGTGAACAGGGGTTCTAGAAATTCATCCCATTGCGGTCATAGTCTTTCCATAGACAAAACTGCAAATCTGGGAAAAAGTGTGCCCTGTTGTACAGGAAACAGAGGTGTTGAGGGGAACTCATATGAATGGTACTCTAAGGCTCTTGCGTGCGTAACACATTGAAATCAATGGGTTACAAAGCCTCCCATTGATTTCAATGTGTATCGCGCGTAAGCTGGCACCCATTGAAATCAATTGGATCTGTTTTGAAGCACCGCGCTCTGACATATGTATACATGTCTAAATAAGCGGCGCGTTACTCTGTGAGAACGGAGCCTAAAAGTCATTGTGATTTTTTTTTTTTGAGGGGTTAATTATGATAATTATGTTTGACTGTTTACTGCTCTATAACTCTTTTATCTCAAGTTAGTAAGCTGAGATTTCTTGGATGATCTGAGAATGTACACAATCCCTAGGTACAGTGAGTACATGTCCTGTAACCTGCAGTATTCAGCCTGAAATTCCTACTAATCCAGCTACACAGTAGTGTCAAAAGATTCCCTTGTGTTGGTGACATGTTGAAGCTGTCTCAGTCTTGACATGCTTTACAGAGACATCCATGATACTGCACAGCTATTGGTAAGTAACTTTCCGTAGTTTAGATTTAGAATATCCCATAATCTAGTACATAAGTTATTCAGAGCATGGTAGTATATTGAGATTTTACTATAGCCTCCTAGTAATGGTAAGTTTCAATGGAGAAATGGCAAGAGCTTATGAGTAGTGATGAGTGAGTAGTATTTGATTGCTGAGTGAGTTTCCTTGCTGTCCCAGCCACACATTGAAGAAAAAAATCTGCAGCGGAGAAGCTGCCTTTTCAAAAAAATGCCTGGGTATTTTAAAATCGCAGCATGTCAAGTATACCTGCGGAGTGGAGGTTTGCATCAGTGACTCTCCTGTCTTGTTTCCTGGAACAAACATGGGAAGAACATTTCCTGGAGTAGACAGCACCCTCAGATTTCCCCAGAATTTGGTAAGTACTTCTGTAAGTAATTTCCCAGTACTTCTATAAGAAACCAGAAAAATATACAGGGAATGCTTATACTCAAACCACTTTTGGATTTGGCTCAAAAAAATGCAGTAAACTCTGCAAAAAAACCCAAAAAAACGTGTTTCGGCAATGTGGGGCCTGAACAGCGTGTGTAATGTCTGTATAATAGACACCTTATAATGAACTGTTTATAAAGAGACAAACATCCCTTTAACTCCCCTTTACCCCTTGTCCTCAGTTCAGCATTGACATGAACATTGATGTTGATGGTGAAATAGAGGTTCACAAGATGGTTTCCACTAACAGCACCATGAGAAGGTCAAACTTCATACAGAAAAAAAAAAAAGATAACAATATTCATTCTCTGTATACAATTCATTTTGTTTTTTAAACAATTAAAACACAGTAGAAATAAATGCACGTTACTTCCTAGCTTATCTGGCAGTAAACCAGGCTGGTGTAAGCTCCCAGATCCCATCTCCAGTCAGCGCCAGCCAACTATACAAGGATAAATATAAATAACTGGTAATAAATAAAAAAAAATCTATAAATGAATGAAACTCTATGGCCTACAGATAGGTGAACCCATTCATTCAGGGCTGGGTTTGACCCGAATATTCCAAATTGTTCTGTTTTTAACAAATCCGATTTGTTTTGGACTAACTAAAATGGCCTCCATGAATGAAGAAGACAAACATATCTGTAAGTCACTGTGATATTATGACATCACCTCACAGCCTCTCCGCTGGTAGTGGTAGGTGGGCACCTTATACTGCTGATGTCACAGTATATTAGATGTTGTGGGCAGGCACATAATGAATTTCAATTAGGGTGGAGTTACAAGATTACTCCATTTTTTCAGCAATTCAGAGCACTTACACAATAAGCTAGAGAATCTTGGGAGTAGGAGAAGTAGAGCAATGTCTACTCAGATTTAATCAATTACAGGCAAATTAGTGATCAAAATCATAGAATGGAGTGAGGGAGAATATCCATCTGTTTTTCCATAGACATACATGTCACTTTATCTTTGCCATAACTTCGGCTGTATTTGCCATAGAGAGCTAGACATTGGATATACAGGTTCCTAGGAGCCCTGACAATGTTACGCACTATGTCTCTGTCAATTTGAATCATGGTTTGTATCAAACTTGTTCCACCTGAAAATGATAGATACTTATGCGAGAGGGCTTGTTCAAATAGACATAATATATCTGCAAGTTATACATATAAGAAGCTCAAAAATGCTGATGAAACAGCAAAAAAAAAAAAAAAACCCCAAAAAACTAGCAATACTACTAGAAAAGCAGTATGGAGTTTCATCGTGATTGACCAATAAACAGATCTGGGTTGGTGCCCATGGGCCTGTCCCCAATGGGTGGGCTCAGTTGATCCGGCCAATCAGCAATTAGAAAGCAAGGCTGGCTGATAACATCAAATAAAGTGACGGGCTAGGCTCCCTGCCATACCTGTCCTCCATATTGACAGCCAATATACACTATAAGGTCTTATTCACACGAACGTGAAAAAATGTGTCTTGCCTTGTACGTCATTTTTTTGTCATACAAGCAATGAAAAAATTAAAAAATTTTTGCACAAGTTGGGGTTTGGCACAAAAATTGTGACTTTTTTTTTTTAACAGTACCTCAGCACTTTCCTATAGGTGATGTAGTCATAGTGTGGATGAAGCCCTGTCAGATTTATGAATATTTTTGTGACTTTACTGGTGTAAATGATGCCTGAGAAATACACCAGCCATAAGTTGATGTAGATTTCACAAGGTGAGGCATGCACCTCCTCATAAATAAGACACATCTTCTAGTGGTTCAGGGATCTAGTAGGCTATCTACGTGTCTGCTTTTTGTGATGGTCCTGTTTAAAGGACTTTAGACAAAAACAGGACATTTCCTATTTTTTTTTTAATTTCACAGATCCATCAATAAACTCAAATACTGTATATAAGGGATTCATGAAAACTGCTACCACACAAATGCAAAACTGCAGTTTTCATGGTTGTTTTTTCTATTCTACGGTCGTGTGATATAGCCTTAGAAATACAAATAGCAGTGCAAATAACTCTCAGAATTAAAGGATTCTATCATTAAAATCACATTTTTTCTCGATCACACGTAGGAATAGCCTTAAAAAAGGCTACTCTTCTCCTACCTTTAGATGTCTTCTCCACACCGTCGTTTGGTAGAAATCTCAGTTTTCGTCTGTATATAAATAAGTTCTCTCGCAGCACTGGGGGCGTGTCCATTGGTGCGAGAGAAATCTCCAGTGACGCCTCAGACGCTTCTGTCCTGGGTTTCAATCTTCTAGGCCTTGGGCAGAGCAGACTGCGCATGCCCGCGGCCACAAGAAAAATGGCATTTTCTTGTGGCCGCTTACACAGTAAGCTGGTGTAAGCGGACATTTTCTTGTGGCCTGTGGGCATACACAGTCAGCTCTGCCCAAGGCCTGAAGGCAGGGCCGACTGGACATGCATAGAAGTTTGAACCCAGCTCCAGAAGGAGACACGCAGAGAGGCCGTTCCTGAAGAAGATGGAGGTGGAGCTGGAGATTTCTCTCGCAGCATTGGGAACGCCACCAGTGCTGTTTCAGTCCTGGGGACCGCCCTTAGTGCTGCGAGAGAACTCATTTGCATGCAGATGAAAACCGGGATTTCTATCGAACGGCAGCGCGGAGAAGAATAGGAGAAGAATAGCCTTTTTTTTTAAGGCTATTCCTACGTGTGATCGAGAAAAAATGTGATTTTAATGATAGTCCCTTTTCTTTACAGGGATTCTATCTAATATGACAGTTCTGAACTGATACAAAGACACAAAGATATCAGTGCTGCCAGGGGGAATATTGATGGAGATTTACCGCTCACATACACCCTACAACCTGAAAGGGTGCATTCAAACTGAATTTGGTGTGGAATCTGCGTCAGTTTCAGCGCTGAAAAAAAGCCTCCTATTGACTTCAATGGGTTCCATTTTCCTCCGTGTGAATGCACCCAAATAGTCATAGTCACATGGAGATGGAGTGTTTTTGCAGGGAGTTGTCTGTGGTCTGTTTTATGACGTGTAATAAGAGCTTTTCTCCACTAGGAGCATTTGTTTGGCAGAAATTGAGCTTCACCTCTCCTCCTTCCTACAACCCCTGGAGGAAGTTCTGTAACTCACTTATTACTGAATCTTAACCTTTTGTTAATATTGATAGAAAAAGGATCCGGGTGGTGGGAGAAGGAGCGCATACACGGGAACAAGACACAGCAAGGTCCTTAGGTAAGCTCTGCGTGTGTCAGTAATACAGCTGTAGCATTGTAGGACAGGCGGGTCTTCTCATATGTCAACAATATGGGGAATTGGAAAACAGCCAGTGCCTAAGGCGAGTCTGACTGTAGCACAGCACTGTATAGAGGCGGAAATAAAGCAGCTGTGAATGATACGGCTAGTGCAGGGGTAGGGAACCTTTGGCTCTCCAGCTGCTGTGAAACTACAACTCCCAGCATGCTCCATTCACTTCCATGGGAGTTCCCAGAACAGCAGAGCCAGTATGCATGCTGGGAGTTGTAGTTTCGCAACAGCTGGAGAGCCGTACGTTCCCTACCCCTGGGCTAGTGTATGACAGCAGCACGAGCACAGCAATAGTCTGTCCAATAAAACTGCACAGATACAAGTTGAGTAATACCATGAGATTCGTCTAGCGGTTATTGCTGGCCCAAGTATATTTGCCTTATTAGCATGCCTCTGTGAAAGCCCAATGTCAGATATATTATTATATATCAGACTTTATGTGTAATATATGGAGCCTGTACACCCTACCGTGTCGTATCCGGGGCACCATTGTGGGACTACAAGAATAAGCAAGCTGTGCCTCCTCCACAATAGCTTTGCGCTGTTTAAAAAGGGCTTGGGGCCTGGTTTCTCCACTTTCTAGATTATGTAGCTCTAACTGGTTTCAAGTCTTTTGTAGGGTTGATTTGATTTCTAGGAAGGGCCTATAAATATAGAAACTGAATGTCAGTATTACAAAAATAGACTAAACCAGTGTGTGTCAGCATGTATCGGTGGCCGCATGAATCAGCTAGCACATTGTATGGAGACAGAAACTTAGTTAATGGTTAATGCAGCTCAGATCCAAGGCCCCACATAGAGAGTAACGATAAAACGCTGCAGAAAAAATGCAGCAAATAAGTGGTACGTTTTTTTCCGCAGAATTTTGTCATTGAGTTTGTCCTGCATTTTACGTTGCAATTCTTCTTCCCTTATTAAATCTATAGGGAAACACCTGTGATTCGGGAGCTAAAATTAACATGATGTGTTTTCATTGCTTTTCTGAAAGGTTTTTTTTTTTCATAATTTGTGGATGAGATTAACCCAAATCTTATTGACTTTGCTGGTACTGGAAAACACAGCATTTATTTTTCTGCTGAGCTTCAAAGTTGCAAAAACGTTGCATTTCCTCAACATGGGGCTGTAGCTTAAGTTCTGTAATAAAACACAAACACAAATGCAACAAAGGCACCAAAAAGTAAATCCACTCAGATAATATGAAAAAACAATGTCATAAAGACAGGATCACTCAAGAAGTAAAGTACAAATATTTATTCAAATACATAAGAACAATAATACATAATATTCAGTAAAATATTAAATATGAGGAAGACCAATATAATAAATGTGCCATAGTGTGGGAGGCAAATATAATAGAGTCTAAGAGTGGTAGTAAAACTCAGCTGGGTTATCTATGAAACCATTGTGTAAACAACATATAAAAGACTGCCAAAATACCATAAAAATACTTAGTGATAACATGAAAACACTTAGTGTGCAAAGCAGTAAACAATATAAATCCAATAGTGAAAAAGAGGTTTTCCAAAACACCCAACAGAGAGTATAATCCACTGATATAATGAACCTACCCAAGCTATGGAACGCCCGACGCGCGTTTCGCCACTTCCTGTCAGGAAGTCAGGAAGTGGCGAAACGCGCGTCGGGCGTTCCATAGCTTGGGTAGGTTCATTATATCAGTGGATTATACTCTCTGTTGGGTGTTTTGGAAAACCTCTTTTTCACTATTGGATTTATATTGTTTACTGCTTTGCACACTAAGTGTTTTCATGTTATCACTAAGTATTTTTATGGTATTTTGGCAGTCTTTTATATGTTGTTTACACAATGGTTTCATAGATAACCCAGCTGAGTTTTACTACCACTCTTAGACTCTATTATATTTGCCTCCCACACTATGGCACATTTATTATATTGGTCTTCCTCATATTTAATATTTTACTGAATATTATGTATTATTGTTCTTATGTATTTGAATAAATATTTGTACTTTACTTCTTGAGTGATCCTTTCTGTAATAAAACAGTTGAACAGTCTCAAACAGTTGTTTTAAGTATAGGATAAGACTATAGGGTTCAAAGTGCAAAGTTCTGGAGGTAGTTTTTTGAGGGGGTTGATTTCCCTTTTTAGCAGTAGGGGTTGGAACTGGGGAAAGCATCTGGTTCACATCTGAGTTAATTATCCCGTTCGGGGTGTCCACTTAGAGCCCCCTGAACGGAAACCTATACGCATTAAAAAGCGTTTAGCTTAGAAACCACATGGACCCGTTGACTATTATGGGGTCCGTGTGGTTTCCGCACAAAACATGCGAAAAGTCCTGCTTGCAGTATTTTTCAATCCACATGTTTCGTGCAGACACTGAGTGGAAACCACATGGACCCCATTATAGTGTAGCTGCTTTTTAATACGTATAGCTTTCCGTTTGAGGGGTCCCCAAGCGGACTTCCCGAACGGAATACCAAATGCAGATGTGAACCAGGCCTGAGTCTGTCATGAGTAAAATGATCATTTGCTGTTATATATCTAATGTCCATTATGTTTGTGATTCCTACAGTATGTCAGACTTTAGTTTTCTCCCGGAGGAGATTCTGCTCCAAATTTTTTCCTTGTTGCCCGCTACAAACTTGATCTGTCACTGCACATTGGTGTGCTCCCTATGGAGAGATATTATCAATTCTTCAGCACTATGGAAAGTAAAATGTCACCATATGGGGTACATCTCCAAGGAGTGCCTGAGACCCCCCAAAGACTGGAAGCTGTTTTACTATTTATCCAGCAAGAAGAGGAATTTACTAAGAAATCCCTGTGCGATGGGTGAGAATTCAGAAATGTTATTAAGATTACCTGGATTATAGGCAGAACTACAAGGTGTAAGGCAGTAGCCGGTAGGTTGTTTTAGTGATGTCACCATTTCTGTGTTAGTAGATGACAATAACAAACATGTTCCTCAGGGGTAACTTGGTGTCCTGCTCTGACTTGGATCCTGGCAGTGAATGTTGCTAAACTCAGAATATTGTGTTACAGTGTCTGTAAGGGGGCACTTTAGTGTATCACATTGAAACCAATAGGGAAAAAGGCAGTCCATTCATTTCAATGGGGAGCGCACGTATGCCGGCTCCCATTGAAATGAATGGGATCTGCTTTGTACGCCGCTGATTCTGAACGTGTTTTAACGTTCAGAATCAGTCAGCATATACTCAGTGTGAATGCACCTTTACTGTAGTTTTATTGTAGATTATTGTATTTTTTTTCATGCATTATACTCTAATCCCATTCAAAATTATGGTGATCATATCATATATAGGATGGTGATTTATTAGGTTCCATAATATGATTAAAGCACCGTTCAGTCCCAGGGCTGCCAGTAGTTTCATTTCTCAGTAAGTGAAAAACCGATTATTTTCAGCACAATATCATTACCGACACATGGTTTCGCTATTACTGCTTGTCCAAGAACATACAGTGGTAATGAATTCAAGTTTCACTTACAGAGAAGTGGCAGCTCAGGAACTGGATGTTGTAGCTGCAGAAAGTACTACGTGTGACACCACCAATGCTGTGGGGGCGTTTCTGTCAGCAGCACAGTGTTGTCAGATTCCTAAGGGCTAGTTCAAAGTTTTCTGCTGTGTGGTTTTTTGGCATGCCTAGCCAGTCAGCTGAATATTGACTGTAACTTTGCATGAGGACGGAGAACAGTTATATGATTTGGATTCAGCCGCATTCTTGTCCCAGCCCCAATATTGAGTTTCTTCCATATCACCTTATAAAACTTGTTTTATTTTATGTTCCTCTGTTTTTTAGCCAATTTTTCATTTTGGAACATTGAGAAAAACGAAGGAGATAAATGGGCAATAGAAGATTTACCCAGGACCCTTGGACAGGACTTCCCAGATGTGGATGTTTCCAAATATTTTGTTACTTCTTATGGGTATGAGCTTCAGACCCTACGTTTTATCCCAGGAAGTAGTTTCACCTTCAGCTATTACCTCTCAGCTTTGAAAGGAGGAATGGATATGTAAATAATATGGTCGCCATTGTCAGGTTATGTAATCATGTGACCATATTGTGCCTGTGCCTATTCTTTCCTGTGGAAGAATATGTACAAAATATTTTCGACACTGACACTGTATTTATATCTATGTTATATTTATTAATATGTTTGTTGGACTTTTCCAGACCCTGCATAAAATCTCAGCTCATCGACCTTAAAAAAATGGGATATAGTGAGACTCTTCTGGACGTTATACAACCAGATATTGTCATCAGAGACTGGTCAGTAGGATTCCTTACACACAATGTGATGAAAGAACGCAACTTGTATATATCCTTAGTGAATTATATTGTTTATCTATGAATCAGCAATGAATTATATTGTTTATGTATGTATCATCAGTTTGTTTCGTGTGTGTGTGTGTGATGCCTGGGACTAGTCAGGAGAGAGTTATTATATTCCTGTGATCACAGGATCAGATCCCCCTACCATATTGTTACCAGGTTTGGGTACAACACGCACTTTGAAGTCATACACAAACCCTGTCTCGAGATAAAGCAGTTAATTTCTCACCCCATGAAGCGTGAGGAGAGGGGCACCCTGGCAGTGGGGTGTCAGAATAAGCCAGCAGCTCACCATTACAAAAACTGTGAATTCTATGAGAACTGTGTCACACCTTTGAAGAACCAACAAGCTGAATGTGGCCATCCCATCTTCTTTTTTTCCATTATACTGTATGCACTGAACCCTTGGGTATTAAATCAATTAATTTAATGTGTATTGCAGTATGCTCAATGAACTTGTGTATATCCTGGATTTCTATTGGTCCTGAATGCAATAGGTGCTGGTAGCATGTATTTGGGGTGTATTGACTGTTTTGGTTTTCAGCCTGAGTACAGTGAGCGTGCAAGATTGAGTGAATGGAGTAATTTAACCTATGGGCAGACGCACCCACGTAACATTCTAGGATGATCTATACATGACATGATAGTGTTATCTTCAGTCATTGACATCTCCATTCTTCTGTTAGGTATGCAGCTAGACAGGATTGTGGCTGTCAGTATAAAATACACATTAAGCTTCTATCAAAAAACAGGAAATCTATGAGAATGTTTAAACCAAAAGCAGTGACCATCGAGCAATGGAGTGATGCCCATTGGCACCAGGTATGATAACTTTTCCACATGGACTGGGGGTTCTATGAGCTGCTCCCCCTTCCTGTGCCCAACAGAATATGTCCAAATTGGTGGCCAGTCATAAGCCACTGTCTTAAAAGTTAAAAATTTTTGCAAATATAAATAATCAAAAATATTGCAGTTTTAGGGAGCCAGCACACAGAGTTACGCTCCGCTCATTCTGAACGTTAAACTCGTTCAGAATGAGGGCGTAAAAACCAGATCCCATTGATTTCTATGGGTGCCGGCATACGCGCGTATCACATTGAAAGCAATAGGAAAAAAAAGCCTCCCATTGATTTCAGTGGGTAGCACACGTATGCCGACACCCATAGAAATCAATGGGATCTGTTTTTTTACACCCTCATTCTGAACGAGTTTTACGTTCAGAATGAGCGGAGTGTATACTCCGTGTAAAGGCTCCCTTAAACATTTTTTCTATCCATCTTAATGGTAGACAGTCTTTTGTCTTGATAGGTTGCCAGTGGATATGACAATTGTATGCAGGAACTCTCAATGGTCTGCCACTTGCAGGAACACAGTCATAATTTCCTTATTATGGCACTCCAAACAGGCAGGGACACTACATACATGGGAAGATAACCTGGTTAAAAATAATGGTTTCAGGGGCCACACGGTGGCTCAGTGGTTAGCACTGCAGCCCTGCAGCGCTGGAGTCCTTGGTTCGAATCCTGCCAAGGGCAAAAAAACATCTGCAAGGAGTTTGTATGTTCTCCCCGTGTTTGCATGGATTTCCATCCCATATTCCAAAAAAAGACATACTGATAGGGAAAAATGTGCATCGTGAGCTCTATGTGGGGCTCACAATCTACATTTAAAAAATAAAAAAAATAAATAATGGTTTCTAACAAGTGCCCGACCATAGAAAGTTGCTGAATTAATGGTCGGAACCATTGGTAACAGAGATAGGTAAAGTATGGCACTCGGCTATTTCTGACGCTCCGATTGAAGTGAATAGGAGTGTGGGTCTGTCCCATCCACCAAGTGGTACACCAAAATTCAGCCTGACTGCACACAGGCTGGATGCACAACCGGGGTAAAATACCCCCTATTCTCAGGGAAGTGGTTAAACGAGTTCTGCCATAAATAATATTTATCCTCTATCCAATGAGACTCCCACCGATCAGATATTTATCCTCTATAGTATGGATAGTGTATAAATATTCATTGTGGCATAACCCCTTTAAAGGGAGTCTGTCAGAAGGAAATTACCGTAATAAACCTAATCTCAGTACCTTGTAAAGGCAATTCCACAATTTACAAATATGTCTTTGTTATTCAGATTTGGAGCCCCATTTTCTGCATATGTAAACTCTCAGGCATGCCCAGAATTCAGTCTCATCTATAGATTCCCAGAGAGAGCACTTTTTAGAGGGAGTGAGGCCATATGCTGCTTCACTATATTAATGTCTATATACCTTACACTGGTCAGTGTCAGCACATTCTATGCTCCAATGCAGACTATATCCTACCACTTTGGCATCAGGGTGGTGGTACTCTACCTACTGGATTAAATTTGCATCAAGCAAATCCCCAATGCAGTGAGAGAAATCTCCAGCGCCGCCTCTATCTTCTTCTGGAACGCACTTTTCCTGTGTCTTCTTCCGTCCTGGGTTTCAATCTTCTAGGCCACATTTTCTTGTGGCCTGTGGGACAAAAAATGTCATTTTAATGTTAGAATCCCTTTAACTACTGTTATACTGTCTCTGTGTTCAAGGATATAACTACTATAATACTGCTTCCTATGTACAAGAATATAACTACTATAATACTTCTTATGCAGTAGAATGTAACTTTAATAATACTTCCTGTATGTCCAAGCTAGAGATGAGCGAGTACTGTTCGGATCAGCCGATCCGAACAGCACGCACGCATTGAAATGAATGGACGTAGCCGGCACGCGAGGGGTTAAGCGGCTGGCCGGCGTCAAAGCGGAAGTACCAGGTGCTTCCATTCATTTCAATGCGTGCATGCTGTTCGGATCGGCTGATCCGAACAGTACTCGCTCATCTCTAGTCCAAGCATACAGTCCTATGAAAAAGTTTGGGCACCCCTATTAATCTTAATCATTTTTTGTTCTAAATATTTTGGTGTTTGCAACAGCCATTTGAGTTTGATATATCTAATAACTGATGGACACAGTAATATTTCAGGATTGAAATGAGGTTTATTGTACTAACAGAAAATGTGCAATATGCATTAAACCAAAATTTGACTGGTGCAAAAGTATGGGCACTTCAACAGAAAAGTGACATTAATATTTAGTAGATCCTCCTTTTGCAAAGATAACAGCCTCTAGTCGCTTCCTGTAGCTTTTAATCAGTTCCTGGATCCTGGATGAAGGTATTTTGGACCATTCCTCTTTACAAAACAATTCAAGTTCAGTTAAGTTTGATGGTGGCCGACCATGGACAGCCCGCTTCAGATCATCCCACAGATGTTCAATGATATTCAGGTCTGGGGACTGGGATGGCCATTCCAGAACATTGTAATTGTTCCTCTGCATGAATTCCTGAGTCGATTTGGAACGGTGTTTTGGATCATTGTCTTGCTGAAATATCCATCCCCGGGGTAACTTCAACTTCGTCACTGATTCTTGAACATTATTCTGAAGAATCTGCTGATACTGAGTGGAATCCATGCGACCCTCAACTTTAACAAGATTCCCGGTGCCGGCATTGGCCACACAGCCCCAAAGCATGATGGAACCTCCACCAAATTTTACAGTGGGTAGCATGTGTTTTTCTTGTAATGCTGTTTTTTTTGGACGCCATGCATAATGCCTTTTTGTATGACCAAACAACTCAATCTTTGTTTCATCAGTCCACAGGAACTTCTTCCAAAATGAAGCTGGCTTGTCCAAATGTGCTTCTGCATACCTCAGGCAACTCTGTTTGTGGTGTGCTTGCAGAAACGGCTTCTTTCTCATCACTCTCCCATATAGCTTCTCCTTGTGCAAAGTGCGCTGTATTTTTGACCGATGCACAGTGACACCATCTGCAGCAAGATGATGCTGCAGCTCTTTGGAGGTGGTCTGTGGATTGTCCTTGACTGTTCTCACCATTCTTCTTCTCTGCCTTTCTGATATTTTTCTTGGCCTGCCACTTCTGGACTTAACAAGAACTGTCCCTGTGGTCTTCCATTTCCTTACTATGTTCCTCACAGTGGAAACTGACAGGTTAAATCTCTGAGACAACTTTTTGTATCCTTCCCCTGAACAACTATGTTGGACAATCTTTGTTTTCAGATCATTTGAGAGTTGTTTTGAGTAGCCCATGATGCCACTCTTCAGAGGAGATTCAAATAGGAGAACAACTTGCAATTGGCCACCTTAAATACCTTTTCTCATGATTGGAAACACCTGGCTATGAAATTCAAAGCTCAGTGAGGTTACAAAACCAATTTTGTGCTTCAGTAAGTCAGTAAAAAGTAGTTAGGAGTATTCAAATCAATAAAATGATAAGGGTGCCCATACTTTTGCACCAGTCAAATTTTGGTTTAATGCATATTGCACATTTTCTGTTAGTACAATAAACCTCATTTCAATCCTGAAATATTACTGTGTCCATCAGTTATTAGATATATCAAACTGAAATGGCTGCTGCAAACACCAAAATATTTAGAACTAAAAATGATTAAGATTAATAGGGGTGCCCAAACTTTTTCATAGGACTGTATAACTTCTATAATACTGCCTCCTATAACTACAGTAGTATAATACTGCTAATCCCTAAATACAAGAATACGGTATAACTATTAAAATACTGCCCCTATTTGACGCAAATATGAATGTTTAGAATTGTATCACTCTATAAGTGATTTACTCTTTATTTTTAGATGACATACACCTTTCGTAACTATGGACGAGGAGTGCGATATATTTATTTCAAACATGGTGGACAAGATACACAGTACTGGTCTGGTTGGTATGGGGTTCGTGTGACAAACAGCAGTGTCACCATTGAGCCTGAAGATCTCAGAGCTTCAAATGTTCTTGATAATGACACACCAAAACTTGTCCATCAGACTACCAGACAGAAAAGTCTGAGTAGTCATTCCACAGGACACGTCTCCACTGCTCCAAAGTAAAATGGTGGTATGCTTTACACCACTCCATCTAACGCCTGGCATTACGTTTGCAACCACTCGGCCATGGAAATCCACACCATGAAGCTTCCAGGACAAAGCTTTTGTTCTAAAGTTAAAAAGATTTTCCAGACTAATTGATGACTTTTCCTTTAGCTGCCAGTTGGCAGTCTGATATGAAGATGCTTGGTATCAATTGATAAGTCTGTAAAACCCCTTTAATGCCAAAGGTTTGGAACTTTGCAGTGTATTGGTAATGTTTATGCACGATGCTCCTCAGCACTTGGCACAAGGCGACAATTTTATTTTAAGAAAGCTAGCTAAACATCTCAACTTCTCCAAGATCATCTCTTTCCCTCAGCCCATCCTCTGAGCCCTCAAACATAACAAATACTGAGAAAGCAGATCCTTGGGGAAACAGTCATATAATAACTATGACTATATGCAAATAGGTGCACGGCTTTATCACAACGTGAGTTTAAAGCAGTCCTTCTAAGTCTGTTTCCCTTATGTCCCACCAGCAGCACAATGCGGGGTATTTCTGCCCCTGTGTGCTAGTAGGACAGGCGGAACTTTTAATCAACATAAATTGAATATGTATGACTACAACCCTATAAGAAGGCCTCCCCCGATGTGTTTTTTTTCTGTCCTGCGTGGTGGGACAGGTGGAGGAGGCTCTGTGGGCGGAGAATAGGGCTGTGGCCTTGGACCAGATCTGCTCCGCTGCCTCTGGGTCTTCACAGCTTACCTTTGTCAAGCACTACACGTTGAGCTCCCGCGCTTCAGAGGCTACCGCCTTTGGGAGTTCTGTGTTGAACTCTGTAAGGCGAGGAAACCCTCCCTAGGGGAATTACTTGCTACATCCCCGCATTGTGCTGCTGGTGGGATGTAAGGGAATCGTTGATTATGTAGATAATCTGTTTTCCCTTAGTCCCAACAGCACCACAAACTTCCCTTCCTAAGGTCATGACTTTTTTGTACTTTTGCGTTAACACGCGGAGGGGAGGTCTCTTATAGGGTTGTAGTCATACATGAATTCAATTTATGTTGATTAAAAGTTCCGCCTGTCCTACCAGTACACAGGGGCAAAAATGTCCCGCATTGTGCTGCTGTTGGGACTGAGGGAAAACAGATCTCCATAATCAATGATTAGTATGAACTGGAAGGGTTGCAGTAAATTGTTCCCAGAAAAGAAAGATTTTTGGTGTCATCTTTTCTTTGTTTAGGACCATTTCTGCCCAATCCAACCTGAAAATGAATTTGACATTACTGGACTACACCCATTAGTTTTCTGTAAGTTTCCGGCCCCTATTCGTGTGGAGACAGTTTTTGTATGGTTTGTTATGTGTCTGTTTCTATTTTAGATATAAATAAAGAATTTATATAAAAAATGAGAAATATCAGCATGAAACATCAGGGACAGGACCGATTTTCTGACGGTGTCATCTTAGACTAGACCATGAGAGAGATGAAGGACCTATGGAAATTCAGTAGGAACCTGGTTTGCTAGACATTATGTGGAGGTGTTTTATGTAGTTTAAGGCTGAAGGCCCACGTTTTCGAAAATATGTCTATCCTTTCTAAAGTTTTAGTTCTCTTTCTGAGACGTTACCAATCCTCATTCCCTTACGTCCCCAATAGCAGCACAAGCTCCGTATGTTGTGCTGCTGTTAGGACTAAGGGAAAACAGATTATCTACATAATCCTCCATTCATAGACATGAGCTGTTTGAGGAGCCAAAGCTAGCTGCCACTATAATTAATTGCTTCTTAAAGGGAGTCTGTCAGCAGGACATTGGTTAAAAACCAAGTCCCAGTACCTTGTAGAGGAGATTCTACAGTTTTCACATTTTCCTCTATTATTCAATGTAAATTAATGTTTCATGTAAATTATTGTTTTATTCATATGCAAATGAGGGCAAAGGCCATTTCAGGTGTTCTGTAGTTTGCCTGGACTATGCCTTGAGCTCAAAACCTGCATCTACCTCACGCCACGCACACTGTGCCAACGTAACTCGACATCCCGGAAACCCAACTGAAGGCCATCTGGCTGAATTGCTGCATGTCTTGCTGCCCAGTAAACATAGGAATGGCTGATAATCCAAACCAACAGGTGGTAATCGTGGCCTGCCCATGTCAAAGCCATGATAGACTCTCACAGCATCAGACTCAATGTTAGAGCGCCATGTCTCAGATGAAGGGAGTGCATGGGGAGCCCGCTGAATCTGCCCTCGAATGGAAATCCCTGAAGCATTTTTATGGTCTGGTATGATGGCTGGTTGCAACAGCATGGTGGAGGGCAGCGGAGCTGGTCCAGGCAAAGTGGCAACAGACACAGAGGACAAGTCCTGGGCGGTTTGGGATTCCCTTCTATCACTCCGCCTCCGAGATCTCCTGTGTTCACGTGTCCATCTGGACCTGTAAGAATCCTGGGAAGAGCATGATGCCAACAGCCCCCAGTCAGAGTTGCAGGAGCGCCTGTGGGACTCTGAACTATATGGCAATCCCCTACGGGACTTATGCTGTCTATAGCGGGAACCTCTATGACTATGAGGGTGGCTAATGGACCCAGAATCAGCCTCCGAACCCCTGAGGGGAGGATAAGGGGGCACTAGCCACCACCCCTGCCTTTACTGTACTAATCATAGCTCTGCTTGATGGGCATACTAGGCCTGCTGATGGCAAAATGGCCAACGCCACTGACAAAATGGCTGCTGGGGACAGGGTCATGCCCTCCGAGGCCTTGCTGGCAGCAGGCCAGCGCTTATGAGGCTGTGCACCCGACCCGCCCACCGCTGATCTAGAACGCTGGAGAACGCACATGGAGCCACACCAGGGGAGAGCTGCTCTGGTGGTCAGTCAGCATCAATCCAAAGCCATTAATAAGAAAATGAAATAGCCGTCAGTTTATCACTTTCCTATACACACACATTTTGCTGGCAAACATGGCAGTGGATTAGCCACATGTAAACAGAAGGTTTTCTATCTTTCACCCAACATTCATCATTGAGGGAGAGTGGGGAGAAACCCACACACATTAGATGGTTGGCCAAACATACTGAAATCTGTGGGTTTGGCTGACATATATCTACTGTGTATGGGCTGCTTAAAGGAGTTGTGCAAAATTAAAAAAACATGGTTGAATATTGTTTCTCAGGAAGTGACATCATGTCCATTGGACACATGGTGATGCTGCAGTTCACTTCATTCATTTTAATAAGACTGAACTACTGCATTGCCATGTGACCAACAGATGTGAGGTGACTTCCTGAGAAGAAAGCGGCCATATTTTGTAATCCTACACAACCCCTTTAAGGAGTTCTATCTTCTAGCACTTACCTCTGCTCAGTCTGTGAAAGAAACCAAGCAAATCAGATCTCTATTTTGGTATGGTTTTCTTTTGCTACATAGAGGGCGCAATTCTGTCTTCATAGGCCCCACAGGTGTGATTGATAACTTAAAGCAGAGTTTCCCAACTTTTTCAGACTCTGGTACCCCTGAATTTTTTATTTTTTTTTGGTTGGGGTACCCAATGAATTAATTTTTACTAAATGACAAAATAAGAAAAAAACAAAACAAAAGGAGTTGGAGTTTTTTAAAATTTATTTATTTTTTTTAATTCACAGCTAAGGGCTAGTTCGCACGTGAACTGCCCGCGCGGGTTTTGACACCGATAGAGACGCGGCGAGCCACGTCTCTCTCTGGTCAAAACCCGCCTGCCGCGACCATCGCGGTCGCGGCTTTCCCCTCCGCTGTTGGCTCAAATGAATGAGCCGACATAGGAGGGTGCTGCCAGGGGCGGAAGCCGCGCGGCTCAGCCCGCACGGCTTCTGTCTGAAGATAGGGCAGGTCGCTTCTTTTCTCCGCTAGCAGCAGCCCGCCGCTAGCGGAAAAAAGAAGCCTGGCGGTCTGCATAGACCACCATTGTAAGGGGAGGTTTTTGACGCAAAATCCGCTGTCAAAAACCTCCCCTGGGCTCACATGTGAATGAGCCCTAAAAGCATGTAAACCTCACCAGTAACCACATCGAAACTGCATGCTTTTTTTCCAGTGCAGTTTTATCCGCACCATTGGAAAGTACCTACAAAGCTGCACCATCCTATGAGTCCCACCCAAAACATACGAAAAATTCACCTTTTACCATCCCTTTGCTCCCTCTGTAGCCAGAAGTAGTATACAGAATATTGAATGGTAGAGCAGGAAGCTGAAGGCTTCTTATTCACCATTCTATTTAACCCATCTCTGTCCCAAGGACAAAAGATAAAGTTGAAAGAAGTTGTGCAGCCGTCTTCCCATATTGCCGAGGAACCCCAGATGATCACTGGCTTAAAGGCCTTAGCCAGTTTTATACAAATGGTTAAATCCTTCTGTAATAAAAAGTTCAGCAACTTTCTAATAGATGTGTATGTTTCAAATACTGACCAGTTTCAGTTTCTACCTTCAGCCTAGTGAATAGGAACATATCCCAAGGCTGAAAACCTGGCTGGATGCAAAACTTATACCAACTGCATGTTTTCTTCAATTGTATATAAACTCTGTGACAGTGTAAAACCTCGGTCTAATACATTGTATCAGTGCTACTAAAATATATCAAGGTACCACGACTGCAATTTTCAGTCCATTGTTCTGATTAATCACGGGATCAGAACAGACTAAAAAACCAATATGCAGATAGAGCACCCTCTGTTTGCATCCGTCTCCATTCACTTTCTTCCATCTCATTTATTTTTTTTCAACTAAAGTGGAAAGAGACTGACTTACACAGGTTTTCTATCTTCACTAATCATTCTTTTGGCTTTTCAGTCCCTTTTGATCTCTTGATGGATGAGAACCTTGGACTTAAAAATAACGGTATGATTGTAGTCTTACAAAGGCTTGTCTAGATCGAATACAATGCAACAAATACTAAACTTAAGGGTGCATTCACACTACGTAACGCCAGCGTGTATCACAGCCGTACACGCCGGCGCTACAGCAGGGCTGCCGAATACTTCCCATTCATTTCTATGGGAGCCGGCATACGCGCGCTCCCCATAGAAATGAATGGAAAAAAGCAGCCCATTAATTTCTACCGTGTTTCCTCGAAAGTATGACACCCCTGAAAGTAAGGCATGCGGGGGTTTCTGTTGAATTGCCTAATATAAGGCATCCCCCCAAAAAAAGGCATGCCCGGCAGTGGTGTGCGGGGTTTCGGGTGGCGGGGCTTAGCGGAGCTTTCGTGGGCGGGGCTTAGCAAGCGCCACTTCACTGACACAGCAGCCATGCTCTGTGCTCCGTGTGCACAGCAAAGCCGGCTGCTGCCTCTGCTGTTGTAGGATGAGCTCTCCCAGCTCATCCCAGAGGCAGAGACAGCAGCTGCCATACAGAAGAGGCAGCAGCCGGCTTTCCTGTGCACACGGAGCACAGAGCACGGCTGCTGTGTCAGTGAAGTGGAGCTTGGAGCTTGCAAAGCTCCGCTAAGCCCCGCCCCCAAAGCCTAGCTAAGCCCCGCTCACCACTTCCAGGACGAACAGCAGCACCAGCGCTGCTAGGTAGAAGGGAAAGGTAAGTATGATAACTTCTCCCCTCCCCTACACTACCTACAACCGGCAGTCGTGCTGACGCTCCACTAAGGAAGTGCCGGCATGACTGCCAGTTGTAATAAGGCACCCCCCGAAAATAAGACAGGTCCTATATTTAGAGTGACAATTTAATATAAGACACTGTCATATTTTCGGGGAAACACGGTATGGGGAGCGCTCGTATGCCGGCTCCCATAGAAATGAATGGGAAATGCTTTATACGCCGCCGATTCTGAACGTGTTTTACGTTCAGAATCAGCTGGCGATTATGTAGTGTGAATGCACCCTTAGAGTAGCTTTTCTAGAATCCTGAATGGAAAAAGTTCTTGAAGATGTTATTACCGTATATACTCAATTATAAGCCGACCCGAATATAAGCCGAGACCCCTAATTTTACCACAAAAAACTGGAAAAACTTATTGACTTGAGTATAAGCCGAAGGGGGGGAAATGCAGCAGCTACTGGAAAATGTCAAAAATTAAAATGATCGGAGTTTTTGGGTGCAGTAGTTGCTGGGGAAGGGGAGGGGGTGTTTTGGTTGTCTGAATGCCCCTTCCCTGAACTTGAGGACTGGGTTTTTTTCCCCCACTTGGAATTCAGTCTGGCTGAATATAGGGTATCTGCAGTGCTCCTATTAACCCTTCCTGACGGAACAACAGCACTGCAGATACCCTATATTCAGTAGACCGGGCACTCTCAGACACAGGGATACCTAATGTGTTTGTGTTTCACAGTCATTTTCTACTTTTATATGTATTCTAGGGAAAGGAGGGATTTAGAATTTTTATCTATTTTATTGTCTTTAATATATTTTTTTAAAGCTTTTTTTTTTTTCACAATTTTATGGGAGATTCTATACATTACTATTGTGGCTAGTCATAGAAAAAAAAAAAAAAAAAATTTATATATATATATATATATATATATATATATATATATATATAGCCGAGGGGGGCTTTTTCAACACAAAAACTGTGCTGAAAATCTCGGCTTATACTCGAGTATATACAGTATTTATCTTCTGCTTCCATACAGTTGAATAACTAAACAGATCTGTCAGTTAGGATTCTATATGCTGGATGGGAATCCCATGGGGAACAGTCATGGAGATTATATGGGTTGATACCAAGCTTTTCAAAGAAAAAGATATAAACAATATATAGCTAAAAAGAATATTCAAGAAATCATGGCTGATCTTCAATGGGAATTTTTATTTCAGAAAATTGCCCCAAAACTAAATACATAATATACAAATATATATACACATACAGTATATCTAGATAATAAAAGGAAAACAAATATATGCTGTGATAAAGTTTATTAAAAGTATGTCAATGTTACAATAAATGGAGGACCATATGTAACCAAGACAACCTGCACTATATAATAATGTATGTATATTTAGTATTTGGCTATTTTATAGCTGTACTCTTAAAGGCACAATCAACCATATTTATATGCAGCAGCAGTATTAGGTAGGTGGGTAATACGAGTTACTCAGGTAGGGTGAGGTTCCCATCACTGTAGGTATATAACATAAAGCAGTGGTTCTGGGTACAGCAACCTTTCTGGGGACTTCCCTTCACTCTCCACACTACAGGCAGCCCTGGTGAACAGGGAACTAAAATTAAAAACCGATACATTTTAGGGAAACCAGTTGTATCAGATTATTCTGATCCCAGGAAAGTAGACTTGTATCTTTTTATTTTTAGTTTAACAAGTTGCTCAGGAAAGTAAAGTTTTCCACAAAAGCTCAAAATGCTAAGAGACATCCTCGCTGAGGTCCCCTGGATCAATGGTCACACTGCTGTTTGTCACCCTTATACCATACCAGCCAGCCCAAAACTGGGTGTCTTTTCCACCATGTTCGAAATATATGTAGCGAACGCCAGGACCATAATTTTTGAACGTATGTTCAATCTGTGAGGAGGAACGAAAGGAAAAAAAAAAAAAGTTAATGTCACTGTCATTCCATCACATCCATCCCCATGTCTCCTCCCCCATACCCATTACTTCCCCATCCCTCAATTCAGTGGCGTAACAATTGCCGGAGGTCGCATTTGGTTCCCCGACTGCTATAGATCTCAGACAGCAGAGATCGGTACTCATCTCTGTTGCCTGTGGACAGTGTCATTAACTGAAGGAGTGCAGAGTTATATCATGTGTGTACATGCCAAAGGGCCCCTTTCCCAGACCTGCCCAGCGGACGAGTAAAAATAACAAAACACTTGTATTCACCTCTCCTGAACGTCTGATGGTCCCCAGTGTCCTTTTTGTTGCACTTTCACTCTGCAAACTAACGTCACGTGTGTCATTATGTCAGCGCACATCTCGTGACTGCTGAAGCCCAATCACAGGTCCCAGCAGTGACCCCCTGGACATGTGACGTCAGATTGCAGGGTGGAAGATCCCCAAAGAGGAAGCTAGAGAGAGTTGGACGCTTGGGAAAGGTGAAGCAGTGCGAGTATAAGTGTTTGTTATTTTTACTCATCTTCCCTGGGCCTCCACTCAATATACTCTGGGGTCTGAGGAGATCACAGAGTATAATAATGGTACTGAAATGAATTGGAGGGAGACTCAGGGCTTGGAGCATATTATACTGGGAGGGAGGGGATTCTTGGGAACGTTTCATACTGTGTGGGGCCACTATGGAGAATTATACTGTAAGTGGGATTTTGGAGAGCATATTCTACTATGGAAGGGGGGTGCATTGGGATGAATACTATACTGTGTGGGGCCACTGTGAAACAATATACTGTGGGCAGGCTCTTGGGAGCATATTATACTGAATAGGCCATTGTGCAGCATTATATTATGTTGGGGCACTGTGGGAAGTGTGTGTACTATGCAATGTAAATAGTGAAGGGGTGCATGAGCACTGCAGTCCCTTCAAACAGCTGATCAGCTGTGTTCCATGGTTTTGGACCTAGACTGATTTCTTAGCTGATCTACAGTGTCCTAGCAGTATAGAAAAGATCTGTTTCCCAGGGTACACAGCTCCCAGTACCGTTTAGACGCCGGGCCCTGCACTGCTACCTCACCGTACTCTTGATAACTGCAATTGTGTGCACTATAGTTGTATCCTTTTCACGTACCTGAGATACTGCTGCAATACCTATAACCAGTGGCATAACTAGGAATGGCGGGGCCCCGTGGCAAACTTTTGACATGCCCCCCCCCCCCAACCAACATAGACGTCGAAGACCTCGACCGACCCCCTCCTCCGCACTCTATTATGTCCCTTAGTAAGCACTGCACACAGTATTATAGCCCATAGTGGCCCCTGCACACAGTATTATAGCCCATAGTGGCCCCTGAACACAGTATTATAGCCCATAGTGGCCCCTGCACACAGTATTATGTCCCTTAGTGGCCCCTGCACACAGTATTATCCCCAATAGTGGCCCCTGCACACAGTATTATCCCCAATAGTGGCCCCTGCACAGTATTATCCCCCATAGTGTCCCCTGGACACAGTATTATACCCCATAGTGGACACCCATGAACGATTATAATACTCTGGGGTCTTTTCAGACCCCAGAGTATAATAATCGGAGACCCGGGGGAATAAAAACATAAAAAATTACTGTTTCTTACCTGTCCCCCAGCTCCTACGCTGTCTTCTCCGCTGCTGTCCTTCTGAAATGACGTCAGATGTCACATGACCCGGGACGCAGGCCGAGTTCATGTGACGTCAGGGACGTCAGGAAGGAGGCCTGGCAGGATCGTGGAGAGGTAAGTAAGAGTGTTTGTTACGTTCTCTTACCTCTCCCGGTCCGCCGATCATTATACATCGGGGGTCTGCAAAGACCCCCGAGTATAATGGTAGTATTTGTGGGGCCCATAGTGTCACTTACCGATCCTGGCCCAGCCAGGATCGGCAAGTGAATAGGGCCCGTAACGGCCTATTAGAAAAAAAAATAAAAATCTACAAGGGATCTACAAGGCTCTAGTTTTGCTACTGTTTCAATTCCCATAATTAGTGTACATCTCACCCATTTCCATAATCCATCCATCTAAGAGTACTGTGCATCCCATCCATCCCTACATCACCCAATCCTATGAATTCTACCATCTTCATCAGTATTACCTAACCATCTTGAATTAACATCCCATCACCAACCATATGAAATTCTCTTCTATACCTCACCACATTAAATTTTCTAGTTTGAGCCACCTGCTCCCGCGTCTCGGCTCTGCTACATCGCTGCATATACGTAGGATACCCAGCTGTATGTACATCGTTGCATATGGAGAGCCTACTGAGCTGTGCTACAGCGCTGCGTAAGTCTGCTACATCGGGCAATTTTGATTACAGGGGTTTGGTTATGTGAGTGTGTGAACTGCTTCTGTGTTACAAATGGCTGAACGAATGTTGCTGAACTTTGCTACAGTTCCACCCCCTCCCCCATCAGAGGCTGAACAGCACATTGCCCGTCGTACTCACACAAACTCGACACCCGATATACTCCTCTTGCCCACACACAGCCTGCATGTTCTGTACTCTCCTGATCTTCCATGAGACTCCATTTCCTGCAGCTTTCACACTGTCCAGTTTCCTCCGATATAGCTCCACCCACAAAATAGCTTGTAGCCCGACCATCAAATAGCGTGATCCTATCAGAGAACGGCTCAAGGACCTGTGAGGATGTCATCACGGGTCCTTTAGTGTACTCTGAAGCTAAATTCGTTCATTGCGGTTGTGAAGTTACGTAATTTACCGGGATAAAAAGTAGCCTATGTTTTAATCGAGGTTCCAATATCCATTCAGCCATTTTTGCGTGATTGAGGAACAAACATCCAAACACACAAACTTTCACATTCATAATATTATAGTAGAATAGCATGGATGGCCTATCCGACTCCCGCTTCATGTATTATAGGAATACCTGAGACCACTCAGCGTTACTCCACTGCTCTATGAAGACATGTTCTGGTTGAAACTCAGCTATCACAGTCTTGTCTTGTGATAACAGCTGCACAAGAATCTGGTAATGGCATCCACAGTCATGTCTCGCGGCATACCTGGGGGTGACAGGGAAGAAATAATGTGTCAAAATGCATTTTCTCACCAAATCCATCACACTATGCATGATCATTTCAGAAAGACATTTCCTGCTTCCTGAATGGCAATTTTGCTTTAGGCTTCGTTCACACAGTATTTCACAGTGTTCAGTATTTTGCAATAGTATTTGCAAGGAGAGATTGGCAAACCTGTGAAGATTCGTTTCAGGTTTGGTCCAAAGATTTGCTTTGGGTGAATAAGTTCATCATAAACCAGAGTTTACATTGGTGTATGACACTGTCAGGGCTCCTAAGATTATCTAGCTCATTTCTTGATCTCCAAGGCAAACAAAGCTTAAGTTATGTCAAAGAGAATGTGACGTTAAGGTCTATGGGGAAAAACAGTAAGAGGATACAAATTCAGTGAGGTGTTTTTTTTTTTTTGTTGTTTTTTTTTTAATTGGATGTTTATTGGGTTTTTCAAATAGTAAAACAGAACATCTAACAAATGACATCTCAAAATATTCAAATATTACAAAACAAAATATTCAAAATATTACAGAACAAAATAGTTAAACAGTCAAAGACAACAAATACACGGACAAAGACTGACCAAAAAGAAAGTGAGAGGAAAGAGAGGGATGGAGCCTGGGAAAACAATGATTTTAAATACAAATTAGCACATTGTGAGGGGACTTGTGTGCCTAGTTGAAATTGATGAAGAAGCGCCTTTCAGAAACAAACAAAAAAACCCCACATATCTGACAAAAATGATCTCCTTATGGGAGTCGAATATTGCAGCCGCATTAACATGGCCTTGGTATTGGAAGAAGCAATGGTGGGAGTTTTTGATTTGTGTTATTATGCCAATAGTGTGACAATGGCAACTAGGCGTAACACAGTGGGCACTACAGTCACAGTACAGAGCAGAACTTCTCCCCCCCACACTCCTATGATTTTTCTGTTTTTCTAAATATTATTCAATCTACCTAACCTATACTCCAGACTGTAATATGACATGAAATATCTTCTCTCTTGTTTATGTAAATTAGTTTTCTCATAGCACTGGGGGCATCCCCAGTGCTGCTTGAAAAATCTCCAGCGACGCCTTCATCTTCTTCACCTCCTCCATTCTCTTCTCGCCCGATCCTCTTCTCTGGGTCCAAAAAGCGCCAACTGTGCATATCTATTGGCCATTTTCCTGTGGGCGGAATGGGAGAGGCCATAGAAAAATGGCTGACAGAAATGCGCAGTCGGCACTTTTTGGACCCAGGGAAGAGAATCTCGCAAGAAGAAGGTGGAGGAGGTGAAAAAGGATGAAGGCGTTGCTGGAGATTTTTCAAGCAGTTTTCTCATAGCACTGGGGGCTTCCCCAGTGCTATGAGAAAACTCATTTACATAAAGAAGAAAGAAGATATTACTAAGGAACGGCAGTGCGGATCAGAATAATAAAGGTAAGAGAAGAATAGCCTTTCTTAAGGCTATTCCTACGAGTATTTAGTTTAAAAGGGAATTCTAATGATAGAATCACTTTAAAGAGGAACAGCACAAAGCAGACATCTAAGAGGGGATTCTCCAAAATTGTCATATCATGAAGAACACATGTACCGTATATACTCGAGTATAAGCCGACCCGAATATAAGCCGAGACCCCAAATTTTACCACAAAAAACTGGGAAAACTTATTGGCTCGAGTATAAGCCGAGGGGGGAAATGCAGCAGCTACCGGAAAATTTCAAAAATTAAAATGGTCAGAGTTTTTGGGTGCAGTAGACGCAGAGGAACGGGAGGGGGTGTTTTGGTTGTCTGTCTGCCCCTTCCCTGAGCTTGAGAACTGGGTTTTTTTCCCCTACTTGGAATTCAGTCTGGCTGAATATAGGGTATCTGCAGTGTTCCTATTAACCCCTTCCAGACGGAATAGGAGCACTGCAGATACCCTATATTCAGCCTGCCTGCAGTCAGGCTGAATTCCAAGTGGGGGGGGGGGGGAAACTCAGTCTCAGGGAAGGGGCAGTTAGACAACATTTTTTTCCAGCTACGGCGTTTACCGTACAGGAAACATATTTTTATGGATCTGTAGAGCGGGTGTTTTCGGACACAAGGATACCGAACATTTAGGAGCTTCACAGTATTAGTTTTATATGTGTTCTAGGGAAAGGGGGGAGATTTGAATTTTTTTTTTGAATACTTTATTTTTTTTTATTTTTTTTGCATTTATTAGACCCCCTAGGGGTCTTGAACCACAGGGAGTCAAATCACTAATGCAATGCATTACAATGCTAATACATTGCAAAACATCGTCATTTCTTTTGCAGGCTGCATAGAGCAGCCTGCAAAAGAAAAGCACTGCGGGCCGGGGAGCCTTTACAGAAGCGCTGAGGGGCGGACCTGAAGGAGAACCTTGGCCGGCCGGACCTGAAGGGGAGCTGCAGCCGGCCGCCGGCAGAAGCGCTGAGGGGAATCCCCAGCTGCCAGGGATTCCCTGCACGTTTCTGCCGGCCGCAGTTCTCCTTCAGGTCCGGCGGCCGAGGTCTTCCTTCAGGTTCGCCCTCTGCGCTCCTGCCAGCCCCAGGGGATCTCCCTCAGCACTTCAGGTCGGCCCTTGAGAGAGCGGTCGCGCCCGCTCCCTCCTCTCTCCAGGGTCATGCTGCCTCCCCGCAGCGGTTCCTCTCAGAGGCTTCAAGTTCCACCCGTGAAGGGCATCGCTGCTGTAACTCTTACAGCGGAGATGGTAGAGCTCATTACCGCTGTTAGAGTTACAGCGTAGGTGCCGGTAACGGGTCTGTAGCTATAATATTGCTGAATTACTGTAATGACGCGAGTATAAGCCGATGCGGACTTTTTCAACCCAAAAATTTTGCTGAAAAACTCAGCTTATACTCGAGTATATACGGTATTTATTAAAATAGACATAGATCCTCTATAACATTCAGTGAACACTTACCAGTCCTTGATGACTATATGAGGTTGGACTACGTCCATGAACTCATCAAGGTATCCTTCTCTCTTCAAGTCAATTGTCTGTGACTTTAAACACTTTCTGGAAACAATAGATAAAGTTCTGTATTTAAATTCATGTGACATGGGCGGAAGCAGAACAAGAAGTGAGACTGTAACTAGGACAGCAACTTTAAGTGTCAGCAAAAACAGATCTAAAAGGTAACTGGTCACCATGAAAATGCCGGTATTATAGGATTATATCCTCACTCCACTCGTACCTATTAGACCCAGTTCTAGCGAAATATCCAGTGAGCAGTAAAGACAAGTAGGAGGGAGATTTAAAGTCTACAGAAGATGATCATTGGTGTGACATTTTGAAGAGTTATCCCTAAGTGAGGCTCAAGTGTTGGCTCATATATATCAGCTCTACAAAGTATATAAAACAACCACATTTCTTTTTGGTATTGGCATATACCTGGATTATTTATGCCCAAAATGACGGTATGTAGAAGACTTACCACTTGGTGATCCTAGTAAGACAGTGGTTGCCAGAATGCTTTATATGTCCATGAATATACTGCCCAGCATTAATAAATACAAATAATGGGCAATTTGCACCCAATGGGCACGCGTTTTCACAGATACCGTGCATTAGGAGAGATCCGTGAAAACAGACACAAATAGAGTATGTCCTATATTTTAACGGTCCGCTACTATTCATGTGGATAGCTCCCATACACATAATGCAGCCATGTGACTACTGTTACAAGAACGTCCATCACATGGCCGATTATGCCTATGTGTGAATATAGGATTAGAGGGGGGGGAATTACACTATTACCTATAGAAAACACATCTGAATTGTCACTTAAAGGGTGTCTATCACCAGAACCCAAGCTATCAACTCAACCTCACAGGTTATGGTCAATTGTATCAAGCTATCTATTCCCCTTTGTGAATTGGTGCCTCTGCAGCAGAGAGATTGCTATTTTTGTTACAGACAAAGGAGCTCTCTGGAGTAACAAGGCAGATATCATTGCTCCAAAGAGGTAAAGACAACATCCTCATTGCTCTAAAGAACTTTACATATTTTCATATTGACAAAAACAACATCTTAAAGGGGCTCTATCAGCAAAATCATGCGGATAGAGCCCCACATATGCGTGAATAGCCTTTAAAAAGGCTATTCAGGCACCGTAAATGTTATATTAAACTACCCCCCAGTTTTAAAATAAAACCCTAAAAAAGAATATCTACTTACGCATCGTGCACTGTGGGCGGGCATTCAGGGTGCGCTGTCTTCTTCTTCCACGCCTCTTCTTCCTCCGATGTCCTCCGGTCCTGTCCTCTTCCGGCGCTCGCGAGCGGACACCGATATAAAAAAATGACCTGGGCGCATGCGCAGTAGCATGCGGCTTCTACTACGGCTACTGTGCATGCGCCCAGGCCATTTTTTTATATCAGTGTCCGCTCGCGAGCGCCGGAGGAGGATGGGACCGGAGGACATCGGAGGAAGAAGAGGCGTGGAAGAAGAAGACAGCGCACCCTGAATGCCCCCCCAGCGTGCACGATCCGTAAGTAGATAATATTCTTTTTTAGGGTTTTATTTTAAAACGGGGGGGGGGGGGGGGGTAGTTTAATATAACATTTATGGTGCCTGAATAGCCTTGGGGGGCTGGGTTGACATGTCAGTGACAGACTCCCTATAAACCAACCAACCATTCAGCTCTGAAGACAATGGCAACCCTATAAACATACCCATAAGAAGTGACAAAGTACTTCTTCACTTTTATATCAGGGAAAGGTTTGCCATGTTCTCCAGGGAGGACTTCCACCTTCCATTGGTCTCCTCCATTTCGATTTATATCCCAGTTTTTGAAGTCATCTGCAAAGAAACAACACAGAAAAGTACAGTAGAACTACAGAATATGCTAGGACGGTAACATTCCTTTAATGTGGCATTGGAAGCTAGGCCAGGACTCAGGAATTGTGGCTGATAGTCAACGCGAAATGCTGCCCATTTCATCTGCTCTCTGCCACGGGCAAGTCCAATGGCGTAAATACTGGAGTAGCAGTGGTAGCAGCTGCCACCGGACCTAGAACCTTAGGGAGCACGGTGGACCCCTGATGTCTTTTTTTAAAATTTTTTTATAAATAGGCCATTACCTGCTGGAGTAAGCACAGCAGGTAACGGGCCCTATTTACTTACCGATACTGATCACAGCCACCTCCGCTTCCCCTTCTGCATCCCATATAAATTTGCTGGGTCCCCCTGGAGGGCAGAAGGGGAAGCAGAAGCGGCTATGATCAGGAGCGGGGATTGGTAATCGAGGCCGAGGGTCTGCGAACTCCAACAAACACTGCTATCATTATACTCTGGGGTATTTTCAAATCCCAGAGTATAATGATCGGAGACTCAGGGAAGCTGAGGGAACATAAAAAACACCTACTTACCTCTCCTGCGTTCTGGCATCCTTCAGGCGTCTTCTGACCTATTTGGTGACCTCACAAATGTCTCATGGGCCAGGCCAGTGTTGTTAAGTGTTGTAATGCCGGACTGGCTCATGTGACGTTTGTACCAACAATGAAGAAGGCCAAAAGCAGCAGGGAGCGAACTGGAGCCCAACAGTGGTAAGTAACATTGTTTTTTATGGTTGTATCCTCCCCTAGGCCTTCGATCATTATACTCCGAGGTCCGAAAAGACCCCAGAGAATAATAATTGTTCATGGTTGGTCTACTATGGGCATAATACTGTGTGTGCAGGGCCCACTATGGGGCATAATACTGTGTGTGCAGGGCCCACTATGGGGCATAATACTGTGTGTGCAGGGCCCACTATGGGGCATAATACTGTGTGTGCAGGGGCCACTATGGGGCATAATACTGTGTGTGCAGGGGCCACTATGGGGCATAATACTGTGTGTGCAGGGGCCACTATGGGGCATAATACTGTGTGTGCAGGGGCCACTATGGGGCATAATACTGTGTGTGCAGGGGCCACTATGGGGCATAATACTGTGTGTGTAGGGGCCACTATGGGGCATAATACTGTATTTGCAGGGGCCACTATGGGACATAATACTGTGTGTGCAGGGGCCACTATGGGGCATAATACTGTGTGTGCAGGGGCCACTATGGAGCATAATACTGTGTGTGCAGGACACCCGCTATGGGACATTATACTATTTGGAAGGGCCGCTATGAGACATTAAACTATCTAGAGGCCACTTTGGGACATTATAGTGTGTGTAAATGGGCCGTTATATTTCAATACTACACTTTCTTACAAAGCTGCAGAAAAATTGATGATATGACTTACTGGAAAAATAATATTGTTCGTGGAATTGCTCATATTATAGAAACATCAGATCTGAAGATGGTTTCTGATAGTGTAATATTTAGTTTCACATTTACTGTATGTAAAGAACTTGTAATAATAAAGGGAAATGAACAACTTCCTGACAGATCAGCCTCCCCTAGTATCAAAAACTCCCCAGCTATCCCATATCCTAGAACCTTAATGGGGTATTCTAACTATAGATGTAGCTGAGATCGGAATATAGTGCTGGGAGTTTTGGAAGCAGCTGAACATGGCTGCAACATTGTTTCTGTAACTCTTATTTATCTCTATGAGACTCATGGAAATGCATAGAACAGTTGCATTCAGCTGTTTCTGCAAGTCCTGGCCAGCTCAGGCACAGACATAGGTATTCTCTGAAAGAATAGAATATCTGTTTCTGAAGAAGTTGAGTAGAAGCTAGTTCCCACAGGACTGTCATCCAGACTATTTATGTTATACAGAGGTGGGAGACATTCAGAATATCCACTCAGGAACCTGGCAAAGAGTTATGAACAGGGGCGTAACTACCGTGGTAGCAAAAGTAGCAGCTGCCACAGGGCCCGGGCCATTAGGGGGCCCGGTGACAGCCGCTACCGCTGCGTTTTTGTTTTTTTTTTAAGTCCGTTACGGGCCCTATTCACTTGCCGATCCTGGCTGGGCCGGGATCGGCAAGTGACACTGCGGGCCCCACAGAGGCTATCATTATACTCGGGGGTCTTTGCAGACCCCCGAGTATAATGATCGGCGGACCGGAGAGGTAAGGTAACATATATAACAGTGTTACTTACCTCTCCACGATCCTGCCAGGCCTCCGTCATTCGTGTCTGACGTCACATGACCCAGGCCAGCTTCCCGGGTCATGTGACGTCTGACGTCATTAAAGCTGGACCAGAGCGGCAGCCGACAGGAACAGGTAAGCAACTATCTCTGTTCTTTTAATGGTTTTAATCCCCCGGGTCTCCGATTATTATACTCTGGGGTCTTTTCAGACCCCAGAGTATAATAAATGTTTATAGGTGTCCACAGTGGGACATATGGGGACACTATAGGGGTTAATACTGTGTGCAGGGGACACTATGGGGGTTAATACTGTGTGTGCATTGGACACTATAGGGGTTAATAATACTGTGTGCAGGGGACACTATAGGGGTTAATACTGTGTGTGCATTGGACACTATAGGGGTTAATAATACTGTGTGCATTGGACACTATAGGGGTTAATACTGTGTGTGCATTGGACACTATAGAGGTTAATACTGTGTGTGCAGGGGACACTATAGGGGTTAATACTGTGTGTGCAGGGGACACTATTGGGGATAATACTGTGTGCAGAGGCCACTAATGGACATAATACTGTGTGCAGGGCTTACTAAGGGACATAATAGAGTGCGGAGGAGGGGGTCAGTCAAGGTCTTCGGCATCGGTTTGGGGAGGGGGGGCCCCATGTCAAAAGTTCGCCACGGGGCCCCGCCATTCCTAGTTACGCCACTGGTTATGAATGCCAATGCCTATTTCCATTGAATCCATGGGACACACATTTGATGTGGAGTACAGCATGAACTCTAAGATTTGTTCACACAGGGGAATTTGGAGCAAATTTTGATCATGAAATCTGCCTATTTTTTCAATGGGAGGTAGTGATGAATACGTCTTCTTTGAGCACACTAAAAAGAGAAGGCTCATGCTTGATCTTACAGAGATTTCTACAGCTTAATAACTATGGAAAGCATGACGTGAGGCCTCATGGCCTATCCACCCCATCCTATATGAGGTTAAACAGTGTGTAAACTTGCAGTGAAAAGGCTAAACACACCTTAAGCTTTCTGCCAAAGGTTTTCTTTCGGAGAGGAATCTGAAGTGGATGTATGTCTCAAATTCCTCCATGTGAACAGGCCCTTACACTGCACAAGGAGACTGCACCCTCCTCCCAGAAATAGACAAACAGACCTTCAGCAATGTGGTTTTGTAGTAGGTTTCTCTTTCGTAGGAGTAGAAAGTAGAACGCCCTCCAGTCCGGTGGGTTCCGTTTGCAATGCTTTGATACAAATCCGGCCCGGTAACATTTTGTCTTCCATAAAGTGGGTGAGTCAATAATGTCTTTCCAGAGGCTACAGACCAGTCGGCCGCAGAGGATTAGATGAGGCCCAGGAACGGCAGACAGGATTTCTAGCAGTACACCTTCTGGAATATCATTCATGCCGCTCATCCTGTACCAAAATATATAAACATGATAATAATATAGCTACATCACATGTTCCAGCTTTTCTGAGCTTCTGAATGTTATACTTGCTTATTTAGTATTTACAGCCACTTTGGGAAATGTAATGTAAATCCTGTTTCTGGGAAAGCTGAATTGACAACATCATATGTATATCTGAATTGCTAGATTTGAGTCTTGGTTAGAAACAACATACATGGACATTGAAACATCTTATTATGGAAAAATCCCCTTGCTCTTTGTGTTCTGTTTGCAGATCAGTCATGCAAATACAGACCAGCAGGTTGTGATTGCTAAAACAATAAACTGGTAGATTTGTGCTACAATCCTCTTCTAACCCCATAGCTAAGAAAGAGTTAAAGGACACATTAAACTCTGCTACATCTGTACACTTGTGCACATTAAACCCCAGACATCAGAATCCACATACTTACTAGTAACTCAGCTGCTCTGTACAAGACTACCGCACTTCCTGGATATTTGACATCACCAGCATCATGTGTTCACTTAAAGGGGCAGAGACAGAGGCGGATCCAGTCCTGATGTACTGTATATGGATATACATGAGTATCTGCTGCAGTGCAGTGAAGAGCTCCTGTTACTTCACTCTGTGCACATGAAGCGTAATCTTTATAAGAAAAGTTTTGCAATTTTGTAAAAATTCCTCAACATTTTATTGCGGTGCATTAAATATTCTGGTTGCACCAGCAGCTGAAACTCTTCAGGGCACGAATGTGTTAACGGCATGGGTAATGCTCAGAATTAACCACTAAGTGCCAGGTGGTAACTCTGACATGTGCAGGAAAAGCATGACATTGGCACAGAGGATGTCGGCTAGTTCTACCTATGCTTACCAGCACTGCGGCCCATCCTAAACTTCCCTTACCCCCACCCCTTTTCCACCTAGAATAAAGACAAGACAAAGAGGTTGGATAAATTGGCCACAGCAGCTGTTTTATTACATAAATACAATATAACAAACACATATATCAAGATTTGCATATTTATAACCATCCTATCAAACTAAACCAACTCCCCCTATATCCTCTATATATAAATAACAAATAAACCAAAAGAACTACCCAAAACTTCCTGAATGTTCCCTCAGAGGGGGAGGTCCTTGGAGCTAAAAGATCTGGCTGCCAAAACTGTCCATCATAATAAGTTACCCCCAGCTGCAACCACAGGCTCAAGGGCACCATAACTAGCTATGGCAATAAAACCACAACAACCAAAACCACTCCCCGGGACACCACCCAGCAGGAGCCCAAAAACAGCCAAACCACCCTCCAGCAGTAGTTAGAATATTGGGGAAAATACACACCATGTTTTCCCCAACTCCAAGGACCCCCCCCCCCACCCCGCCCCGCCGACTGCTGCGACATGAAAAAACACCCCAACTGTCACCAAGATAAGGGCGGGCGGGACAGAAGCTCCTTCCCAGCGGTAACTGACCGCTGAGCAAAGAAGCAGGGCTACTTATACCCTCCCCTTAACTACTCCCACCATTACCTACCCCCCCCCCCCATTACCCTAGCAACCCCCTTCTTAGCAACCCTGTACCTGCACCTTCATGCCCTGTCATGGCGGCCTCCCCCTAGGCTGAGCCTTGGTCCAGCCTTACTAGAAATACAGTCAACCCAACCTTAGAATCTCAGATGTAGACAGTATGGCAGACCTGGGATGTTGGACATATTGACTCACGGAGCCCGAACCAGATCAAAAAGCAAAGGTATTAATTTTTTTCATGAAGCATAACATTGTCAATTTGTCGGATAATATCGACCAATGAGAAAACACTATGGGGTTTGATCAGTGAAAAACACAAAATGGATTACTTCCGTGCTGTCCATGTTTTTCACTGACCTTATATTAGATTATAAAGGGGTTGTTCAGGGAGTCCATCAATACTTACTTCCTCTGGGGGTTTTGTTCGCGACTAAGCAGATTTCTGGGCTTGTTCCAACCCTACCTCACTCCGCTTCCTTGTTCACTGCTAGTTACCTGTATAGTGGGGTCAGGCTTTACTATTACATTGATGTTCCCTGTCGTCATACAGCAGCACAAGTGGGGTATTCTGCCCCTATGTGCTGGTAGGACAGATGGAATTTTTAACTCATTAGCCAGCCACAACCTGGCCCTATAAGAGGGCACAAGGACCTCCCACCTGCGTGTTTTTTTCTGTCCTGTGATGGTGGGACAGGCGGAGGAGGCCTGTGTGGTCTCCTGTATGGTTTGGAAGAAGGTGTTTGCAAACCTTCATCTTCTTTTTCTTTCTTTCGGAGAAAGAGTGAGGTTTATATTGCAGTCATATTTTCAGCTGCTGCAGTTTGATTCATTGCCAGCAGTAAGGTAAACTGAATCCTCTTTCAGCTTTTCCTTTTGTTTTAGTGCAGCTTGCACTATTACTGTGGTTGTGTTTGTCAGTGCCTGTGCACACTTACCTGGGCTGCAGTTGCAGCTGTGGCCATTGGGGGCAGCTTTCAGCTTTTCTCTGTGTTTAGTGCAGAAACTAAAGCACTAAATGTCTATTGCTATGGGCAGTCGGTCAACTCCCATTCTGTGGTGTTTGTCAGCGTCTGTGTGCACAGGCCCAGGCTGCAGTCACAGCTGGGGTGAGGGGAGTTTCTCTTCCCTCATCAGGCTCTGTGGTCTCGCTTGGCTGTTAGGCGGAGCCTCTGCCACTGCCTTAAATCGCAGCTAGTGTGAACAGCAGCCAATCTGATGTCAGTGAGTTTGAGGATCACTGATTTCAGCAACTCTCACAGGCAGGGTATGCTTAAGGTGCTCAAGGAAAGACTATTCTTGATAGTGAGCTCCCTTGGTGGCGAGCGGCGGTTTTCTTTTTTCTCTTACCACCATTATTAAAATCCTCTGGCGAGGGTTTGTTCTTAAGTTGAGGGCCTGATGTAGCAGCAGGCCACGCCCCCTCCGACCCTGGACCTATTTAAGGGGCAGTTTGCACTGGGAGCACTGCCGTACTAGTTTCCGGTGGGGCTACCTAGTTTTTTCTCTAGGTCGGGTACCTGTAGCTGGCTATAGCTTACAGACATATCTGGGAAATTGCATTTGTAACCACCCCAGGTGGTGAGCATTGGTTCCTCTGTATTCTCACAGAAGTGTATTAGCGCTGAAGTGCCTCAGTCCGGTAAGTCTTTTTCCAGAGTTGAGTGGGCTCCACGCAGGTCCTCTACCCCTCCTCCGGGTGACCACAGAAGACGGGTGTCTTCCTCCAAGAGGAGGCATATGGCTGTGCTGTCTGCAAAATACCTCTTCCTGACAGTAGGAGGAGTTCTCTTTAGCCTGATATTCAGGAAAAAAAAACAAAAAACGTATATCTGCATTGATACTGCTGCCGCTCCTGCTGAGGCCCTCCTCCTGAGGTAAAAGAATTCAGGGAGGAGTCTCAAGGATATAGGGGTTCTACATTCCATATCTCCAAAAGATAAAAAAAAATTGCGCATGGATAGGCACTTATTATCCCTTCCATCACTGGAGCATCTACGCGTGAATGATCAGACCATCTCAGCTGATGACGAAGCTCCAGTACCAGCAGACTTATATTCCCCAGGGAAAAGAAGGCTGCTGAAGTCCATCCGGTCAGGCGACCAAGGATGTTGATGGGGAAGCCTCCCTGTCCACCTCTGGGGGGCAGGTGCCTTTCCAAGTGGACGCAGCTTTGGCCAAGCTGATGGAGACCGAGTGGAAACATGCGGAGAGAGCTCATCTTAATTCCAGTCCCTATTTCTGAACAGAGGACTGGCAGAGGTCAAGACCCTGTACCCCATAGCCTCATCACAGCTAGATCCTTTGGTTCCGCCTCCTAAGGTGGATTTGGCAGTCACAGAGCTCTCTCGACGTACGGTGGTCCCTCTGGATGATGGTTAAAACTTACAAGACCTTCTGGACCGACCCTGAGAGAATGGTATTTCCGCGGCCTCAGCTTTGGCCTTTGTGGCCGTAGCCTCCACTACTGTAGCGGATAGCTTATGTTCCCCGTCTTGACCAGCTAGAATGGGTTATTGATTCCGGGGTCCCTAAGGACAACATAATGTCATCCCTGTTTATGGCTGCTGACTTCATGGGCAAAGCCTCCCGTCAACAATTGAAAGTAGCCTCTAAGAACATGGCCGTATCCACCGTGACAAGGAGACCTCTCTGACTTAAGCCCTGGAGGGCTGTATCCTCATCAAAATTTGCGCTATGTGCTACCGTTTGAGCCAAGAAGACTCTTGGACGCAGACCGGACGATTTGATGGAGGGTGTCGCGAACATCAAGGGCGAGTCCCTGCCCCAAGCCTCCAGAGGCACATAGGAGGCCTCTGGTAGAGGGCGTGGATCTACTGGCCCCAGATCCCAGTCACAGAGGCGCACAAAATTTCGCCCGAGAGGCCTGGACGTGGACGCCCTTAGGAGGATCCAAGATTCCGTTCACAGAGGCATTACCAGTTTGCCTACCTACTCTTCGGCACCTCTTCCGCTCCTCAAACCTTCACTAAGGTGATGGCTTCACCCTCGCTGCCACCCTCAGACTTCAAGGTCTGTTCATAGTTCCCTAATTTGAGCTCAGTCAGCTCCAGTCCTCCAATAACGTCCACAGATAGCCATCTCCTTCCTTCAGAGGCTATGCTGGTTAATCATTTGGGAGAAATCTGAGGTAGTATCATCCACCCTGAAGAAGGTTCCAGGGTTGGACTCAGTGGCTCTGCAGATCTCATTATCCGCCCCAACGAGGCTGAAGACAGAGGCGGCCGCCCGTTTTCTATACAAACGTGGCGTGTATCCATCAGAACCAAGAGAGTCCTAGGCCTAATGTCACCCTCAGCCAGGGCGACCCCTTAGGCTTTATGGCATTCCCATCCGCTCCAGACGGGAATGTTGAAGACCTGGAATGGGTCTCTAGGAGGACTCCTGAAGAGGATCTGCCTTTCTCCCAGTAACTGTCTTTCCCTCAGAAGGTGAATACTCCTGAAAGACAGAAGGTCCTTAGTCCAACCAGTATTGGACTCTGTTGACAACAGATGCATCCCAGTCGGGATGGGGAGCCCATGTGGACATGAGGACTGTGCAAGGTTGTTGGAGCAGCCCGGAAGTAGGATCTTGCAACCAGAGGGAACTCAAGGTGGTATACCTGGCATTGCTGCACTTCACCCCATATTCTCAAGGGGAAGGCTGTCAGAGGCGGGTCGGACAACATGACCACAGTGTTGTGCCTGAACAAACAGGGAGGAACCAGGTCCAAAGCTCTCCTGAAAGAAACAAATCTGGGCAGATAAGAGTCTGACCCATTTATCCGCTGTTCACATCAAGGGCTCCCTGAACATAGTGGCGGATTGGTTGAGTCGAGGTATTAGCATATCAGGAGAATGGTCCCTCAATCCAGAGGTTCCAACAAATTGCCCAGAAATGGGGCCTTCCAGAAGTCGACCTCATGGCAACCCGACTCAACGCCAAGGTGGAGAAGTTCTGCTCTCTGTACCAGGAGAACGATCCTTTGGCAGTGGATGCCCTGTCCATCCCATGGAGGTTCAGGCTGGTTTACATATTCCCTCAAATACCCATCATACCAGAGTACTGATGGAAATAAGGCAGGACCGAGTCCAGGCGACTGCCATAATACCATTCTGGCCCAAGAGGACTTGGTTCGCCCAGCTCATAGGCATGAGTTATGGCGTATTGGAGGCTCCCCCTCTCCCAGACCTGGTCACTCAAGGAGGTCAGAGATGCCACGATCTGAGGAGATTCAACCTGACAGCCTGAAGGTTGACCAGTCCCTATTAAGTCATAGTGGGCTGTCAGAGGCCGTCCTGAGAACTATCTCCTGCGCCAGAGCGGAATCCCCAAGTACGAGCTACCACAGAGTCTGGAATGTCTTCAGAACCTGGGGGTTGGAGCATGGCATAGGAGTGACCGACCCTTCTGTGGAATCAATACTGGAGTTCCTCCAGGACGGCCTAAACAAAGGGCTATCTCCAGCAACCTTGAAGGTACAGGTAGCTGCTTTGTCCGCCTATCTGAGGAGGCGTTTATCTCAACACCCCTTAGTGAAAGGGTTCCTTAGGGGTGCAACGAGAATTAGACCTTCGGTGTCAGCCCCCGTTCCCCAATGGGACCTTGTGATCATATAGGCGGCTTTATGTGACCTACCGTTTGAGCCACTGGAGGAAGTAGATTTAAAGCTAGTAGCATTTAAAGTAGCTTTTTTGCTGGCGATCACCTCACCTAAGAGGGTTGGGGAGCTCCAGGTCCTGTCATCAGAGGAGCCTTACGCCTCCTTTTTCAGTGACAGGGTTCAACTCCGTTTTTTGCCAGGGTTTATACCCAAGGTTCCTTCTTTGGCAAATCTGAACCAGCTCATTTCGTTACCAACTTTTGTACCGGAGCCTTCCTCCCCAGAGGAAATTAGGCTGCACTCCTTAGACCTGGGCAGATGTCTCCGGATCTACCTTAACCGGACTCTGCCTTTTAGGAGGTCAAAGCACCTCCTGATCAATCTAGCTGGGAGGTTTAGAGGTCAGAAGGCCTCTATATCCCGTTGGGTGAGGGGGGCCATCAAATTGGCTTTTCCAACTCGGGGTTTGTCCCCTCCAGAGTGCCTAACGGCGCATTTGACCCAGGCGGTGTCTTCATCGTGGGCAGAGAGGTCGGCAGTTCCATTAGGGCACGTCTGTGCGGCCGCCTCTTGGTCCTCTCCCCTCATCTTTGTAAGGCATTACCGCCTAAACTCCCGGGCGTCTGTCGCGAAGGCTTTTGGGCGGTCAATCCTGACCTCTATGGGCCGTGGAAACCCTCCCTGAGTGGGGGGATTACTTGCTACCTCCCCACTTATGCTGCTGTATGACGACAGGGAAGCTTAGATTATAAAGGATAATCTGTTTTCCCTTACTCATAACAGCAGCACAAGGTTCCCTCCCTATTACTTTTGTAAATTATTGTTATGTGTGTTGTATAGATTATGTACTCTTGTATTAACACGCAGGTGGGAGGTCCTTGTGCCCTCTTATAGGGCCAGGTTGTGGCTGGTTAATGAATTAAAAATTCCATCTGTCCTACCAGCACACAGGGGCAGAATAACCCACTTGTTCTGCTGTTATGACTAAGGGAAAACAGATTATCCTTTATAATCTAAGCTTCTCAGCCTGCGGTGGAGCCTTGCGACAAGACCTTCCTTAGGGTGGTTTCACATGGAGTTACGCTCCGCTCATTCAGACACGTAAACACGTGTCAAAGTGACCGTTGTAAAACAGAATCCCATAGACTTCAATGTATGCCGGTCTTACGTGCGCTACACATTGAAATCAATGGGTTTAAAAGCCTCCCATTGATTTCAATGTGTAGCACACGTAAGACCGGCACACACTGAAGTCTATGGGATTCTGTTTTACAGCGGTCACTTTGACACATGTTTACGTGTCTGAATGAGTGGAGCATAACTCCGTGTGAAACCACCCTTTCCCCTACTTCCATGATAAAAGGCTTACTAAGATCCGACTGAATCAGAATCGGAGCTTTAGTAAAAGCTTGCTTTAAGAAATCAAAAGCATCCACAACCTGCTGGTTCCAGTTTATCAAATCTTTTTTTTTTTTCTTTTTGGTAGAGTTGGAAGGGACCTCAAGGGCCATCGGGTCCCACCCCCTGCGAGTGCAGGTTTTCCTAAATCATTCCAGCTATATGTTTATCCAGATTCCGCTTGAAGATTTCCATTGATGGAGCGCCCACCACCTCCCGTGGCAGCCTATTCTACTCTCTCACTACCCTCACTGTCAGAAAGTTTTTCCTAATGTCTAATCTGTATCTCTTTCCCTTTAGTTTCATCCCATTGCTTCTTGTACTTCCTTGTGCTAATGAGAATAGGGGAGATCCCTCTGCACTGTGACTACCTTTCAGATATTTGTAGACTGCTATTAAATCTCCCCTCAGCCTTCTCTTCTGCAAACTAAACAATCCCAGTTCTTTTAGCCGCTCCTCATAGGACATGGTTTGCAGACCTTCCACCATTTTGGTTGCTCTTCTCTGGACTTGCTCCAATATATCGATGTCTTTCTTGAATTGAGGCGCCCAGAACTGTACACAGTATTCCAGGTGTGGTCTGACCAGGGAAGAGTACAGCGGAATAATGACCTCTCTTGATCTAGATTCAATGCTTGTCTTAATACATCCCAGAATTTTATTAGCCTTTTTTGCAGCAGCACCGCACTGTTGGCTCATGTTGAATTTGTGATCTACTATTATGCCCAAGTCCTTTTCCCCTATGCTATCACTTAGTTCTATTCCTCCCATACTATATATGTTTTTTACATTTCTGTTACCCAGATGTAGAACTTTGCATTTGTCCCTGTTAAATACCATTTTGTTCACCTCAGCTCACCTGTTCACTCTCTCTCCTCTCTAGTGTTGGCTATTCCTCCTATCTTCGTATCATCTGCAAATTTTATGAGTTCCCCAATAATTCCATCGTCCAGATCATTTATAAAGATATTAAAAAGTACTGGGCCCAGAACAGAGCCCTGCGGCACCCCGCTTTTGACTTTCTTCCAGTTCGATGTGTAGCCATTTAGTATTACTCGTTGTGCCCGATCATTAAGCCAGTTGTGAATCCACCTAACTGATTTTTTGTCAAAGCCATACTTAATCATTTTTTCAATAAGAAGGTTATGTGATACTTTATCAAATGCCTTACTGAAGTCAAGATATACTATGTCCACGGCATTCCCTTGGTCCAACCATTCAGTGATTTTGTTGTAGAAGGAAATCAGGTTAGTCTGACAAGATTTATTGGTCGTAAAGCCGTGCTGGCTCTGGTTAATTAATGCCTTCCCATCCAGGTACCGAAGTAAATGTTCCTTGACAATTTGCTCAAAGATTTTTCCTGCTATCGAGGTCAGACTTACAGGCCTGTAATTTCCTGATTCGTCCCTTTTCCCCTTTTTGTAGATGGGGACAACATTTGCCCTTTTCCAATCTAAAGGGACCACTCCTGTTTCCCATGACTTACTGAAGATTATAGCAAGGGGTTCTGTTATTTCCTCTGCTATCTCTTTCAGGACTCTAGGGTGTAAATCATCTGGTCCTGGGGACTTGGTTTCCTGTAACTTGGCTAAGTGCTCTCTTACCAGACCTTCGCTTATAGTCAGCTTGGAGTCCTCCTTCCCCTCATCTCCATCACCATTAATGTCGATATTTCCATTAGTTTCTTGGGAGAAGACGGATACAAAATATGAATTTAGTAGCTCCACCTGCTGTTCCACCATGTTAACTGTTTCTCCTTTATCATTCTTCAGGACTCCAATGGTCTCCTTTACTTTTCTTTTGCTTTTAACATATCCCCAAAATCCTTTTACCTTACTCTTTGCCTCTTTTGCAAGCTTCAATTCGTGTTCAGCCTTAGCTCCTTTGATGCTTGTCTTGCAGAGTCTGCAGACTGCTGTGTACTCTTCCTTAGGTATAGTTCCCATCTTCCACTTTTTGTATGTTTCCTTTTTCCTTTTTAGCAGGTTATGTAATTTTTTTGGTCATTATGCTGTTACAGCAGGGGTATTGCTGAAGTAATGATTCTTGTTCATATTGTATCATTCATGCTTGATTGTTTGACTTTCATACAGTGTGCTTCATATCTTGTGCAATGCTGGTTCATAGACATTGATATTGTGTGCAGGGCTCTTTAAGTAGTTTTCCCCCATAATTCTCTGTTTCTGTTACTCCTCCCTTCTTGTTGCATCTTCTTTCTGGATATGTGTTATTCAGTCTGTTACCACTGAGCAACCATCTTGTATAGCTCAGAAAGGAATTGTGTTTTGACCGTATGGCATATCATCTCTCAAGGTAAAGACAAATAAACTACCTGAAGCAACTCCATTGCATCTCTCCACATGCAACCTGGGAACGCAGGGAATGAAATGTCAGCGCGTTCTGCTATCTGCCATTAGCTTACATACGGGAATTACAATCTCACATCTTCAGAGATTTCTCTAACATGCATCTGTGGCAGAATAGTCATCCATCCTGATATTTTTAGGTGCTTCCAATTTTTCTTCCTTCTAGGTATTGTTAGTTCCTGTGCTTTAATGATTTCCCTACGGAAGATTTCCCACCCTTCATGTGCATTTTTGTGCTTAAGAATTTTGCACCATGGAATTCTGCTAACCCTTGCCTTCAGGCTCTTGAAGTCTGCCCTGCTAAAGTCGAGCCTTGAAGTCTGTGTCTTCTCAGGTCTTCTTCTTCTTGCAACCCCAAACTCAAGTATAGCATGATCACTGAATCCCAGTGTCCCTGCTACCCGTAGTCCCTCAACCATGTGCTCTTTGTTGGTTAGGACTAAGTCCAAAATGGATGTTCCTCTCATGTTTTCTTCTACTAGCTGGGCAATGAAGTTGTCTGCTAGAGAAGATAAAAATTTGATGGAGCCTTTACTCTTGGCTGTGTGGGTTTCCCAATGAATGTCAGGGTAATTGAAGTCTCCCATGATCACTATTTTATGTTTCTTTGAGAGCGTGGTCATTTGCTGTGAAAAAATCTCATCCATGTCTTCTGTCTGTCCTGGTGGTCTGTAATAAACGCCTAGTATGATGTCCTTATCATTGTTTTTCCCTTGAATTACTACCCAAATAATTTCCAGTAGATTATCATTCTGTAAAACTGTCATTTCTGTGGAGATGTGTTCTTTTTTAACATACAATGCAACTCCACCCCCTCTTTTATTAGTTCTATTCTTTTTGAATAAGTTGTATCCTTCCATCTGTATGTTCCAATCATGCATGTCGTTCCACCAGGTTTCTGTGATGCCGATGACGTCATAGTTTTCCTTGTGTATCATCAGCTCTAGTTCTCCTTGTTTGTTTCCCATGCTCTGTGCGTTTGTGTAAAAACATTTCAGATTGTGCTCTGTTGTATCCTTTTTCGTAATTTCCTTCTGAGTATCCTGTCTTGGGTCCTCTTTACCACATCTAGTAACCTTGTTTAGTATGTCTTTTAGCTGCATGTTCTTGTCTTTCTTTTTTCTTCCCATCCCCTCTTCTTCTAGTTTAAAGCCCTTCTGATGAGTGTGGCAAGTCTTCTGGCAAATATGTTTTTCCCAGGTTTTGTGAGATGTATCCCGTCTCTAGCAAGGAGTCCATCGTAGAGGTAATTCACGCCATGGTCCAAAAATCCAAATCCTTGCTCTCGGCACCACCGTCGAAGCCAGGTGTTTACCTCTAGTATTCTATTCCATCTCCTGATGCCATGACCATCAACTGGAAGGATTGATGAGAATACTACCTGCGCATCCAGTTCCTTCACTGTCTTCCCCAAATTTTCAAAGTCTTTATAGATAGTTGGTAAATCATTTTTTGCCGTGTCGTTTGTACCCACATGTATCAGTAGGAATGGGTAGTCATCCTTGGAGCTGAGGAGGCTTGGTATCCTATCGGCCACATCCTTGATTTTTGCTCCTGGGAGGCAGCATACTTCTCGTGCGGTTAAGTCTGGCCTGCAGAAAGCTGCCTCTGCGCCTCTTAGCAGTGAGTCACCCATAACCACTACTCTTCTTTTCTTCCTTGCAACACCATTTCTTGTTGCTCCTGATTGTCTCTGGGTGACTTTTGTTTCTTCTTTTGCTGATAGGTTATTTTTGTCATTTTCATCCGCCTGCATGAAAGTTTCATATCGGTTACTTAGCTGTGTGAGTGGTGATGGCCTTGTGATCCATTTGCATCTCTTGGTCACATGTGTCCAGTTTTCTGCCTCTGTAGGTTCTCTCAAGTATTCTTCCCTTACTGTATTCGGGGGACTTGCATCAGTCTCTGCAACTGTAGGCTCTCTAGCACTTTCATCCCCTACTGTGTTCTGGAGGCTTGCTTCAGCTTCATCAATGAAGACCTCACTTTCTTTGATGCTTCTCAACGTCACTATTCTTTCTTCCAACCTCTGCACTTTTTCTTCTAAAAGGGCCACTAGTTTACATTTCATACAGGTGAAGTTGGCTTTATGGTCCGGCAGATCTGTAAACATATAGCAAGTGTTGCAGCTCACCATGTGGGTTTTCTCCTCTTCCATGTTGCTCATTAAATTTGGATGAATGATCTTGTATATGTTTTTTTTTTTTGTTTGTTTTTTTCTCCTCTGACGCCGTCTACGAAGTGTAGAAACTCTTAACGGCGCGCGGTTTTGCGATGTCCTCTAATCAGCGAGACCCAGCAATTCCCAGCAATCGATAAGATTAAGGCGACTCTTCTCCTCTTCCCAGAATGCACCAGAAATATTCAGATGAGCTTCCAATCCCAGGTTTTTGCTCCTTTTCGAGTCAGGTCAGTCAGCAGCTTTGCTACAGTGGAAAAATTAGCAATAAATTTCCTATAATAATTTGCAAAGCTAAGAAATTTTTACAAAGGCTTTAGGGAGATGGGTCGAGCCCAGTTGAGCACAGCCTGAACATTAGCTGGGTCCATGCCAATGGCCGAGGAAGACAAAATATAATCCGGTAAGGACAACTGCTGAACTCCAAAATGGCATTTCTCCCACTTAGCAAACAACTTGCTTTCCCTAAGGACCTTCAGAACAGACCTAACATGTAATGGGAGTAACATTAGACTGGGGAGAGATGGGGGGGACAATAAACCGGGGGCAGATTAAGGGGGACATTAAACTGGTGGCAGATATAGGGGGAAAATAAGCTGGGGCAGAAGAAGGGGGACAAATAAACTGAGGACAGATGAAGGGGGGCATTAAACAAGGGGAAGATGTTGGAGGACAATTAATCTGGGAACAGATGAAAGAGTGCATTAAGCTGATGGCAGATAAAGGGGGACATTAAATTAGTGGCAGATGAAGGGGGACATTAAACTGGTGGAAGATGAATAGGTGCAATTAAACTGGGGGCAGATGAAGGGGCGCATTTAGCTGGTGAAAGATGAAGGGGACATTAAATTGGTGGCAGATAAAGGGGGGCATTAAGCTAGTGGCAGATGGAGGGGGACAGTAAATTGGTGACAGATGAAGGGGGATAATAAACTGATGACAAATGAAGGGGGATGTTAAACTGGTGGCAGTTGAAGGGAGGCAATGAAACTCTGAGCAGATGAAGGGAGACAATAAATTGATGTCAGATGAAGGGGGACATTAAACTGGGGAACAATGGAGGGGACATTAAACTGGGGACAGATAAAGAAGCGAACATTAAAGTGGGGGGGGCAGATGGAGAGTGACATTAAACTTTGGGCAACTGGAGGAGTATATTAAACCATGGGAGTAGCTGGGGTGGGAGTGCCCCCTCCAGCTGTCCCAGTTTAATGTCCCCCTCTATTTGCCCCCCAATTGGAGGGGAACATTATAATGTGGGGTCATATAATGTTAGGGTGACTGTAGGAGCATTATACTGTGCGGTAATACAAAGAAAAATGGGTGAGAATGGACTGAGTCAGTGTAGAAGTGGGCGGGGCTAAATTTGCCATGCACTACACATTTTGTCTTGTCCTTTGAACGTTGGGAAGTATGCAGCTGGGTATGTAAAATTCCATCAGAAGACCCTCCAAGCTTCCTGCAATCAATGACTCTTAAGTATTATTCTCTTTTCTCCCATTATTTTAAGGCTGTTTGTGTCCTTTTTTATCTTTTCTTGTATATATAGCACTGAACCCTTTGGGTATTAAATTGTTAAATGTAAGGATACTTTGTGTTTGCTGCATGAACCTATTACCCGTTTTGAAGTATGTTTGCCTGTTTGAAGCAGTGGTGGGTGTCTGATATTCCTATTGGTGGCAGCATGTCTTAGAGTGCAGGGACAATCTTGGAGTGTGATTTACACTCAGTTTGTAGTCTGAGTGAAGGTGTGTGCAAGCAGTGGTGTAACTAGGAATGGCGGGGCCCCGTGGTGAACTTTTGACATGGGCCCCCCCCCCCCCAACCAACACCAACACCGAAGACCTAGACTGACCCCCCTCCTCCGCACTCTATTATGTCCCTTAGTAAGCCCTGCACACAGTATTATGTCCATTAGTGGCCCCTGCACACAGTATTATGTCCATTAGTGGCCCCTGCACACAGTATTATGTCCCTTAGTGGCCCCTGCACCGCAGCGGTAGCGGCTGTCACCAGGCTCCCTAATGGCCCGGGCCCTTGGCAGCCGCCTCCGCTGCCTCTATGGTAGTTACGCCCCTGTGTGCAAGATTGAGTGAATGGAGTGAGTTGACCCTGACAGCTGCACCCGCATCACCTGCTAGGACGACCCGTATGTAACAACTTTCCTTTCAGAAATACCTAAGATTGGCTTTCCATATCATGGAGGAGTTGATGCACCTTCACTGCAGGGCTTTACCTTTCAAGGTGTCTCAGGCTCCGAGATTCTTTACAAAAATAATGTAGTAAGTGGCAGCCTCAGTGAGGCAAAAGAGGGTGACTTTAGTCCCTTACTTGGACAGGTACCTGCTGATTTTATCTACTCCCAACCGCAAGAAATCTATGACTCCTTCATAGAAAAAGACTTTTCTGGGAATTGAGCTGAATTTTGATGGCCAAAGATGTCTCCTTCTAAAAGGAAAGATTCAGATGTTAGTGAACAGATCTACAGACCTTTTCCTATCTTGCCTCTGCACCATTAGATAGGCCATGTCAGTGTTCGGTTTAATGACGTCTTCAGTTCTGACACTTCACCATTCTTGAGTTGTGCAGGGATCCATTCTGCACAGTTGGCACAGCTTACCACTGTCTTTGGACAAGAAAATTCATATCCCTTCTGAAATCTGAATTTATCTAATTTGGTGAATAAATCCTCAAAATTTAAAGTTGGGGCTTCCATGGTCAGTGGAAAATCATCTAAACTTAACCACAAACGTGAGACCTTGGGGATGGGGAGCGCCTATGAAAGATCTCGTCTGCTAGGGAAGATGGAGTCTGAAATTTGAGGTGGAGGATTTTACTTTTAAAGAACTCTTAGCTGTGAAACAAACTTAACTCAGTATGGAACACAATATTCATGGGAAAAATATAAAGATCTCTTCTTCTTCAGTCACAAATTTCTGCACTATTTCAATGAGCAGCGACTCATTTAACCAGTTTTACTACAGTCCATCTGAAGGGAAGATCAGCAGGAGTAGGAACTGCACAGATCAGTTTTTTGAAGTAGAAGCAGTTTCATATACAGTGTTGGCCAAAAGTATTGGCACCCCTGCAATTCTGTCAGATAATACTAATTTTCTTCCAGAAAATGATTGCAATCACAAATTCTTTGGTTTTATAATCTTCATTTAATTTATCTTCAATGGAAAATCACAAAAAGAATTGTCAAAAAGCCAAATTGGATATAATTTCACAGCAAACATAAAAAAGGGGGTGGACAAAAGTATTGGCACTGTTTGAAAAATCATGTGATGCTTCTCTAATTTGTATAATTAACAGCACCTGTTACTTACCTGAGGCACCTAACAGGTGGTGGCAATAACTAAATCACACTTGCAGCCAGTTGAAATGGATTATAGTTGACTCAACCTCTGTCCTGTGTCCTTGTGTGTACCACATTGAGCATGGAGAAAAGAAAGAAGACCAAAGAACTGTTTGAGGACTTGAGAAGCAAAATTGTGAGGAAACATGAGCAATCACAAGGCTACAAGTCCATCTCCAAAGACCGGAATGTTCCTGTGTCTACCGTGCGCAGTGTCAAGAAGTTTAAAGCCCATGGCACTGTGGCTAACCTCCCTAGATGTGGACAGAAAAGAAAAATTGACGAGAGATTTCAATGCAAGATTGTGCGGATGGTGGATAAAGAACCTCGACTAACATCCAAACAAGTTCAAGCTGCCCTGCAGTCCGAGGGTACAACAGTGTCAACCCGTACTATCCATCGGCGTCTGAATGAAAAGGGACTGTATGGTAAGATACCCAGGAAGACCCCACTTCTTACCCAGAGACATAAAAAAGTCAGGCTGGAGTTTGCCAAAACTTACCTAAGAAAGCCAAAAACGTTTTGGAAGAATGTTCTCTGGTCAGATGAGACAAAAGTAGAGCTTTTTGGGAAAAGGCATCAGCACAGAGCTTACAGGAAATAAAAGAGTCCTTCAAAGAAAAGAACACGGTCCCTACAGTCAAACATGGCAGAGGTTCCCTGATGTTTTGGGGTTGCTTTGCTGCCTCTGGCACTGGACTGCTTGACCGTGTGCATGGCATTATGAAGTCTGAAGACTACCAACAAATTCTGCAGCATAATGTAGGGCCCAGTGTGAGAAAGCTGGGTCTCCCTCAGAGGTCATGGGTCTTCCAGCAGGACAATGACCCAAAACGCACTTCAAAAAGCACTAGAAAATGGTTTGAGAGAAAGCACTGGAGACTTGTAAAGTGGCCAGCAATGAGTCCAGCCCTGAATCCCATAGAACACCTGTGGAGAGATCTCTTGATGGCCGTTTGGAGAAGGCCCCCTTCACATCTCAGGGACCTGGAGCAGTTTGCCAAAGAAGAATGGTCAAAAATTCCAGCAGAGCATTGTAAGAAACTCATTGATGGTTACCGGAAGCGGTTGTTCGCAGTTATTGTGTCTAAAGGTTGTGCTACCAAGTATTAGGCTGAGGGTGCCAATACTTTTGTCCGGCCCATTCTTGGAGTTTTGTGTAAAATGATCAATGATTTGACTTTTTTTCATTCTCTTTTGTGTTTTTTTCATTGCAAACAAAATAAATGAAGATATTAATACCAAAGAGTTTGTGCTTGCAATCATTTTCTGGAAGAGCATGAGTATTATCTGACAGAATTGCAGGGGTGCCAATACTTTTGGCCGACACTGTACCAAGCCATGTGATATCATGTTCATTGGTCACATGGCCTGATTAATTGCAACACGCCTGAATGCTACAATCTTTTCATACAGCTGGCTAGTGGGGTCTCTGATGTATGACCCCTGTCAATATTCAATTGATGACCCACCCTATGGACCTAGCTAACGTTCCTCCAAAATATATGACCTGCTATTCTGCCAGTTTTCATAGAACCTCGAATAGACTCAAGTCTGCGGGATCTGTGAAAGCCAGTGCCCAATGGATGCAAACAGTGGCATAACTAGGAACAACGGGGCCCCGTAGTGAACTTTTGATATGGGCCCCCCCCCGACCGACGCCCACCGAAGTCCCTGACCGAATCCCCCCCCCCCCGCATTCCAGTGCTCTCTATTATGCCCCATAGTGGTCCCTGTACACACTATTATGCACCATAGTGGCCCCTGCACACAGTATTATGTCCCATAGTGGCCCCTGTACACAGTATTATGCCCCATAGTGGTCCCTGCACACACTATTATGCCCCTTAGTGGCCCTTGTACACAGTATTATGTCCCATAGTGGCCCCTGTACACAGTATTATGCCCATAGTGGCCCCTGCACACAGTTTTATGCCCCACTGTGGACACTCATGAACAATTATTATACTCTGGGGTCTTTTAAGACCCCAGAGTATAATAATTGGAGACCGAAGTAGGGTACCAACATAAAAACTATGTTACTTACCTATCCTTGGCTCTGCTGCAGTCCTCGGTGGTGTCGGCCATCTTCAATGGCGTCACATGATCTGGGATGTCACATGACCTGGGACGCAGACCCCAGTCATGTGATGTCAGGGAGAGTCACAGAAGTAGGCCCAAACCTGCCTGGAGAGGTAAGTGACACAGTTTTCATGTTACCTTACCTCTCCCGGTCCTCCGATCATTATACTCGGGGGTCTAAAAAGACCCCTGAGTATAATAATGATGTTTGTGGGACCCGTGGCATCACTTACCGATCCCGACCACTGCAAGGATCGGTAAGTAAATAGGGCCCTTACTCCAGCCAGTAATGGCCTATTAAGAAAAGAAAAAAAAACGCAGTGGTAGCAGCTGTCGCCGGGCCCCTAATGTCCCGAGCCCTGTGGCAGCCGCTATCCCTGCTAGCCTGGTAGTTACGCCACTGGATGCAAAGCAACCATGAAAAACTGTCCCTTTCATTCATTTTTCACAGTTGTGTGAATATAGCTTTAGTCATTTCAAGTATGCTTATTGCTAATTTGTGAAGGGTCATAAATCTGAAAAGCCTCAAGGTTTTTAAACATTCTTATCTTTTGATACGTTGCCTGTGTTCTTCAGAAAAATAAGTAACATTTTATTTTAGCACATCTGCCTCGCCGTGCACATGTTTGGATATGTCTTTCTTTTAATATGAATTAAATCACACACTTTAGACAAAGGCACGTTCACATGCTCCATGTCTGTTTCACTGGACTGTAATGTAAAAAAAAAATAAAAATAAAAAAATGCTTTCTTCCATCATGTTTGTTTACTTTGGCAACAGGAGGAAAAATTTCTGACAGAGGGAGAATCCATCTGTATTAGCTGGTTGATACAATAGACATTACTACCCTGTTTCCCCAAAAATAAGACACCCCCCCCTTCACTTCCTGGACCACCTACAACCGGCAGTCATCCCGGCGCTCCGCTAAGGAAGCGCCGGCATGACTGCCGATTGTCCCCCTCTCCAGCCGCTGCATAAGACATCCCCCGAAAATAAGACAGGTCATATATTTTGGAAGAAAATGTAATATAAGACACTGTCTTATTTTCGGGGAAACAGGGTAACAGTAGTCTGAACCCATTAAGCTGCTCTTTCTGCAAGTTATTTCTCTGGCTGCAAGTCAACACAATCTCAATGCAATGGGGGCGGGGGGGGGGGGCTGGGAGTGGTAAGAATTTAGGTTACCTTATTGTTCTATCAAATTGTTGAAAGAACAGGTTTATCTTCTTTGAGAAGTGACAGTATCATGTTATAGTCGCTGGAGCCCTGAGGTTGATGAGTTCCCCTCTTATAAATCTAATCATTATATGTGGGCCTCACCCATGCAGATGCATTCTCTGCAGGATGATACAGGGAGGAGATTGCTAGCTTGTTGTGTGATATAAAGGGACTGAGGCCAGACAGTAAAGTATAAAGTAACAGTTCTGTGAAGACGGTGCAGAGAGCAGTCGCTTCGTCTCGACCCCTCTATACTGTTCTGCTGCTTATGTAAGTGAGTAAAGCTTGCAGTTTGTCTGGGATTGCAAATGATAATGACTACACAATGACTGTACAGATATAGCAGAGCTCAGTTGTCATTTTATGTTTTTTGAGCATATTTAAGTCAAGTTAAGGTACTAGGCCTACCTGCAGTTGTATGTAAAGCCTCGTATAATACTACAGTAAGTTGTGTAAAATTATAGACTGCGCTATATTCACAACCTTAACTACATCTGTTCTAGATTGTATCTGGTATGTTTCATGTCTTCTGGGTAGGTTTACACTGAGATGCCGGCTAACCTGCTGAATTGAAGAGGACCTTTCATCAGATTGGGCACAGGCAATTCCATATACTACTGGAAAGCCGACAGTTTGCTGAATTCAGCGCATTGTTGGCTTTCCCGATCTGTGCCCCGGGTAAAGCGCTATCGGTCCCGGTACCGTAGCTCTTCACAGTCAGAAGGGTGTTCCTGACAGTCAGTCAGGTACGTCCTTCTCCACAGCAGCTCCTATCACGCTGCACAGTGTGAGCGGGGAGGAACGCCCCCTCCCCTCCTGATAATACTCGTCTATGGATGAGCACTGTGAGCAGAGGGAGGGGGCGTTCCTCCCCGCTCACACAGTACAGCGCGATAGACACTACTGTGGAGAAGGACGTTCCTGACTGACTTCTGACTGTAAAGCACTACGGTACCGGGACCGATAGCGCTTTACCCCGGGCACAGATCGGGGAAGCCGATAGTGCACTGAATTCAGTGCACTGTCAGCTTTCCAGCAGTATATAGAACTGCCTGTGCCCAATCTGATGAAAGGTCCTCTTTAACTTTATCAAGATAGTTTTGTATCACAATGCAAAGAGTTTTTAGGACAATTTTAGCTCTGCTATATTCCTGGTGCTGGTGCTTGCTGGACCAGGGGGCTAGAATTCTTGGATGTACAGGACACTACTTGATGTTTAAGGGTTGAGCAGAAGCGGGGTGGGGGCAGTGGTGGTGTTCCTGATTTTCAGTATTCATCACAGCTGAGGATTAGTTACAGTGAATTCAATCTTTGCAATCTGTTTTGTGCTAAATATACTGATATAAATCCCTCTCCTGTCCGGACGTTCTGTCCTGGACTTCAGGACCCACCTCTGGGCCTCCATCTATAAAAAGTACAGGGGACTTTCTCATTAGGGTCCAGTCTTCCAAGAGGTCATCCATTTTTTGGAGGATTCTCCTGTAATTGTGGAAGAGTTGGCAAGTATGCAGTAAGTGTCCCTTCTTCTTGGACATAGCCTTAGGTTCCCTTCACACACGCATAGGCTTTACTCACACAGTCATTAAAAAACAGCAGTGAGATGACCGTCTTTCTAACAGTATTTAACTCTCCATTCCCCGCCCCCCCCCCCCACTCCCTTTTGCTCCAGGCACACATGATACGTCACAAGGAAGAACGGGGCCAGGGAGCAGACAGGTAGCTACAATACTCATACTCATCTCTGTGTGGGGGGGCTGAATGGAGGCTGTGTAGAGGGGATCCTGTATGGGGGACATTGTACAAGGGTCACTAATTGGGTACCACTCATTGAAGCAATGATGGGAGACACTGTATAGGGAACACAGATGAATGCCATTATACTGTATCAGGACAATATTGGAGGCCACTATCTTGTACAATGGCACTGATAGGGGCCATTGTGATGGGGACCATTATACTACAAGGAGGCAGTCATGGGGTCATTATGTTGTATAGGGACTGTGATGGAGGGTCCATCATATTGTATGGGGCAGTGATTGGGGTCAATATCCTGTGGGGAGCATTAACCTTGTGTGAGAAATTGGGGGAATATTAAAGGTGTCGTTCACCTTTATAATACTGTTGGCCTGTTCTTAGGATAAGCCATTAATATTACATCTATGGCGCTCCAATAGCCAGGATATCTGCAGATCACCTGATGGCCTATTCTAATGTTAACCCTTTCCTTTCAAACTATTTTTTAGATTGTGTCAGTGGACCTTTCACATAAGAATAGCAAAAAAATGGCAAGGAATCTTATCAAGAACCCCTGCGGGGAAGGTAAGATAGTGACAGAATGTTGTAAGAATGTTGAATTTTATACAAACATAACCTGGTAACCCAGCTGTGATGGCAGATACCATCAATTATGCCTCCCCCCTCCACTCCCATGTCACAGTAATTCAAGAAGCTGGCATGTGAGGAGCTGTTTGCAGGATTCTCACTTTAAGTTTATATTTGTCCAGCCACTTGATCGATGCTTTTATTATTTTGTACAGATCTTAAAGAAGCACTCAAGTAAAAACTTGATTTTGTCCTCCCCATTTGGAAATTAGCCTGCGTGTAGTGTATGGTACTGAGTACGCTATTGACAGTTTTATTGTGAAGTTATGTGCTTTCCTCCGGAGTACTGGGCTCCTTAGACCCAATGAAACAGTCCATTAAGCTAGAGCTACTTACCCATTGTGTGGTCAAAGTTGCCAATGAAAGTGAATGCAGATGTGTTGCAACTCTCAAACTGCCCCAACCATGACATGAAGATCTTACATGAAGATTATTAGAGATGTCGGTAAATCTGTGCAGCAGTGCCTCCTCCTTCATCAGATAATATACCGATAGTAATAGGATGTATAACACCAGCTCTCATCGCTCCTACTATTCCTACACTCCAATGATTCCCTTGAGGCTGTGTTTACAACTGCGCTTTTTTACTGAAGAACTGCATGCAGTTTTTATATTCCATTAGCATTCAGGTGTAATGCAGAATACTTATTACTGAAATACTGTAGAAAACTATATGCATTTCTTAAGCAAATAAGCACCGTGTAAACCCAGCCTTATGATTACAAAGAATATGAGCTGTGACAACAGTTTGTAACCTGACGGAATGAGGCAAAGTGGATTGTGGGAAATGCACATTCTAAGGGCCCCTTCACACGGAGTAAACGCGCATGTATTTTGGCAAAATACACGTGTAAAAAATACACATGTAAAAATCAGACTCCCATTGACTTCAATGGCATTTTTTTTTACACGTGTAAAAAAACACGTCAAAATACACGTGTAAAATGTCATTGAAGTCAATGGGAGTTTTATTTTTACACGTGTATTTCTACACGTGTATTTCGCCAAAATACACGTGTGTTTACTCCTTTGTGAAGGGGCCCTTAGGCTGGGTTCAGAGGGAGAATTTTGGACTGGATTTTAAGGTGGAGGCCGCCTCAGAATTCGGTCCAAAAAATGGCTAGCCACGACTGAATCCTGGTGCAGTGCATACCAAATATATATCTACCAAAATTGGAGCTCTAAAAAAAATACCACCAGTTAATTGCACAGCCAGGTATATGAGCTTTCCTGATGTGTTTTTAGCTAGTGATTTCTCCATGGATAGCTAGAGCTGCTAAGGGAGAACTTTAGAGCTTTTACTAAATAAAATATGTTACAAAAATGTTCATTGAACGCTCCCCTACACAATTGTAAAGGATGGACAGTAACATGTTAAAAAGAAAAGCGATAGGGGGCCACACGGTGGCTCAGTGGTTAGCACTGCAGCCTTGCAGCGCTGGGTCCTGGTGTTCAAATCCCACCAAGGGCAAAAAACCATCTGCAAGGAGTTTGTATGTTCTCCCCGTGTTTGCATGGATTTCCATCCCATATTCCAAAGACATATTGATAGGGAAAAATGTACATTGTGAGCTCTATGTGGGGCTCACAATCTACATTTAAAAAAAAAAAAAAAAAAAAAAGCGATAGCAATAGCTATTTGGTGGCTTATCATATGGTTGTGCTGCCTTTGAAAGAGGGTCCGGCAAATATAATGACAGCTACAACAGCTCTACATGAGGACTTCAACAAACAGCTCTTGCAGCTCATCTTCCTGGCCCCCTGTGACTGATTTTCTAGTAGACACTGTACTGTATATTGTTTATTCTCTGATATAGAGGAGCTAGAACACTGGGAAGACGTTCAGCATGGAGGTGATGGGTGGAAAGTTGAAGAGCTCCCGGGAGACTGCGGAGCAAAGTTTCCTTCTGATGGAATCTCCAAGTATTTTGCTACATCCTTTGAGTAAGTGTCTGATATAGAAAAAGAAAAAATCACTTATCTTCTGATTAATGTCCTGGTATTTTCTTTCTTATTGACAAACTTTAATAAAAATTACAGTTAAAAAAAAATGAAAAATTCACAATTATCCAGACTACTGTAGATCACTGTGCGATATTATGAGCAGTCATTGCTAATATTATCCAGGGTCTCCTAGAACAGTAGGTGTACATACTATTATATAGTACCTACGGAGTAATACTGGCAGTAGTAATCTCCTGTGATATACAGTATGCAGTAAATAGAACAATCATGGCATATAAAAGTTCCATGAAGCCTGGGTCTTTCCTGAGAATTGATGAAGATGAGGGAGAGGGCACAGAGGTCACATAAAATGTACATATATGGTCTTCTCTCCTCAGATGGTGCTGTAAATCTCAAAAGATTGATCTACTTAATGAAGGATATACTGCAGAAGAGCTGGACGCTCAACCCAAGATTCTGGTCAGCGACTGGTGAGATGATTTGTGGGTAGGAAAGCTGGGTGGTAGCCAATATGATGGTTATGTAGGGGCCAGTGGCATAACTCTGACTATCCCAACTAGCTGTTACACCAGGCCAAGAACACTTCCACCTATTTTGACGATCCCAAGGATCTGACAGCCGGATCCCCACATCTCAATTGCTCTATTGACACAGCTAAGTAATACACTGGACTCACACAGGCGCATTGTCACCAACATTTACTAAAGAAGATAATGTTTGGCACAAGAATAGTTAACACCAGTTGTCAGTAGTAAGGAACAGTCAGGATCAACATCAGGAGACCGACATGACAAGGACAAATCAACTTATTCAGCATGAGAACTGCAGTCACAAGACACAGGTGTCAGGCACACATTGGCATAACAGTAGTCTTTGAATACAACAGAGTCAGCTCTGGAATTGCAATGCCAAAGGGACAAAAACTGCTCCGCAGCCAATGAAAGAATGAATCCTCTTTCCAGAAAGTACCAGACTACTGCAGACCCAATGACTAAACAGCAAATATACAATTCATGTGACAATCTTACACCCCCTATTCCAAATTGGGGACACTGTATAAGATGTAAAGAAAACAAGAATGCAATAATTTGGAAATCTCATATAACCATAGAGTATCCCCAATAGAACATATAACACATATCAGGAGTTGAAAGATAGACACTTGTCCATTTTGTTTGAAAAAAAAAAATAAAATAGAAATTGATGGTAGAAACGCGTCATGGAGGTTGGGACGGGGTTAATAACAGGCTGGAAAAGTAAATGGTACAAATAAAAGCCAGCTGGAGGATTCTCAACTAAGTCAGCTTTCAACTTCTGATATATACTCTATGTTCTATTGTGAATAAAATCTGATATATGAGATTTCCATCTCATTGCATTCTTGTTTTCTTTACTCATTACACATGGTACTGACTTTTTGGAATTGTGCTTTTTTATCAAGTGAAATATCAAAATGCTGCAAAGAAAATTCTCCAAACTGTCTATGAGAAAGATCCTGCTAGCCAGCACCTTATTCATCATGAATCAATTACCAGAAATAGCAAAGCAAGATACAGCCGAAAGCATGATCCAATCGTAATAGAAAGGTCTTACCGGTGATCCATTAGACTGTCAGGGGGGGAGTGTAGAAATCTGGGGTCATCTCGATAACACCAGAGCATAGTCATTAAAGTGATATTGGAAGAATGGAAGTATTACTAATTTACCCTAATATGTGCCCTTGTACCCCAAAAGAGAATCCTATTCTGACAATGGCGGTCTCAAAATACTGACCCTAATAGAGAACCAGTCCATCCCTAAATATCCCTAGCCATTTCAAATAAGTTTAGTACATCATAAAATACAATAAGTTATCCGTGTATTCAGTACAATACGCATCATAAAACACATCATGAGACAAAGAAAAAGTAAATATGTAAAACAGTTCTACTGTACATGCCACCACCTCATATACATACCGAGCTGTTGTCCCAGATAACCACCACGTCACAATATATCAGGGTGAAACTACTTTCATTCACACACCCAGATTGTCCTAGACTCATCTATGTTCAACCCTACAGTCATCTAGATCCAACTTTCACCAAGCTACAGTTGGAGAGCAGCTCCCACCACACTACAGGAGGAGCTCAGTTCCTAAGCCTGCCCCAGGAAACCAACAAAGTAACACTATTCCTTTGATGGCACTTTTATTCTTCAGCCGCTACTGACCCCACTGCATGAAGCTGGTGGTATAACATCATTTATTACTTACTACTGCCCTGTAACATCCAGACATTTGGGGTTGGATCTACCTTGTTTTCACACTGCGGCATGATCGCCACCCAGAGGCTTTCTCCATCCTCAACACTTAAGACCAGTTCCTTACTTACTTGTTCAACTGCCCTACTAGCTGTAATGGCTGTCTCCCCCACAGGGAGTCCCTGTCCTCTGAAATGGACGATGGCACAGGCTCATCATGTATCTCCACAGCTGTCTGTACAATCGCTGTCCACTACATCTGAAGATCCTATACAACCTATACTTTCAAGACGAGGGCCTGAAACCTGAGGATGAGGAGCTCACTGACCCCACCATAGAACAGACTGCTGCATCTATCTATCTATCTATCTATCTATCTATCTATCTATCTATCTATCTATCTATCTATCGCATCTTTGCCCAAGACAATAGTACTAGCAACCCTGCCAGTGAATTCTTCCAATTACTTTGGGTCCTGCCAATTATGCCATTAACTTGTAGGTTGTACTGCTGGCTGTGTCCTTTGCATGCAAATTGAGATATTGTCTTCTTGTGCTATAGTCATATGCCAGGTGGGAAAACTCATATACAAAGACGCTTTCTTCAACTACACATCAGACAGTTGTCCTCCTAGCGCCATTTTGTGTAAGTCAGTGACCTCCACCACCTCACTGCCATTATAGTTATTGTAGGCAGTTGTCACCCCCTGAATATAATCTTGCAGTCTGTGAGGAAAACTTGGCAGATTTACCATTCAGGGAACCTTATGGTTGCAGGTATGCAGCACGGACTGACGCTGGATGTTCGTATGAGCTGACCGTGCAGCTGTTGTCTGATAGCCAGGATGTCATCAATGAATACAAGAGTGAGAACATCACTATTCCCAAAAAGACTGAGGGTACCTGGAACCAGGTGAGACAAGCGCTTGAGGCATGGCTTATGCAAAATCTTGTTAGCTATGACTGATTCAAACAAGTATTATACAAGTATGGCTTCATGTACTCACACTGATCAATTTGGTAGTTTTATTTCTAAAATCCATCCATCCATTCACAAGAAATAGTCCCAGGAAGATTATAAGTAAACTGGTTCTTAATCCCCAAGTGGGTAGAAACCTAAGAGCTAGGGATAAGAGCTAGTTTACATATCATTTTCATGGGACAATTTCTTGTGAATGGATGGACAGATTTTAAAAATAAAATGTTTCAGGGCACAGCGAGAATCAAATGATGTATGTCACGTTGTATTTTATACTAGGAGACAGATCCTCTTTAAGCCTTATTCCAACAGCTGTTTTTGTTGCAGATTTTGCTCCAGTTTTTTGAGCCAAAGGACAAGAATGACTACACAAAGTAATGGGAAATATATAGGAAGCTAGTATACTTCTACCTTTTGCTCAATCCACTCCTGGCTTTGACTCAAAAAAGGCAGCAAAATCTGCAACAGAAAAAGCTGCGTTTCAGCAACATGGGGCCTCTGCCCAAAACAGAGTTGTGTGGACAACAAAAGTAAAATACGCAGACAGCAGCAAATGATGGGAAGTGTGTGTGTGGTAACAACCCACATAATAGACTTGGGGCAGTGGCGTAACTACCACCATAGCAGCGGTAGCAGCTGCCACAGGGCCCGGGACATTAGGGGCCCGGTGACAGCTGCTACCGCTGCTATCATTATGCTCGGAGGTCTTTTCGGACCCCCGAGTATAATGATCGGGCCCCCTGTTGGTGGAATACTTTCCACCAACAGGGGGCCCCGAAGCTGCAGCAACGGAGACACAGGAGCTTCAGGTCTGGCTCCTGTCAGCGCTGCAGGACGCTCTCCCTCTCTCCCCCCTCCCTTTCTCTGCTGTCCTCTGCCCACCAATGAGAGGAGGAGGCGGGGCTTATCCCTGCCGTCCTGCACTGGAGGAAGAAGCTGCTCTAGGAAAATGAAACTGAAGCTACACAGGTACGTACTGGGGTTACTATACTTATTACTATCAGGCATTTGGGGGGATTACTTGTGTTTTAGTAACTCCATGTGCCTCATAGTAATAGCAGTTAACCCCATCATCTCCCTCACATTAACCCCTGTTTGCCTCACCATAAGAGTTACTAATATGTGAGACATTTGGGGGTAATAATAATGAAGATACTTTATTATTACCTCCATGTTTCTCACATATCAGTAACTCTTATGTGAGGTACACAAGGCTTAATGTGAGGGACATGATAGGGTTAACTGTTATTAATATGAGGCACATGGAGTTACTAAATTGTAATGCACAGGACCAGATTTTTTTTTATCCACAATTTGTCCTGGTATAGCGGTCAGCGGTGACAGTATTTAGTCCTGTAGGGGCCACTAAGGGACATAATACTGTGCGCAGGGGCCACTATTGGGTATAATACTGTGTGCAGGGGCCACTATGGGACATAATACTGTGTGTAGGGGCCACTATTGGGTATAATACTGTGTGCAGGGGCCACTATGGAACATAATAGAGCGCGCAGGAATGCGTAGGAGGGACTCGGTCGAGATCTTCGGTGTCGGGGGGGCCCCATGTCAAAAGTTCGCCACGGGGCCCCGCCATTCCTAGTTATGCCACTGACTTGGGGATATGCTAAGATAAGAAATTCATGTCTTCTTTCTTCCATGGAAGCACCACACATGGCCATGGATTGCAGCAGACTGTATCACACATGGTAGGCTTAGATACGTTAGCTTAGCTGACACATGATAGGTTTCTATACACTAATTCTACAGACAGTATCCCACATGGTAGACTTAGGGTGCATTCACACGGAGTAACCGCGTGACCTGGCACGTATACGCCGTGTGAGATTTTGAGCGCCGTATAAGCTCCCATTGATTTCAATAGGAGCCTGGATCGTATACGCCGCGTGATTTTGCGGCCGCAAAATCACCGCCGCAAAATAACACGCCGTATACGAGACTAACTCCCATTGAAATCAATGGGAGCGTATACGGCGCTCAAAATCTCACACGGCGTATACGTGCCAGGTCACACGGCACGTTACTCCGTGTGAATGCACCCTTACATTCAACTGCTTGGCAAATAGCATCACATATAACAGGATTAGATACACAGACTTAGCAGACAGTATCACAAGATACTTATATGCATAGATTTTACATAACAAGCAGAAATACGTGGCTTGGCAGACAGTATCACATTAGATAGACTTAGATACAATGGCTCAGCAGACTATTACACATGATAGGCTTAGATACCTTGAATACATGAGGTTTCGTCCATGCTCTTTTCTCACTTGCAGGACCCGCAGACCTGGACAGTGTCACAATGACATAATTAATAGAGGTTTATTATAAGATAGGAGTATAAGATAGGATGGGATGATCTGGAGCAGCACCCTGCTACATGGATGAAATATTCATGCCCTGTTACATTATTTATGGTGTTCCCTGACTATGGAGCTGTTGTTATTCTAGAAATGTCATTTCCGGCAAATACTAGAGCCTTATGTAGTCTTCAAACTATCTTCAGACTACAAACGAACAACCAGCAGACTTTTTGAAAATGTTGAGGAACTGAAACACAAAGTTTATTAGAAAGTTACAAAACTTATAATTAGAGATGAGCGAGTACTACTCGATACGGCCGTTTCGAATAGCACGCACCCATAGGAATGAATGGAAGAGGGCGGCAAGCAGACTTTGACTTAACCACCTGTGTGCCAGCTGCATTTATTCATTCCTATGGGTGCGTGCTATTCGAAACAGGAGTTTCGAATAGTACTCGTTCATCTCTGCTTATAATGCTTAAAGGGGTTCTACAGGATTAGAAAAACATTGCTTCTCTCTTCTAGAAACAGTGCCATATTTGTCCATGGGTTTTGTCTGCGAAAATGCAGCTTTGTTCTGTTAGGCCAGGGCCCCACGTGGTGTAAATGCCACGGTTTGGCCAAGCAAAAACGGCACAAGAAAAACGCAGTGTTTTACAGTCCCTGCAAAGTGTTTGGAATCCTAGCGAATCCCTTCCTTACATTGCAGAGAAATACGCACTGCGGCCACACTGGGGTTTCTAAAACTGTTGTCAATTGCACCTCCGGAAACGTCCTGGCGATTTCCCTATAGGTCTAATGGAAGCAGAAATTTTGGAATTTGTGGAACTGCAATACCTGACAAAACACATGGATGAGTGTGGTGTTTATTTCAGAAGAAGGTAAACATCTTTTTAGAATACTAGATCTTTACAACTTTTTGTGAATATGTAAAACTTTGTAAGATAGGTTATTAATAGAAAATATAATTTCAGTATAAAAATGGCAGAAATCCAACAAACACACATAGACTATGAGGTCCGCGTGTGTCTGCAGGTAACCACTCTTGTGGATCATTCACATGGAGTAAAGTGGCGCTGATTCTGCCACGATAACTTGTGGCAGAGTCAGCGCTAATAAAAAAAATTAACGCACGGAGGCGGCTTCAATGGGAGGCTTTTTATCAGCGCTGATTCTGCCGCGAGTTATCGCGGCAGAATCGGCACCACTTTACTCCGTGTGAATGACCCCGTGCAGAGGATGATTTCTTCGTTTTTCAGGTCCCCCAGTGGCCCTGAACGACAGCAAGCCCAGTGTAAGTGTGAACCTAGCCTATGTGTTCTCAATCTTCCTCACACTCCAGTATAACAGTAAATATTAGTCAGTGACTAGGATAAGAGAAAGAGGAGGAGGAGGATGCAGCTGCACTTTCCCTACCTGTCAGGAGCGCGGTATGCATTTGATATCCTCACACACTGAGGATCCTGTTACATATGTTCTTGACCCATGTACAGACATTATGGTCACTGACTATTTGATTTATCCTACAGCTCAGTCATACCTTCTCAGAATATGGACCTGGAGTGCGTTTCATCCAGTTCACACATGGCGGTCAAGATACAGTTTGCTGGAAGGGCTGGTATGGAGTCCGAGTGACCAACAGCAGTATAAAAATTGAAGCCTAGAAACTGAAGAATGGAAATGTTATTCCTATGTCACATGACTGATTTCTTCTATTCTCAATGTGGATCAATAAATGAACTGGTGTGACACTGGGGCTGCACGGGTGACTTATCAGACACTGCGACATGCTATACATGTGTCTATTGAAAATACCTATAGGAGTATCACAAGAGCAATTAGGAATAGCAGGTGTCACTGACAGACTACCCTGTTTCCTCGAAAATAAGTCATCCCCCCGAAAGTAAGACATAGCAGAGGTTTTGTTGAATTGCCTAATATAAGGCACCCCCCGAAAGTAAGACATTCCCCAATAATAATAATTTTTCTGCACAAAGATTGTATGAAGAAAAATATTGCGGCCGGCTGAACACTGTTTGTGATGTTCCGTGTGCACAGGTATGCCGGCTGCTGATGCCGCTGCGATACATTGTATCCACTGTTCCTGCTGCTGTAGGATGAGCTGGGAGATGCCCGCTGTGCATACACTAAGCATCGTATGCGGTGGGGAGTCCATTCTCCCAGCTCACTCTACAGCATCAAGAACAGTGGATACAACGTATCGCAGCGGCGTCAGCAGCCGGCATACCTGTGCACACGGAACATCACAGTGTTCAGCCGGCTGCAATGTTTTTCTTCATACAGTCTTTGTGCAGCAAGCACATCTCAGCACAGTGCAGTGGTGGCAGCGGCACACAAAAATAAAATAAGACATCTCCTGAAAATAAGACATAGCATATCTTTAGGACCAAAATTTAATATAAGACACTGTCTTATTTTCGGGGAAACACTGTATGTGCAGCAGAACTATTATCTGTACTGATGTAGGGCAGTATGTAATATGGCGTCTATTGGAACAGTACAGTGTGGGGTTGGGTGTTGACCAGTAGGGAGCAGAGGATCAGTTCAGGCCCTGAAATGACAGGATTTCCAGCAGAATGTAATTCGTGTTGTTTATTGCAGTGATAGTGTTACAGGTGTTGATGGGCAGTCACTGGCAACAGGGCAGTGGTAATATGGCTGCTCAATGTGTCCAATGTGCAACTTTGTTCTGTCGCTAAGACGTCAATGTAAAAACCAAAAGCATGGATCCCTAATAATATATAAGTTAAAACTTAACATTTAATATGTCTACTCTAAAATTAGACCAAAAATCCAATAATTTCCAATAGAATAGAAAAATCGAACCGTCTTATCAAGATGATGGTCAATATTAGGGAACGACCCATTTGATGTGTATTCTTCAGGGATTTAATGGAGAATATAGCAATGCTCCTCAAGCGGTTCACCAGGTAATAGCTCTACCCCGACATAAAGTGAGTATCCAAAAAATATAGGGTAGCAAATTAAAACTCAAAAGCTTTTATTAATACCCGCTAAAACATTTAATGTAAAATTGCTCCCCCACAAGTGAATCACCATCACCTATCACAATGTAGGATAGCTAGACTACAGATAGTCACATAGGTCTGATTGGGGGTATAGTAGCCAACAAGGGTATTCAAGCTACTAGGATATCAAGGGGAAAAAAATAAATAAACAAGGATCCTCCCCCTCCTTTCCTCAGATCCCTTCAACACCCCATATCAGATACAATGTGTAAGTTGCATTTGGGAGATACACAGGACGCTCTTATATACTATTGTTATCTCAGCTCCTGTGTCAGTATAAATAGCAACTAAACTAGCTGTTTACAATGTTTCTAACTATTTAAAACAGCAATGTAAGATAGCAGAGTGCTTCCTCATATTCCACTTGCTACACTCAGTTTGCCTTTAGCTGCCTGGACTCTCACACTAATAGCTCCAGGCACTGATAACTGCCTAAATTCACAGCACTATTAGCCTTGAGTTCCTGGCCCTCAGCTCTTGGCAATGCTAACTGCTTAAATTTTCAGCAATCTTAGCTTCACTGGTAACAGCCTGACATGTTTCCTTACTGCTCACTGCAAGTAATTCATCAGAGGCTTCTCTAAGATAGCTTGCCACTTCCTAAAATAAGGGATGGTTTCAAAGCAAGGAGAGCCTAATCACTGCCCCGCTCCCCCCTTGGCATTTTTCTAAAAATATTAATTTATAGGGAAACTTTCATGAAATATTTCTTGTTATACTCTACCCCGACATACAGGGGTGCTATGTTCGTCATACAGTGGTTAATGTGCGATACAGCTTCCAGCTTTCATGACACCTGCAAATACTTGTATATAAGTGTATTTGGTGTTACAATAGCTGGTGATCCTAGAACTTTATACCCTCGACACATAAATTAGAGGGTAACAAAACTTGACCCCATAGTATAGAGAGATGCAGTTGGAGACTTGTGTGAACATAGGGTCCCAACCCACAATGTATTATAAGAAGTGAACGTCACACTTGAGTTGTGCTGTGAAATTTTCTCTGTTTATTCATATATACAAGTAGAGTAAAACATTTTTCGGTATGAAGATACCATCATCAGACTCTACATTGAATAGAAAAGAAAAACAAAATTTGAGTACACAAAGCACTGATATACATATTATATAGTCATATGTAACAAGCCAAAGTATAAATAGAGGCAAATGATTGAGAACATACAGAACAAATTATAACAGAATATGAGACAACATCACTTCTAACAGGCAAAATCTAGAATAAAAAATAGAAAACAATGAAAAAATAAATGAACAAATACAAAAGAAGTATCTGTGTATTAAGTCAGGAAAAATGGCTGAAAATAGTATTATTTGAACAAAAGAATACAAGAAAACCGTAAATACCTTGATGAAAGTTGCAAATAATGCGAGAAGGCATACCAGAAATTGTGGTATCAGCTTGAACTGTGGATGGCAAAAAGGCGAAAGGTCAAATAAATGACAATAATAAGTGAGCGGGTACTCAGGTATGACATTGAAAGAGATAATATATATGAACATGGCTATAGAAGTCATGAGGGACTGTATAGCTTGTAGCTCCAAGTCTCTCACATATCAGTAACTCTTACACAAGGGTTAATGTGAGGGACATGATGGGGTTAATTGCTATTAATAAGAGGCACATGGAGTCAGGGGTGAACCCTCCCCTTTCGCCGCCCGAGCTAACTGCAGAAAGCCGGGGGGGGGGGGGGGGGGGGCGTGGCCGGTGGATCGGGGGGTTGGGCCGGGTGGATCGGGGGCGTGGCCGAGTGAAGGGGCGGGGCTTAGCCCCGTTCGCCGGCAGAGAGTAGGCCCGGAGACTGCCTGCTCTCTGCCTGAGCGTGAGGGGAGGCTGCCGGAGCAGCGCTGCTCCAGCGGCCTCCCCAAACCACCGCTCGGTGATAAGCCAGTCCAGGACAGCTTGTCCTGGACTGGCTTAGGTTAGCAAAAATGCCGCCCTCCCTGAGGCCCTGGCATAGTGCCGCCTGAAGCGCTCGCTTCAGGTCGCCTCATGAGAGGTGCGGCACTGCATGGAGTTACTAAACTGTCATGTACAGGGCCAGACTTTATGTTGCTTGCTTGAGAGTATCCTGTGCCCAAAACTTACATGTATTGGCGGAAAATAACAAATCATACAATGTCGTATATCCAAGTATATTAACTTGAAATACCTCTGTCCCAAACACACTATGTACAGTTTCTCAGAACACCGTATAGCAGCTGAAATACAAATTACATTCAACACAAAAGTCTCACGTATTCTCAGAATTACAGCAAAAACAAGATACAAAGTTACATTTCATATCCCATACCTTATACACAGTACGAAAACCTTACCCACGCCTGTATTTACCCACTTCTACATTCACCGCAGACGAAGTCACGGGTACCAGCTAGTCTGTAAATATGATTGTGTGGGGTTAGGGGCTAGGCTGTAGAGGGCAATAGGAAGTTTTGTGGTTTGCTATGCCTTCTCGCATTATTTACAACTTTCATCAAGGTATTTACGGTTTTCTTGTATTCTTTTGTTCAAATAATACTATTTTCAGCCATTTTTCCTGACTCAATACACAGATACTTCTTTTGTATTTGTTCATTTATTTTTTCATTGTTTCGTATTTTTTACTCTAGATTTTGCCTGTTAGAAGTGATGTTGTCTCATATTCTGTTATAATTTGTTCTGTATGTTCTCAATCATTTGCCTCTATTTATACTTTGGCTTGTTACATATGACTATATAATATGTATATCAGTGCTTTGTGTACTCAAATTTTGTTTTTCTTTTCTATTCAATGTAGAGTCTGATGATGGTATCTTCATACCGAAAAATGTTTTACTCTACTTGTATATATGAATAAACAAAGAAAATTTCACAGCACAACTCAAGTGTGACGTTCACTTCTTATAAACTTGACCCCATGACACAGCCAGGGTGTTACCAAAGTGATAGGATGAGGAATCACAGGTATGAATTGATGTTATATATCACCTGCCCTATCTTGAGCTTTGATACACACAGGACTAGGAACACTCAGGAGCAATTTTCATGAAACTGACTCATCCAGGCTAATAAGCGGCAGCCATCTTGGTCCTCTCACTTGAAGTGAAGAACAACCATCTCACTACACCCACAGCTGGTACCTGTAGCCCACCCTACCTAATTTACACCAGCAAGGAGCTGCTTAGGCCTATGGACTCGGTGGATGGGTCTGATTTATGACAAAGTGTAAACTTCATTATAAAGTGGTGGAAACTCCGGCAGGTGGAAAAGACTGTTCTTGATAAACCAGTCCTTATGGTTTCTATATTACTCTGCACTGACTGTGGCATCTGAGGGGTTACATGACTGAGATTGTTGTTTCAGCCATTAGAGCAGACACTATCACTGCAGCACAATGGTACAAGAATGAGACTACTCTCAGCAGGTCCTGAAGATCTGTCACTGCTGGGGGTTGTAGTTCTCAGAGGGTCAGGGAAGAGTAAGGACCAGTTGAAGAGGACCTTTCAGATCCTTGGGCACATGCTGTATTATATTACCACCCAGCCATGACGGTAAGTGGTGAGGAACGCCCCCTACTGACAGTATTCGTCCATAGACTAGTACGGGGAAGGAGGGGGGGGGGGAACGTTCCTCACCGCTCAGCGTCAAGGTTGGGCAGTAAGGAAGCCCCCTCTCAGAGTACAGCGCTATGGACTCTACTGTGAGGAGGGGCATTCCTGACAGACTGCCAGAAACACCTTTCTGATACTGAAGAGCTACGGAAACGGCACCGAGAGCTCTTCTGCAGGGGCACATAACGGGAAAGCCGATAGTATGCTGAATTCACTGCACTGTTGGCTTTCTTGCGGTGTATAATACCGCATGTGCCCAAAGACATGAAAGGTCCTCTTTAAGAAAGAGGAAATGAAGAGGAATTGAGGCAGACTACTGCCTCAGATCCCACCAGTGAAAGCCAGAACAGAGCTTCACTACTGCAGCACTTTACTGGTCCCACATGGTATAATGCCATCCTTACTGACTGCCACACAGTGTAACACATAACACACCCTTTACTGGCCTCCACATGGTATAATGTCATCCTTACTGACCGCCGCACAGTGTAACACATAATACACCCTTTAATGGCCTCCACATGGTATAACACAACCTTTACTGGCTCCCAAACAGTATAACAGACACTTTTTTGACTCCCACATGCTATAAAGCCTCCTTTACTGCCCCCCCCCCAACCCCAACGGTATAACACACCTTTTCCTGCCCTCACTCAGTATAACACACTCTTTCCTGGTCCCCACATGGTATAATGACTTATTTCTTGGCCCCCACACGGTATAGCGTCCCCTTTTCTGAGCCCCCACACAGTATAACCCTTACTGACTCCCCAATACAGGTATATCGCTCCCTTTATAGTCCTCCTATATTACCTCTTTGCAGGTCCCAATATAGTACAGGTTCCCAATACAGTAAGGGCTCCCATACAGTAAGGATTCCTTTACAAGCCCCCCATACAGTGACACTACCTTCTGGAGTAAAGGCCGCTAGTAACTTACATATCACTGCTCTTGCCCACAGCAGCCTCCTTTGCTGCCTGTTTCATTCTCAGCCTCCAGCAGGTCCTGTGCGCTGCACATTATGCTCCGACATGATGATGTCACATATGGCACACAGATCCCCACGAGAATGAAGAATGACGAGGAAGTGGAGGAAGCTTTTGTGGACAGGAGCAGTGATAGGTAAGTTAATAGTAGTTGTTACCAGCTGGAGTAATGGCCTACTAAAAAGTCAGCGGGAGCCTAGCCGAGCCCCTAAAAGCATGGAGCCCCCAGGGGAATTCCCAGTACCCAAATAGGCCAGTCCGAGCCTGACCTGTATAATGGATGAGGCAGGAGACCTGTGTAGTGACCTCTGTAATTCTGTATTGTGTAGGCAGTGCTGCTATTTCGCCATCTAGTGTTCACTATTCATTACTACACTAAACAGTAGCAGCTTGTTATCTGTGAAATTGATGCAAGTTATGTCCAGAGACATTTAAAAGGGTTGTTTCAAGAAGGACACTTATACATACCTCCCAACCGTCCCGATTTCCGCGGGACATTCACGATTTTGGGTGACGTGTCCCGCGGTCCCGGGTTGGAGGGAGGTATGTCCTGATTTCAACTCAGATCTGCATCCAGAGGACGCAGATCTGAGTTGAACACATACGCAGCTAAAGCAAGGAGCTGTCACAGTTCAGCTCCTTGCTTCGCCACTGCACTTCACCTACTGGCTGTGTAGATGCGATGTTATGACGTCACATCGCTTCTACAACTGTGTGCGAGAGAGAGAGAGGCGCGAAGAGAGCGGCGGGGGAGCGAGGAGAAGGTAAGTGTAATGTGTACACTGAGGTGGAACGTGAAACTGGGGGCAGATGAAGGAGAGGACGGCATGACACTGGGGGCAGAGATGGAGGGGCATGAATCTGGGGGTAGAGATGGAGGGACATGAATCTGGGGGCAGAGATGGAGGGACATGAATCTGGGGGCAGAGATAGAGGGACATGAAACTGGGGGCAGAGATGGAGGGACATGAAACTGGGGGCAGAGATGGAGGGGGGACATGAAACTGGGGGCAGATGAAGGGTGTATATGAAACTGGGGGAGAGATAGAGGGGGGGACATATAATTTACGGGTGACTGTAGGAGGATTATATTGTGTGCGGGCACATGAAAAATTAATGAGAATGGGTGGAGTCAACACAAAAGTGGGCGGGGCTAAATTTGTCACGGCACGCATATGCGCGCCGCACATTTTGTCCCTCTTTCAGTACTTCAAAAGTTGGGAGGTATGCTTATACCCTATTCACATGTTAGGGGTTACGTGTCAGATCCCTGTGGGTCCATCTGTTGGGACCCCAGCGATCAGGGGAATGGGGTCCATAAACTAACTGTACATATACATGCAGTCGACGATCATGGACCATGACTTGCACTCCATTCACCAATATGGGGCTGTCAGGCAAAATGGAAGCAGAAGCCCCATAGTGGTGAAAGGAGCTCAGGTTATGGTACGCACCTGTGTTACATTCACGTAGAGGTGGCATGCATAGGGGATTTTCAGATCCACATTCTCCGGATGAATAGGCAATAATTGTCATTCATGGCAAAACCTCATTGAGAGCAGGGATCAGCAACCTTCATCACTCCAGCTGCTGTGAGACTAGAACTTTCAGCGGGCTCCATTCACTTCTATGGGAAGCTTTAAGAGCAGATCAGGTAGGCATGCTGGGACTTAGTTCCCCAAAAGCTGGAGAACCAAAGACTGCCTACCCATGTTCTAGGGAACGTGAACCAAACCAGTCATTACACCAGTCATCTGTAGCCTACTGACGTCTAATACAAGACATGATGTCCCTATAATGATAAGTCCACACAGGACGGGTCCGCAAATGATATTCTATCATACCAAATTCTACAGTAGCAAAAATCATACCAAATGGCTTGTGTGTTTCTAGGGGTATTTATTTATTTAATTTTTTTTATTTTTTTTGAAATGTAGATTGTGAGCCCCACATAGAGCTCACAATGTACATTTTTCCCTATCAGTATGTCTTTTTTTGGAATATGGGATGGAAATCCATGCAAACACGGGGAGAACATACAAACTCCTTGCAGATGTTTTTTTGCCCTTGGCGGGATTTGAACACCAGGACTCCAGCGCTACAAGGCTGCAGTGCTAACCACTGAGCTACCGTGTGGCCCCTTTTTAGGGGTATTTATAACATAATGTGATGGGTGGGCCTAACACGCCTTGCCTTTGCCTTGCCTCCACATGGATAGGAAGATTATTTTTATGGATTGAAGAATAAAGTTTCAAGATTTTAATCATTCAATACTTGACGTATGCTGGATTCTTTTGCTCTTTTTGCTGTAAAGTGGCTCCTCGCCGGATCAAAGTCCTTCAGTTCCGTGCATCCCAGGTCTTATGGACTAACTACATACAAGGATTGTTATTGAACTTGAGAAAGAGCTCCAATGCCCGCTACGCGTTGTGCCAAATAAAATTGCCTTCTGAATCCTACTGTGGGTGAGCGCTGGTTTACTGCCTGTCTCCCATAAGGCTGGTCCATCTTTCCATTTGCATTAACGTCTCTGACGGTCACTAGCTGCTGCCCTCCAGTACTAAATTGGTCTCTTGGTTGTTACGTCCATTGGTTGTTGTGTCTCACACAACCAAATCAGGTGAGCAGTCACCTGTACTGTCTTTCTACCATTACCTTAAAAAATTGAGGGTGTTACACTAGGAACGGCTCGGTGCCGTGTTTTTTTCATTTTATTTTTATTTTATAGACACCCAGGAGCATGTATTATAGAAATATTCTTTCCATTCATATTAGTAGAAAAATATATATTAGCTATATATGAACTATGGCACTGCCAGCTATGATATACCAGTCACTTCTTCCCCCAACTACTGATAATACAGCACCAGCAGTCACCATAAAGTTCTCTCTCAATCCTCTGGACACTATACTGTCCTCCATGATGCCAACACCACAGAGTATATGGCAGTGCAGGTCAATGGACCACTGCCTGGCAGGTGCCACCTGAGGATTCCATGACCTGACATGATGTCACCTGCACACGGCCAACTCACATTCAGTTTCTAACTGTCGACGGCGGCGATTAGAAGTGTTTCTACAGATTTGTTCGGATTGTTTTTGAATTGTGCGAGACAAGGAGAATGGCGTCCACTGGACGAGGAGAAGATGGAGAGGAGAAGAGAGAAGAAAAGAGGAAGAGGGAAGAGGAGAGCGAGACTGGATTGAAGAAGACCAAGAAGAGAAGAACCCAGGATGAAGGATCAGAGGACCAGGAGCCAACCCCTGGGAGCAGCCAAGATGCAGAAACATCAGGCCCCTACCCTGGGCTTACCATCAGCCACTACAACATCCACAAGATTCTGGGTAGGGGCAACTTTGGCAAAGTAAGTTTTATAACTTCTAATCTCATTTTGATCTAGAAATGTCCATTTTATCTCCCTCTATTGGTCTCTGTTATCAACCATTTCAGGTTGGGTAGATATTAATTGCAATGTACTTCTATGGGATGACTGGTGGGACATCTAGAATCTTCCCTGTCCTCATGACCACTGCCTTATGTCCCATATTTCATTAGCTCTTTGTATCTTCATAGTTAGGTCTTTGGGTTTAGGTCTAGGAAGCTAGAAGGGCAATACATACATTGTTCTATATGTCCTCATTACAGCTTTACAGTAACTTGGAAATATGAATAAGCCTCCATTCAGATTACATTTATATCCATTTAATGTATGCGAAAAAGGTACAGATGGCCATCCGTTTATATAGAGATCAAAACAAATCCATTTCTTGGACAGACACAAAAGTATGGTATGCTGTTTGAAATGATAAACGGATGGCCATCTATTTACATCCATTTTTGCACCCATTAAACGGATCAGATAAACGAATGTAAGCCAAATGCTAATCCCAAACAATCATCTCAAAAGGTAATCTTTTATATATTCTGTATTTTTCCCATATTGTAATAGTAGAGTACCCCTTTAAGGCCTCTCCATACAGAATCCAGGAGCAGACACTACATTATGCTATAGCTTAGCTTTGCTCCTGGGCAGGGCCGGTGTTAGACAAAATGTGGCGGCCACCTGCCGTGTTTCCATCCTAATCCCTGGAGAAACTGCATAGGGGACGACTTGGCAGCAGTCAGTTAAAAAACCCATTTATTTGAATGGGTTTTTAAAGCAAACCCCCGCTGTCCGTATGCCGCCTCTCCGCGGGAAAACCAGTTGTTTTTTTTGCACAGACACAAAGTCAGACATACAGGGCTTTGTGTCCGAGCATAAGTACAGGGTAAACATTATTAGGGGGGCTATTTATAAGGAGGATCTATCACTACAACAGCTAGGGGAACTATTACCCTCTACCAATATATAATAGACCCTCCACTAGATTTACAATTAATTGTTCCTTTTTATACATACCCCCTTATATAATAGATTCCCCAGTCTTATTAATAATAGTCTCTCCTTACAAATACATGTATATATATATACTGTATATATATATATATATATATATATATATATATATATATATATATATATATCTTTATGGGGGAGCTATTATATGAGGGGGATTTATAACAAGCAATAATTAGTAGTAAATCTAGTGGGGTAGTGGGGGAACTATTTTAAATATGTGCCCCCTTTCTTTAGTAATAACACCCTTTTAATTCTCATAAAATAATAAAACCTTTACTCACCTAACCACGCTCCCCCGCTGAGTCCTGATGATGAAGCCTTTCCTTGCTTGTGGACTCCAGAGCAGGTTCGGCGCACAGGGCATGATGTAGTGACGTCATCGCGCCCCCGTCTTCTACATAATCATCTGTGACAGAGCAGGGACTTTGTAGCTCCTTGCTCTGGCATAGATGTCCGTAGTATATAGCACGCTGATACACTTGTTATTAAAGCAGCCCCGGTCGGGGTCACCAGACCAAATGTCTGGTGCCGCGGTTCCCGGGGCCCCTTAGAAGACGGGGGCCCTGGGCATTTGCCTCTTTGCCTCCCCAACGCTGGCCCTGGGTACTAGCAGTCTGACAACCCTTCTGTTCACCCCTGCTCCTAAGGCTGATATATAACCAGACCTCATTTCTTTGTAGATGTCCTCCATTAAGCATTTTCTATTTGTCTCAGGTTTTCCTGGCATCAGTCCCTGGCTGAGACATCTACATGGCCGTCAAAGTCATCAACAAAAGAGGGGACAATATGGATACCATCAAGAGAGAGCAGAAGATACTCGTTACAGCCAGAGAATGCCCGTTTATTTGCCACCTCTATGCCGCACATCATTCTGAGCAGCGGGCATATTTCATCACAGAGTATCTGTCTGGCGGCAGCCTGGAGGCTTTGCTCAGGATGTGCGGCTGCCTGGACATCGGCAATATAAGGTAAGAAAATGGAGAAAGTATCAAATAAATTAATGCGAGTTGGGTGAAAAATGAAAATTGTGGTCAGGGGGTATAGTTAGAGATTTGCTAACACTGAGATTTCTCTCTTTTCTCCCTATGAGATTCTACACAGCAGAAATTGTATGCAGTCTCCAGTTCCTCCATGGACACAACATCGTTCACCAGTAAGAAGGACTTCCTCCATTCTCTGTGTCTCCTTCACATGCTGGATTTCATGCACCCAGCTTTCCTGGGGTCCTGCCTGGCTAGTCTCCCTGGTTATGTAGTGACCCATTCCTCGTCTCTTGTATAACTGTGCAGATTATCATTTTCTTCTCTAATTTCATTGCAGAGATATAAAGCCGGAAAACATCATGCTGGATGCAGATGGCCACATCCGTGTCATCGACCTGGGGCTGGCCCAAGATGGCGTCACCACCTCCAATCAACTGTGTGATGTGACAGGAACATTCCATTATATGGCCCCAGAGGTGCATTTCCAGAAAGGATATGGCGCAGCAGTCGACTGGTGGAGCCTAGGAATCGTAGTGTCCAAAATGGCAACTGGACGCCTCCCATTTTACGATGGTCCTATCCAACAGAAGGCTTTTAAAGCGAAGCTCACCAAGAAGCCCAAATTTCGAACTGAGGTTGATGCCAACATCAAACATCTTGTAAAAAGTCTGCTGCGCAAGAATCCTGAGGAGCGCCTGGGTGTGTGCGGGAACATTCGAGAGCATCCATTTTTTTCCACCATCGGCTGGGAGCAACTGGAACAGAGGAGAGCACAGCCACCATTTAGACCGTTTCAACCAGTTCTGGAGGAGAAACATCTGCAGTGGCCAGAGGACAGGAACACCCTTCACCACGAGGACCAATATAAGTACATGTCACCAAGCTGGACCCGGTAAGATCCTCCTATCATAGGATGTTTTCCTTACATTGTGGTCATCGTCATTGTTCATGTCTCCAACCTTTGTTTGTGTCAATGACTTTGTCTCTGCTTCCTCTTAGATGGATGAGAAGATCTAGAAGGTGAAGAAATCCACAACCATCTGGTAAGTTTTTCTTTATTTCTTGTAGGATATACCTGCAAGAACCTGCGTCCACCTGCGTCCACTGCCCAGAACTTCATGCCTCCTCCACGTCTACATGCTGCTGTGTATGATCCAGGCTGCCTTAAACATCAACTCTCTCCAGACATCTGTGTGCCACAACTTGCCATTGCGTTGCTGCCCCAGGCCGTTGACTTCTACGTCCCCAGGAGCGGCCTGTGCTTAGTTCCATCTGGTGAGCAGAGATATGTACCAGAGCGGCCATTATTCCTGAGCTCACCTTAGCACAGGCCTGGTAAGTATTACACACAACACACATCACATGTACATCACACACACTACATAATAAGTATAGACACCAACACATAGATACTTAGTAGATATATAGATAGATTGGCTTTTGATCCAGGGATTTATTCCGATTGCCATATTTGGGGTCAAGAAGGAATTTTTCCCTTAAATGAGGACAATTGGCCCAATCCTCATAAGGGTTTTCGCCTTCTTCTGGATCAATACACGGCCTTAAATAGGTTTAGATGATAGAGAAATAAGCTGAAAAATATAAATGTCTAAAAATAGTATCTAAAAAATAGTATATAAATCTAAGAAAAAAATTCTAAAAAAAATTAAATAAGATATAAGTTATAGCTCACACACAAACACACAGTTTAATACAAGCTTAGTACAAATAGAAAAAAAAAAGCAAAATACTAAATTGTAATATTATAGATTTAAAGGTAGTAAAGAAATAAATAGTTCAATATAAGACACAGGCCTGGTAAGAATTACACACAACACACATCACATGTACATCACACACACTATATGATAAGTATAGACGCCAACACATAGACACTTAGTAGATATATAGATAGATTGGCTTTTGATCCTGGGATTTATTCTGATCGCCATATTTGGGGTCAAGAAGGAATTTTTCCCCTTAAATGAGGACAATTGGCCCAATCCTCACAGGGGTTTTTGCCTTCTTTTGGATCAAAACACAGCCTTAAATAGGTTTAGATGACAGAATAATAAGTAGATCACACATAAGCTAAAAATATGTCTAAAAATAGTATCTAAAAAATAGTATATAAATCTAAGAAAAAAATTCTAAAAAAATTAAAATAAGATATGTTATAGCTCACACACAAACGTACACAACTTAGTATAAGCTTAGTACAAATAGAAAAAAACAGCATAATACACAATTTGATTATTATAAATTTTAAGGTAGTAAAGTAATAAATAGTGCAATATAAAACTAAAAAAAATATATAAAATTTAATTTTAGCTATTCATGTTAATATATGGAATAGTATAATAGTATAGTTAAAAAAAACAAAAAACAAACAAAACCCAAATATATTACAAAGGTTAGATATCAGCCTTTGATGCTGGGATTTATTCCAGTTGCCATATTTGGTGTCAAGGAATTTTCCCCCCGATATGAGAACAATCGGATCTTTTCACACAGGGGATTTTCTCGTTCCTCTGGATCAATACGGCCTAACTTAGTAAATTAGTTTAGTAATTGATATAGAAATAATTTACACGTACACATACATTTACACAGTAGTAAAATAGAACAGTAATATAGTAATAAAATGTAACCCCACCCCATCTAGAAATAAGTTTAGTATTATTCAAAAATAGCTCCTAGACATAGATAGTAGTATAATATAATAATAGGAATATAGTAGTAAAATACAACCCAACCCCATCTATAAATATGTTTAGTATTATGTATAATTTACATGTACACATACATATAATATATATATAATATAATAGGAATATAGAAATAAAATATGACCCCACTCCCGCCTATAAATAAAAGTTTCCTTTTGCCCTCTTATATCTTTGTCCTTGTCTTTATTCCCATTGGCTGTCTATGTAGTAAATGTTCTTTTCTCCAGAGCTATGGCTCTTGATAGGTTTTCAGTCTCATTTATATGAAGATTTACTGATAGATATTTGGTGTAAAGACCAAGTTTTGTGTGTTTCTGCTGTTATGCTGAAACTGGTGGAGAAAAAAGTTCTTGGTGCAGGACTTTTCTCTTCACTGATATTTGATGACTTCTGTGGCAGATTCTCCTACAGAGACACCGATGCAGATGTGAACCTTTTTTGGATATATATTCAAAAGTGAGGGTTTGTTTGTGACGGTTATGTAGATGCCCGATAACCATGGTACTGAATGGTGCTTGCACTACTAGGGAAACAGAGTAGGTAATGTGTCCGTAGGGCTACGACGACTAACTAGGCCCTGACTGAGGGTGTAGTTCAGCTGTTCCCGAGCTAAGCTCAGCCCCAACAACTACTGGCTCTCTAAATGCGAAGACCTTCAGACAGGTAGGATGAGAGCTGAAAGAGGCTAGGGCCTGGGAAACTAGAGGCAGTCACCCCCTAGCGAAAGGATAAGTGCTACAGCAAACAGTGTAAACTAGGATGGGACGTGCCGGAGAACTAACAGGTGCAGCACAAGCACTAAGCACACAACAGGAATTGAGGAGAGGAGGAGTGGAGTAGTGAGGAAAGGTATCACAGGACAGGGGCAAAACAAACCTGGAACCCAAAACAGAAACTCACAAATACCAAACAGTGACAGGCAGCCAGAAATGCAGGACAGGGGTTGAGTAGGAATGTTTGAGGGAAAACAGACTCACACAGAACACAACTCACACCACTTCCAATTCAGCTCAAGAAGCCGTACAACTCCAACTAAACTCTCCTTCTAGGCTGGGCCAAGAATCCGAGCTGGAAACCACAAACACCAGCAAGGACTGAAGCCAGCAGTCAGCCGTATACAGACCCCGGAAAGACCTGATAGGTTGATGACAATAACACACACCTGAGCTCACATCCACCGAGACACAAAGCAAGCTCAAGTAGACACTGAAGAAGAGACCCAACCACTATCCCAACAGCTCAGTGGCCAAAAGAACTGACCAAAGAACCGCAGGACACTGGCTCAAATCTCCAGACGAACACCAGTCAAAAGCACAACCACAGTAACACCTATTTTATATATCTCAGATCCTGACATTGTTACAATGTATGAGTGCAGGTCAGAACTGGACTACAGGCTGGATACAATAAATGTGATACACTGGATAATGGTGGATCTACTCTCACAGCAGATCATAAAGAAGGAATATTCCCTGTACAGTCAAATCAAGACTGAGAAATCTAATACAGACTTGTCAACTCATCAGAGATTCTCAGGAGGCTCCTGGTTTCCAGGTCCTCTCACTCGGTCACCTGATGAATAGTTTCTTTCTCCCAGCTGAAGGCTCATTAGTATTCCCTGCTCTGTGATGTCATCTCTGGAGTATAAGATCCTGTCATGTCTCTGTCATCTCTGGAGGATAAGATCCTGTCATGTCTCTGTCATCTCTGGAGGATAAGATCCTGTCATGTCTCTGTCATCTCTGGAGGATAAGATCCTGTCATGTCTCTGTGATGTCATCTCTGGAGGATAAGATCCTGTCATGTCTCTGTCATCTCTGGAGGATAAGATCCTGTCATGTCTCTGTCATCTCTGGAGGATAAGATCCTGTCATGTCTCTGTCATCTCTGGAGGATAAGATCCTGTCATGTCTCTGTCATCTCTGGAGGATAAGATCCTGTGATGTCTCTGTCATCTCTGGAGGATAAGGTCCTGTCATGTCTCTGTCATCTCTGGAGGATAAGATCCTGTCATGTCTCTGTCATCTCTGGAGGATAAGATCCTGGCATGTCTCTGTGATGTCATCTCTGGAGGATAAGATCCTGTCATGTCTCTGTCATCTCTGGAGGATAAGATCCTGTCATGTCTCTGTCATCTCTGGAGGATAAGAGCCTGTCATGTCTCTGTCATCTCTGGAGGATAAGATCCTGTCATGTCTCTGTGATGTCATCTCTGGAGGATAAGATCCTGTCATGTCTCTGTCATCTCTGGAGGATAAGATCCTGTCATGTCTCTGTCATCTCTGGAGGATAAGATCCTGGCATGTCTCTGTCATCTCTGGAGGATAAGATTCTGTCATGTCTCTGTCATCTCTGGAGGATAAGATCCTGTCATGTCTCTGTCATCTCTGGAGGATAAGATCCTGTCATGTCTCTGTCATATAAGATCCTGTCATGTCTCTGTCATCTCTGGAGGATAAGATCCTGGCATGTCTCTGTGATGTCATCTCTGGAGGATAAGATCCTGTCAGGTCTCTGTCATCTCTGGAGGATAAGATCCTGTCATGTCTCTGTCATCTCTGGAGGATAAGATCCTGTCATGTCTCTGTCATCTCTGGAGGATAAGATCCTGTCATGTCTCTGTGATGTCATCTCTGGAGGATAAGATCCTGTCATGTCTCTGTCATCTCTGGAGGATAAGATCCTGTCATGTCTCTGTCATCTCTGGAGGATAAGATCCTGTTATGTCTCTGTCATCTCTGGAGGATAAGATCCTGTCATGTCTCTGTGATGTCATCTCTGGAGGATAAGATCCTGTCATGTCTCTGTCATCTCTGGAGGATAAGATCCTGTCATGTCTCTGTCATATAAGATCCTGCCATGTCTCTGTCATCTCTGGAGGATAAGATCCTGGCATGTCTCTGTGATGTCATCTCTGGAGGATAAGATCCTGTCATGTCTCTGTCATCTCTGGAGGATAAGATCCTGTGATGTCTCTGTCATCTCTGGAGGATAAGGTCCTGTCATGTCTCTGTCATCTCTGGAGGATAAGATCCTGTCATGTCTCTGTCATCTCTGGAGGATAAGATCCTGTCATGTCTCTGTCATCTCTGGAGGATAAGATCCTCTCATGTCTCTGTCATCTCTGGAGGATAAGATCCTGTTATGTCTCTGTCATCTCTGGAGGATAAGATCCTGTGATGTCTCTGTCATCTCTGGAGGATAAGGTCCTGTCATGTCTCTGTCATCTCTGGAGGATAAGATCCTGTCATGTCTCTGTCATCTCTGGAGGATAAGATCCTGTCATGTCTCTGTCATCTCTGGAGGATAAGATCCTGTCATGTCTCTGTCATCTCTGGAGGATAAGATCCTGTCATGTCTCTGTCATCTCTGGAGGATAAGATCCTGTGATGTCTCTGTCATCTCTGGAGGATAAGGTCCTGTCATGTCTCTGTCATCTCTGGAGGATAAGATCCTGTCATGTCTCTGTCATATAAGATCCTGTCATGTCTCTGTCATCTCTGGAGGATAAGATCCTGTCATGTCTCTGTCATCTCTGGAGGATAAGATCCTGTCATGTCTCTGTCACCTCTGGAGGATAAGATCCTGTCATGTCTCTGTCATCTCTGGAGGATAAGATCCTGTCATGTCTCTGTCATCTCTGGAGGATAAGATCCTGTCATGTCTCTGTCATATAAGATCCTGTCATGTCTCTGTCATCTCTGGAGGATAAGATCCTGGCATGTCTCTGTGATGTCATCTCTGGAGGATAAGATCCTGTCATGTCTCTGTCATCTCTGGAGGATAAGATCCTGTCATGTCTCTGTCATCTCTGGAGGATAAGATCCTGTCATGTCTCTGTCATCTCTGGAGGATAAGATCCTGTCATGTCTCTGTCATCTCTGGAGGATAAGATCCTGTCATGTCTCTGTCATCTCTGGAGGATAAGATCCTGTCATGTCTCTGTCATATAAGATCCTGTCATGTCTCTGTCATCTCTGGAGGATAAGATCCTGGCATGTTTCTGTGATGTCATCTCTGGAGGATAAGATCCTGTCATGTCTCTGTCATCTCTGGAGGATAAGATCCTGTCATGTCTCTGTCATCTCTGGAGGATAAGATCCTGTCATGTCTCTGTCATCTCTGGAGGATAAGATCCTGTCATGTCTCTGTCATCTCTGGAGGATAAGATCCTGTGATGTCTCTGTCATCTCTGGAGGATAAGGTCCTGTCATGTCTCTGTCATCTCTGGAGGATAAGATCCTGTCATGTCTCTGTCATCTCTGGAGGATAAGATCCTGTCATGTCTCTGTCATCTCTGGAGGATAAGATCCTGTCATGTCTCTGTGATGTCATCTCTGGAGGATAAGATCCTGTCATGTCTCTGTCATCTCTGGAGGATAAGATCCTGTCATGTCTCTGTCATATAAGATCCTGTCATGTCTCTGTCATCTCTGGAGGATAAGATCCTGTCATGTCTCTGTCATCTCTGGAGGATAAGATCCTGTCATGTCTCTGTCATCTCTGGAGGATAAGATCCTGTCATGTCTCTGTCATCTCTGGAGGATAAGATCCTGTCATGTCTCTGTCATCTCTGGAGGATAAGATCCTGTCATGTCTCTGTCATCTCTGGAGGATAAGATCCTGTCATGTCTCTGTCATCTCTGGAGGATAAGATCCTGTCATGTCTCTGTCATCTCTGGAGGATAAGATCCTGTCATGTCTCTGTCATCTCTGGAGGATAAGATCCTGTCATGTCTCTGTCATATAAGATCCTGTCATGTCTCTGTCATCTCTGGAGGATAAGATCCTGTCATGTCTCTGTCTTCTCTGGAGGATAAGATCCTGTCATGTCTCTGTCATCTCTGGAGGATAAGATCCTGTCATGTCTCTGTCATCTCTGGAGGATAAGATCCTCTCATGTCTCTGTCATCTCTGGAGGATAAGGTCCTGTCATGTCTCTGTCATCTCTGGAGGATAAGATCCTGTCATGTCTCTGTCATCTCTGGAGGATAAGATCCTGTCATGTCTCTGTCATCTCTGGAGGATAAGATCCTGTCATGTCTCTGTGATGTCATCTCTGGAGGATAAGATCCTGTCATGTCTCTGTCATCTCTGGAGGATAAGATCCTGTCATGTCTCTGTCATATAAGATCCTGTCATGTCTCTGTCATCTCTGGAGGATAAGATCCTGGCATGTCTCTGTGATGTCATCTCTGGAGGATAAGATCCTGTCATGTCTCTGTCATCTCTGGAGGATAAGATCCTGTCATGTCTCTGTCATCTCTGGAGGATAAGATCCTGTCATGTCTCTGTCATCTCTGGAGGATAAGATCCTGTCATGTCTCTGTCATCTCTGGAGGATAAGATCCTGTCATGTCTCTGTCATCTCTGGAGGATAAGATCCTGTCATGTCTCTGTCATCTCTGGAGGATAAGATTCTGTCATGTCTCTGTCATCTCTGGAGGATAAGATCCTGTCATGTCTCTGTCATCTCTGGAGGATAAGATCCTGTCATGTCTCTGTCATATAAGATCCTGTCATGTCTCTGTCATCTCTGGAGGATAAGATCCTGGCATGTCTCTGTGATGTCATCTCTGGAGGATAAGATCCTGTCATGTCTCTGTCATCTCGGGAGGATAAGATCCTGTCATGTCTCTGTGATCTCTGGATTAGGTGTCAACTGGGATTTGAACCCCTGAAGTGGAGTATGCAAGGCTGTTACCCTACTGAGCCACAAGCTCTATTAGATGCAACAGAGACTTTTCCTTATACCAAGCTGCAGTATTTTACTGTGATTACTTAATGTATTGGTATATTGAGATATATAGAGATATTTCTCATACTAAAAAAAAAAATTAAAACAAAGGCTTTAGCAATTTTTATTATTAAACAATTATAAATAACTTTCTATATTCATATACCGTTTTTCTCCGAAAATAAGACTGTGTCTTATATTATTTTTTTTCTCTGAAAAAAGGCGACAGCTTATTTTCAGGGTAGGTCTTAATTATTTCCATGAACAACAGTCACACACTCAATCACTTTTTATTTCACTTTTTATCAGAGGTGAAACAGAGAAAAAAAAACGCAGTTCGGCACTTTTGATTTTTTTTCCCCACTACAGTTTTCACTATAGACTAAAAATATTTTTATACATTTGTAGATCGGGCATTTTCAGACACAAGGATAACTAATGTGTATGTGTTTCACAGTAATTTTTAGTTTTATATGTATTGTAGTGAAAGTGGGGGGGGAATAACTTTTATTTTTTTTTACATTTTTCTTTATTTATTTTTATTATTAACTTCCCATATTGAGCTTGACCCTATAACAACGTAGTGCAATCTATGGGAGATTATCTACATTACTATTGAGGCTGGTCATAGACCAGCCTCAAAAGTACCATTCCAATGACAGGCCTGGAAGCTCCCGGCTGTCAAACGAACAGGTCGGTTTCCATGATCCCTCCGCGTGGTAGTTGTCCTACAACAAGAAATATACGGGGCTAGTGGGGACCAGCTTTGGGATGGGTTTGGAGGTGGTCACGTACTAACCTCGGCCGGTTGCAATACTTTGGGGGCGGGGTCACGCTTAACAATACTCATGATCAGAGTGGACTCTGATCACAGGCATTAGCTCCAAGTTTCCGCTGTACATTACGGCAGATATCAGGAATGGGTTAAACTAGCTAGGGCTTATTATTTGAGAAACACGGTATGTATAGAAACACTTCCCTCGCATACTTACTCCTCAGATTTGTCTCCCGGGTGCATTAAATAATATGGGTTACTATGACAAAATGAATGAAAATTAACCCACGTTATACCAGCAATGGGATCAAGTGAGTGGATTTGTACCTAATGTTTTGTTACCTTTTTACTACGGATTTGGGCTGTCGCATTTATTTTTTGTTTGGGACTATGACACAATGTTCTTTTGTTTTGCCCACTTTTGCACCAGGAAGATTGTCGTTATGGAATCGAAGCATCCAGACATATCCTCCCTTGAACACTGTCTCCAACTTATTAATAAATATGTTCCACTTTATCAGTTTCCTTATTTGGCTCACTTATATAGCGCCATCATATTCTGCAGCGCTTTATAGAGATATAATCAATTGTTGTACCCCATAAGTTTGACAAAATATGGCCACTTTGGCTGGAGATAACAGAGACCGATTCTTGATCTTTGGGTTAGGGGTGAGTGAGGGTGTGGGGTGGTATGAATGGTGTGTGCCAGTGTGGTTATTAGTTGTTTTAGAGTCCTTTTGGATTAAATTAGACACCTTGTCCCCCAAGGGTCTAAATCGTAAATATTAATTTTTTGTAACCATATAATAAATAATTGTCAATATCAACGCTCCCATTTTTTTAAGCTTGAGATCCTACATAATCTGTCTTGGATCCTGATCCCTTACTTCTTCTAATGTCTAGAGGATAAGTACTCCTAGGTATCTACTAACTCCCCTATTTGTCCCTGTATATTTACTCCATGGACTCTTGATTTTTTATCAGATTTACCTTTTACATTACTTCTTCTAATGTCTAGAGCAGCGTTTCCCAAACTTTTTGAGTCCAGGAGCAATATTCAGGACAGAAATTCTGTAGGGGGCACTTAACATATTTTACCTAAAACCTACATAGGTGCCAAAGATAACAAGAGATATGAACGATGGGGGGAGGGGGATTTCTAACAAATTGGTATTAGATATTACATTTTCTATTAACTTTATTCAAAATTTTTCTCTTTCAGTTGCAGTTAAAAAATAAGGAACTTAACTGTGGTTTGCTGTTACTGGTTTCAGCGAATCCAATTTCCAAGTAGGAATCATGGTATTTCCTTTTTACTGTTCTTTTTCCTGTGGAACTGATATTCACAGAAGAAGATGTAGTACTAGGCAGTTCGTCTAACGCTTTGTACTAGTACTAGGCAGTTAGTCTAAGGGAGGGTTCACATGGTGTAACGTGCCGCGTGATGTGGCACGTCTACGCCGCGGGAGCTTTTGCGGGCCGTACACGCTCCCATTGATTTCAATGGGAGCGGGGATCGTATGCGCCGCGCTATTTTGCGGCCACAAAATCACGGCCACAAAATAGCGTGGCGCATATGATCCCTGCTCCCATTGAAATCAATGGGAGCGTGTACGGCCCGCAAAAGCTCCCACGGCGTACACGTGCCACATCACGCGGCACGTTACACCGTGTGAACCCTCCCTAACACTTCGTACTAGTACTAGGTAGTTCGTTGAACACTTCTGGCTCATTTGGCATCGCTAACTCTTCTACAAGCCCTTCAGCCTGTCAAATTATTTCAGCATCCGTAATCTCTTTAATAGAGATGAGCGAACAGTGTTCTATCGAACTCATGTTCGATCGGATATTAGGCTGTTCGGCATGTTCGAATCGAATCGAACACCGCGTGGTAAAGTGCGCCATTACTCGATTCCCCTCCCACCTTCCCTGGCGCCTTTTTTGCTCCAATAACAGCGCAGGGTAGGTGGGACAGGAACTACGACACCGGTGACGTTGAAAAAAGTAGGCAAAACCCATTGGCTGCCGAAAACATGTGACCTCTAATTTAAAAGAACAGCGCCGCCCAGGTTCGCGTCATTCTGAGCTTGCAATTCACCGGGGACGGAGGTTTCCGTCCAGTTAGCTAGGGCTTAGATTCTGGGTAGGCAGGGACAGGCTAGGATAGGAAGGAGAAGACAACCAACAGCTCTTGTAAGAGCTAAATTCCAGGGAGAAGCTTGTCAGTGTAACGTGGCACTGACGGGCTCAATCGCCGCAACCCAGCTTTCCCAGGATCCTGAATGGAATACACTGTCAGTGTATTCCCGTATACCCGATATATACCCCGATACCCGTTCCAACGGTGTGCCCCCCCACCTTCACCCCAGAAATACCCTGCAAGTCCCCTAGCAATAGAATTGGGGCTATATACACCCACAATTTTTACTACTGGTATACAGTGCCATTGTCTGACTGGGAATTCAAAGAATATATTGGGAATACAAATACCCTCATTTCTTGCTACTGCCATATAGTGCCAGTTTCTGACTGGTAATTCAAAGAATATATTGGGGTTACGTGCACCCACAATTTTTACTACTGGTATACAGTGCCATTGTCTGACTGGGAATTCAAAGAATATATTGGGAATACAAATACCCTCATTTCTTGCTACTGCCATATAGTGCCAGTGTCTGACTGGGAATTCAAAGAATATATTGGGGTTACGTGCACCCACAATTTTTACTACTGGTATACAGTGCCATTGTCTGACTGGGAATTCAAAGAATATATTGGGAATACAAATACCCTCATTTCTTGCTACTGCCATATAGTGCCAGTGTCTGACTGGGAATTCAAAGAATATATTGGGGTTACGTGCACCCACAATTTTTACTACTGGTATACAGTGCCATTGTCTGACTGGGAATTCAAAGAATATATTGGGAATACAAATACCCTCATTTCTTGCTACTGCCATATAGTGCCAGTTTCTGACTGGTAATTCAAAGAATATATTGGGGTTACGTGCACCCACAATTTTTACTACTGGTATACAGTGCCATTGTCTGACTGGGAATTCAAAGAATATATTGGGAATACAAATACCCTCATTTCTTGCTACTGCCATATAGTGCCAGTGTCTGACTGGGAATTCAAAGAATATATTGGGGTTACGTGCACCCACAATTTTTACTACTGGTATACAGTGCCATTGTCTGACTGGGAATTCAAAGAATATATTGGGAATACAAATACCCTCATTTCTTGCTACTGCCATATAGTGCCAGTGTCTGACTGGGAATTCAAAGAATATATTGGGGTTACGTGCACCCACAATTTTTACTACTGGTATACAGTGCCATTGTCTGACTGGGAATTCAAAGAATATATTGGGAATACAAATACCCTCATTTCTTGCTACTGCCATATAGTGCCAGTGTCTGACTGGGAATTCAAAGAATATATTGGGGTTACGTGCACCCACAATTTTTACTACTGGTATACAGTGCCATTGTCTGACTGGGAATTCAAAGAATATATTGGGGTTATAAATACCCTCATTTCTTGCTACTGCCATATAGTGCCAGTTTCTGACTGGTAATTCAAAGAATATATTGGGGTTACGTGCACCCACAATTTTTACTACTGGTATACAGTGCCATTGTCTGACTGGGAATTCAAAGAGTATATTGGGAATACAAATACCCTCATTTCTTACTACTGCCATATAGTGCCAGTTTCTGACTGGTAATTCAAAGAATATATTGGGGTTACGTGCACCCACAATTTTTACTACTGGTATACAGTGCCATTGTCTGACTGGGAATTCAAAGAATATATTGGGAATACAAATACCCTCATTTCTTGCTACTGCCATATAGTGCCAGTGTCTGACTGGGAATTCAAAGAATATATTGGGGTTACGTGCACCCACAATTTTTACTACTGGTATACAGTGCCATTGTCTGACTGGGAATTCAAAGAGTATATTGGGAATACAAATACCCTCATTTCTTGCTACTGCCATATAGTGCCAGTTTCTGACTGGTAATTCAAAGAATATATTGGGGTTACGTGCACCCACAATTTTTACTACTGGTATACAGTGCCATTGTCTGACTGGGAATTCAAAGAGTATATTGGGAATACAAATACCCTCATTTCTTGCTACTGCCATATAGTGCCAGTTTCTGACTGGGAATTCAAAGAATATATTGGGGTTACGTGCACCCACAATTTTTACTACTGGTATACAGTGCCATTGTCTGACTGGGAATTCAAAGAATATATTGGGGTTATAAATACCCTCATTTCTTGCTACTGCCATATAGTGCCAGTTTCTGACTGGTAATTCAAAGAATATATTGGGGTTACGTGCACCCACAATTTTTACTACTGGTATACAGTGCCATTGTCTGACTGGGAATTCAAAGAATATATTGGGGTTATAAATACCCTCATTTCTTGCTACTGCCATATAGTGCCAGTTTCTGACTGGTAATTCAAAGAATATATTGGGGTTACGTGCACCCACAATTTTTACTACTGGTATACAGTGCCATTGTCTGACTGGGAATTCAAAGAGTATATTGGGAATACAAATACCCTCATTTCTTGCTACTGCCATATAGTGCCAGTTTCTGACTGGGAATTCAAAGAATATATTGGGGTTACGTGCACCCACAATTTTTACTACTGGTATACAGTGCCATTGTCTGACTGGGAATTCAAAGAATATATTGGGGTTATAAATACCCTCATTTCTTGCTACTGCCATATAGTGCCAGTTTCTGACTGGTAATTCAAAGAATATATTGGGGTTACGTGCACCCACAATTTTTACTACTGGTATACAGTGCCATTGTCTGACTGGGAATTCAAAGAGTATATTGGGAATACAAATACCCTCATTTCTTGCTACTGCCATATAGTGCCAGTTTCTGACTGGGAATTCAAAGAATATATTGGGGTTACGTGCACCCACAATTTTTACTACTGGTATACAGTGCCATTGTCTGACTGGGAATTCAAAGAATATATTGGGGTTATAAATACCCTCATTTCTTGCTACTGCCATATAGTGCCAGTTTCTGACTGGTAATTCAAAGAATATATTGGGGTTACGTGCACCCACAATTTTTACTACTGGTATACAGTGCCATTGTCTGACTGGGAATTCAAAGAATATATTGGGGTTATAAATACCCTCATTTCTTGCTACTGCCATATAGTGCCAGTTTCTGACTGGTAATTCAAAGAATATATTGGGGTTACGTGCACCCACAATTTTTACTACTGGTATACAGTGCCATTGTCTGACTGGGAATTCAAAGAGTATATTGGGAATACAAATACCCTCATTTCTTGCTACTGCCATATAGTGCCAGTGTCTGACTGGGAATTCAAAGAATATATTGGGGTTACGTGCACCCACAATTTTTACTACTGGTATACAGTGCCATTGTCTGACTGGGAATTCAAAGAATATATTGGGGTTATAAATACCCTCATTTCTTGCTACTGCCATATAGTGCCAGTTTCTGACTGGTAATTCAAAGAATATATTGGGGTTACGTGCACCCACAATTTTTACTACTGGTATACAGTGCCATTGTCTGACTGGGAATTCAAAGAGTATATTGGGAATACAAATACCCTCATTTCTTGCTACTGCCATATAGTGCCAGTTTCTGACTGGTAATTCAAAGAATATATTGGGGTTACGTGCACCCACAATTTTTACTACTGGTATACAGTGCCATTGTCTGACTGGGAATTCAAAGAATATATTGGGAATACAAATACCCTCATTTCTTGCTACTGCCATATAGTGCCAGTGTCTGACTGGGAATTCAAAGAATATATTGGGGTTACGTGCACCCACAATTTTTACTACTGGTATACAGTGCCATTGTCTGACTGGGAATTCAAAGAATATATTGGGGTTATAAATACCCTCATTTCTTGCTACTGCCATATAGTGCCAGTTTCTGACTGGTAATTCAAAGAATATATTGGGGTTACGTGCACCCACAATTTTTACTACTGGTATACAGTGCCATTGTCTGACTGGGAATTCAAAGAGTATATTGGGAATACAAATACCCTCATTTCTTGCTACTGCCATATAGTGGCAGTTTCTGACTGGTAATTCAAAGAATATATTGGGGTTACGTGCACCCACAATTTTTACTACTGGTATACAGTGCCATTGTCTGACTGGGAATTCAAAGAATATATTGGGAATACAAATACCCTCATTTCTTGCTACTGCCATATAGTGCCAGTGTCTGACTGGGAATTCAAAGAATATATTGGGGTTACGTGCACCCACAATTTTTACTACTGGTATACAGTGCCATTGTCTGACTGGGAATTCAAAGAGTATATTGGGAATACAAATACCCTCATTTCTTGCTACTGCCATATAGTGCCAGTTTCTGACTGGTAATTCAAAGAATATATTGGGGTTACGTGCACCCACAATTTTTACTACTGGTATACAGTGCCATTGTCTGACTGGGAATTCAAAGAGTATATTGGGAATACAAATACCCTCATTTCTTGCTACTGCCATATAGTGCCAGTGTCTGACTGGGAATTCAAAGAATATATTGGTGTTACGTGCACCCACAATTTTTACTACTGGTATACAGTGCCATTGTCTGACTGGGAATTCAAAGAATATATTGGGGTTATAAATACCCTCATTTCTTGCTACTGCCATATAGTGCCAGTTTCTGACTGGTAATTCAAAGAATATATTGGGGTTACGTGCACCCACAATTTTTACTACTGGTATACAGTGCCATTGTCTGACTGGGAATTCAAAGAGTATATTGGGAATACAAATACCCTCATTTCTTGCTACTGCCATATAGTGCCAGTTTCTGACTGGTAATTCAAAGAATATATTGGGGTTACGTGCACCCACAATTTTTACTACTGGTATACAGTGCCATTGTCTGACTGGGAATTCAAAGAATATATTGGGAATACAAATACCCTCATTTCTTGCTACTGCCATATAGTGCCAGTGTCTGACTGGGAATTCAAAGAATATATTGGGGTTACGTGCACCCACAATTTTTACTACTGGTATACAGTGCCATTGTCTGACTGGGAATTCAAAGAATATATTGGGGTTATAAATACCCTCATTTCTTGCTACTGCCATATAGTGCCAGTTTCTGACTGGTAATTCAAAGAATATATTGGGGTTACGTGCACCCACAATTTTTACTACTGGTATACAGTGCCATTGTCTGACTGGGAATTCAAAGAGTATATTGGGAATACAAATACCCTCATTTCTTGCTACTGCCATATAGTGCCAGTTTCTGACTGGTAATTCAAAGAATATATTGGGGTTACGTGCACCCACAATTTTTACTACTGGTATACAGTGCCATTGTCTGACTGGGAATTCAAAGAATATATTGGGAATACAAATACCCTCATTTCTTGCTACTGCCATATAGTGCCAGTGTCTGACTGGGAATTCAAAGAATATATTGGGGTTACGTGCACCCACAATTTTTACTACTGGTATACAGTGCCATTGTCTGACTGGGAATTCAAAGAATATATTGGGGTTATAAATACCCTCATTTCTTGCTACTGCCATATAGTGCCAGTTTCTGACTGGTAATTCAAAGAATATATTGGGGTTACGTGCACCCACAATTTTTACTACTGGTATACAGTGCCATTGTCTGACTGGGAATTCAAAGAGTATATTGGGAATACAAATACCCTCATTTCTTGCTACTGCCATATAGTGCCAGTTTCTGACTGGTAATTCAAAGAATATATTGGGGTTACGTGCACCCACAATTTTTACTACTGGTATACAGTGCCATTGTCTGACTGGGAATTCAAAGAATATATTGGGAATACAAATACCCTCATTTCTTGCTACTGCCATATAGTGCCAGTGTCTGACTGGGAATTCAAAGAATATATTGGGGTTACGTGCACCCACAATTTTTACTACTGGTATACAGTGCCATTGTCTGACTGGGAATTCAAAGAATATATTGGGGTTATAAATACCCTCATTTCTTGCTACTGCCATATAGTGCCAGTTTCTGACTGGTAATTCAAAGAATATATTGGGGTTACGTGCACCCACAATTTTTACTACTGGTATACAGTGCCATTGTCTGACTGGGAATTCAAAGAATATATTGGGAATACAAATACCCTCATTTCTTGCTACTGCCATATAGTGCCAGTGTCTGACTGGGAATTCAAAGAATATATTGGGGTTACGTGCACCCACAATTTTTACTACTGGTATACAGTGCCATTGTCTGACTGGGAATTCAAAGAGTATATTGGGAATACAAATACCCTCATTTCTTGCTACTGCCATATAGTGCCAGTTTCTGACTGGTAATTCAAAGAATATATTGGGGTTACGTGCACCCACAATTTTTACTACTGGTATACAGTGCCATTGTCTGACTGGGAATTCAAAGAGTATATTGGGAATACAAATACCCTCATTTCTTGCTACTGCCATATAGTGCCAGTTTCTGACTGGGAATTCAAAGAATATATTGGGGTTACGTGCACCCACAATTTTTACTACTGGTATACAGTGCCATTGTCTGACTGGGAATTCAAAGAATATATTGGGGTTATAAATACCCTCATTTCTTGCTACTGCCATATAGTGCCAGTTTCTGACTGGTAATTCAAAGAATATATTGGGGTTACGTGCACCCACAATTTTTACTACTGGTATACAGTGCCATTGTCTGACTGGGAATTCAAAGAGTATATTGGGAATACAAATACCCTCATTTCTTGCTACTGCCATATAGTGCCAGTGTCTGACTGGGAATTCAAAGAATATATTGGGGTTACGTGCACCCACAATTTTTACTACTGGTATACAGTGCCAATTTCTAACTAGGAATTCAAAATGCGCAAGGCTCCCGGAAAGGGACGTGGACGAGGCCGTGGGCGAGGTCGGGGGAATGGTTCTGGGGAGCAAGGTAGCAGTGAAGCCACAGGGCGTCCCGTGCCTACTCCTGTGGGGCAGCAAGCATTGCGCCACTCCACAGTGCCAGGGTTGCTTGCCACATTAACTAAACTGCAGGGTACAAACCTTAGTAGGCCCGAGAACCAGGAACAGGTCTTGCAATGGCTGTCAGAGAACGCTTACAGCACATTGTCCAGCAGCCAGTCAGACTCTGCCTCCTCTCCTCCTATTACCCAACAGTCTTGTCTTCCTTCCTCCCAAAATTCCGAAGCTTTACAGAACAATAACCCAAACTGTCCCTGCTCCCCAGAGCTGTTCTCCGCTCCTTTCATTGTCCCTCAACCTGCCTCTCCACGTCACGATTCCACGAACCTAACAGAGGAGCATCTGTGTCCAGATGCTCAAACACTAGAGTCTCCTCCATCTCCGTTCGATTTGGTGGTGGATGACCAGCAACCCACCCTCATCGACGATGATGTGACGCAGTTGCCGTCAGGGCATCCAGTTGACCGGCGCATTGTGCGGGAGGAGGAGATGAGACAGGAGTTGGAAGAGGAAGTGGTGGATGATGAGGACACTGACCCGACCTGGACAGGGGGGATGTCAAGCGGGGAAAGTAGTGTGGATGTTGAGGCAGGTGCAGCACCAAAAAGGGTAGCTAGAGGCAGAGGTCAGCAGCTTAGGCGAAGCCAGGCCACACCCGGAATCTCCCAAGATGTTCCAGTTCGTACCCAGCCCCGAAAAACTCCCACCTCGAGGGCACGTTTCTCGAAGGTGTGGAGTTTTTTCAAGGAATGCGCCGAGGACAGATATAGTGTTGTCTGCACAATTTGCCTCTCGAAATTGATTAGGGGCTCTGAGAAGAGCAACCTGTCCACCACTTCAATGCGCCGTCATTTGGAATCCAAGCACTGGAATCAGTGGCAGGCAGCAACGGCAGGACAAAGGCCGCCTGCCGTTCACGCCACTGCCACTGCCTCTGCCACTGCCTCTGCCTCTGCCACTGCCACTGCTGACTGTGCTGGCGATGCACTCCAGAGGACGAGCCAGGACACCACTTCATCTGCCTCCGCCACTTTGTTGACTTCTACCTCATCCTCCCCTGGTCCTGTCTTATCTCCTTCTCCTGCACCATCAAAGGCACCATCAGGCGTTTCTTTACAACAACCCACCATCTCTCAGACATTGGAGCGGCGGCAGAAATACACTGCTAACCACCCACACGCGCAAGCCTTGAACGCCAACATCGCTAAACTGCTGGCCCAGGAGATGTTGGCGTTCCGGCTTGTTGAAACTCCCGCCTTCCTGGACCTGATGGCAACTGCGGCACCTCGCTATGCCGTCCCTAGCCGTCACTACTCCCGGTGTGCCGTCCCCGCCTTGCACCAGCACGTGTCACTCAACATCAGGCGGGCCCTTAGTTCCGCGCTTTGCACAAAGGTCCACTTGACCACCGACGCGTGGACAAGTGCATGCGGACAGGGACGCTACATTTCACTGACGGCACACTGGGTGAATGTAGTTGAGGCTGGGACTGCTTCCCAAACTGGCCCGGTGTACCTCGTCTCCCCGCCTAACATTCCTGGCAGGGACACGAGAAGAACACCCCCCTCCTCCTCCTCCTCTACCGCCTCCTCCTCCGCCACCGCCTCCTCCTCCGCCACCGCCTCCTCCTCCGCTGTTAGATTGACCCCAGCTACGAGTTGGAAACGTTGCAGCACTGGCGTTGGTAGACGTCAGCAGGCTGTGCTGAAGCTGATCAGCTTGGGGGACAGACAGCACACTGCCTCCGAGGTGAGGGATGCCCTCCTCGATGAGACGGCAATATGGTTTGAGCCGCTGCACCTGGGCCCAGGCATGGTCGTTTGTGATAACGGCCGGAACCTGGTAGCAGCTCTGGAGCTTGCCGGACTCCAACATGTTCCATGCCTGGCCCACGTCTTCAACCTAGTGGTGCAACGTTTCCTAAAGAGCTACCCCAATGTTCCAGAGCTACTGGTGAAAGTGCGGCGCATGTGCGCCCACTTTCGCAAGTCGACAGTAGCCGCTGCTAGCTTAAAATCTCTCCAGCAACGCCTGCATGTGCCACAACACCGGCTTTTGTGCGACGTCCCCACACGCTGGAACTCAACGTTTCAGATGTTGAATAGAGTGGTTGAGCAGCAGAGACCTTTGATGGAATACCAGCTACAAAACCCTAGGGTGCCACAAAGTCAGCTGCCTCAGTTTCACATCCATGAGTGGCCATGGATGAGAGACCTTTGTGACATCCTACGGGTCTTTGAGGAGTCCACAAGGAGGGTGAGCTCTGAGGATGCGATGGTGAGCCTTACAATCCCGCTCTTGTGTGTTCTGAGAGAATCCCTGATTGACATCAGGGATAACTCAGATCACACAGAGGAGTTAGGGATAGCATCCGATCCGTCACAGCTGGAGAGTAGGTCCACACATCTGTCCGCTTCACTGCGTTTAATGGAGGAGGAGGAGGAGGAGGAGGAGGAAGAAGAGTTGTCCGATGATGTGATGGTGATACAGGAGGCTTCCGGGCAACTTCGAATCGTCCCATTGTTGCAGCGCGGATGGGTAGACATGGAGGATGAGGAGGAAATGGAGATTGAACTTTCCGGTGGGGCCAGAGGAGTCATGCCAACTAACACTGTGGCAGACATGGCTGAGTTCATGTTGGGGTGCTTTACAACCGACAAGCGTATTGTCAAAATCATGGAGGACAACCAGTACTGGATCTTTGCTATCCTTGACCCCCGGTATAAAAACAACATCTCGTCTTTTATTCCGGTAGAGGGGAGGGCCAATCGCATCAATGCTTGCCACAGGCAATTGGTGCAGAATATGATGGAGATGTTTCCAGCATGTGACGTTGGCGGCAGGGAGGGCAGTTCCTCCAGTAGGCAACCAAGTTCTCACCGGTCCACACAAACGAGGGGCACACTGTCTAAGGTCTGGGACACCTTGATGGCACCCCCTCGCCAAAGTGCCGCCACGGAGGGTCCTAGTGTCACCAGGCGTGAGAAGTATAGGCGCATGTTGCGGGAATACCTTTCCGACCACAGCCCTGTCCTCTCCGACCCCTCTGCGCCCTACACGTATTGGGTGTCGAAGTTGGACCTGTGGCTTGAACTTGCCCTATATGCCTTGGAGGTGCTGTCCTGTCCTGCCGCCAGCGTCCTATCTGAGAGGGTGTTCAGTGCAGCCGGTGGCATCATCACTGACAAGCGCACCCGTCTGTCAGCTGAGAGTGCCGACCGGCTCACTTTGATAAAAATGAACCACCACTGGGTAGAGCCGTCATTTTTGTGCCCACCTGTGTAAAGCACCCCAACATGAAACTCCATGTCTGTACTCAACCTCTCCAATTCCTCCGCATCCTCATACTCATCCACCATAAGCGTTGCACAATTCTGCTAATACTAGGCTCCCTCCACCCTGATTTCCCCCAACTCTGCTGGTTAGAGGCTCCCTCCACCCTGATTTCCACCAACTCTGCTGGTTAGAGGCTCCCTCCACCCTGCTTTCCCACAACTCTGCTGGTTAGAGGCTCCTTCCACCATGAATTTGCCCAAACTGGGCTGTTTAGAGGCTCCCTCCACCATGAATTGGTCCAAACTGGGCTGGTTAGAGGCTCCCTCCACCATTAATTGGTCCAAACTGGGCTGGTTAGAGGCTCCCTCCACCATTAATTGGTCCAAACTGGGCTGGTTAGAGGCTCCCTCCACCATGAATTTGCCCAAACTGGGCTGTTTAGAGGCTCCCTCCACCATGAATTTGCCCAAACTGGGCTGGTTAGAGGCTCCCTCCACCATGAATTGGTCCAAACGGGTTTTTAGAGGCTCCCTTCACCATGAATTGGTCCAAACTTGGCTGTTTAGAGGCTCCCTCCACCATGAATTGGTCCAAACTGGGTTTTTTAGAGGCTCCCTCCACCATGAATTGGTCCAAACTTGGCTGTTTAGAGGCTCCCTCCACCATGAATTGGTCCAAACTTGGCTGTTTAGAGGCTCCCTCCACCATTAATTGGTCCAAACTGGGCTGGTTAGAGGCTCCCTCCACCATGAATTGGTCCAAACTGGGTTTTTTAGAGGCTCCCTCCACCATGAATTTGCCCAAACTGGGCTGTTTAGAGGCTCCCTCCACCATGAATTGGTCCAAACTGGGTTTTTTAGAGGCTCCCTCCACCATGAATTGGTCCAAACTGGGCTGGTTAGAGGCTCCCTCCACCATTAATTGGTCCAAACTGGGGTGGTTAGAGGCTCCCTCCACCATTAATTGGTCCAAACTGGGCTGGTTAGAGGCTCCCTCCACCATTAATTGGTCCAAACTGGGCTGGTTAGAGGCTCCCTCCACCATGAATTTGCCCAAACTGGGCTGTTTAGAGGCTCCCTCCACCATGAATTGGTCCAAACTGGGTTTTTTAGAGGCTCCCTCCACCATGAATTGGTCCAAACTTGGCTGTTTAGAGGCTCCCTCCACCATGAATTGGTCCAAACTTGGCTGTTTAGAGGCTCCCTCCACCATTAATTGGTCCAAACTGGGCTGGTTAGAGGCTCCCTCCACCATGAATTGGTCCAAACTGGGTTTTTTAGAGGCTCCCTCCACCATGAATTTGCCCAAACTGGGCTGTTTAGAGGCTCCCTCCACCATGAATTGGTCCAAACTGGGTTTTTTAGAGGCTCCCTCCACCATGAATTGGTCCAAACTGGGCTGGTTAGAGGCTCCCTCCACCATTAATTGGTCCAAACTGGGCTGGTTAGAGGCTCCCTCCACCATGAATTTGCCCAAACTGGGCTGTTTAGAGGCTCCCTCCACCATGAATTTGCCCAAACTGGGCTGTTTAGAGGCTCCCTCCACCATGAATTGGTCCAAACTGGGTTTTTTAGAGGCTCCCTCCACCATGAATTGGTCCAAACTGGGCTGGTTAGAGGCTCCCTCCACCATGAATTGGTCCAAACTGGGGTGGTTAGAGGCTCCCTCCACCATTAATTGGTCCAAACTGGGCTGGTTAGAGGCTCCCTCCACCATTAATTGGTCCAAACTGGGCTGGTTAGAGGCTCCCTCCACCATTAATTGGTCCAAACTGGGCTGGTTAGAGGCTCCCTCCACCATGAATTTGCCCAAACTGGGCTGTTTAGAGGCTCCCTCCACCATGAATTTGCCCAAACTGGGCTGGTTAGAGGCTCCCTCCACCATGAATTGGTCCAAACTGGGGTTTTTAGAGGCTCCCTCCACCATGAATTGGTCCAAACTTGGCTGTTTAGAGGCTCCCTCCACCATTAATTGGTCCAAACTGGGCTGGTTAGAGGCTCCCTCCACCATGAATTGGTCCAAACTGGGTTTTTTAGAGGCTCCCTCCACCATGAATTTGCCCAAACTGGGCTGTTTAGAGGCTCCCTCCACCATGAATTGGTCCAAACTGGGGTGGTTAGAGGCTCCCTCCACCATTAATTGGTCCAAACTGGGCTGGTTAGAGGCTCCCTCCACCATTAATTGGTCCAAACTGGGCTGGTTAGAGGCTCCCTCCACCATGAATTTGCCCAAACTGGGCTGGTTAGAGGCTCCCTCCACCATGAATTGGTCCAAACTGGGTTTTTTAGAGGCTCCCTCCACCATGAATTTGCCCAAACTGGGCTGGTTAGAGGCTCCCTCCACCATGAATTGGTCCAAACTGGGGTTTTTAGAGGCTCCCTCCACCATGAATTTGCCCAAACTCTGCTGGTTAGAGGCTCAATCCACCCTGATTTTCAAAACAAATGTTGGTGCCAACCTCAACTTACTACAAGGGCCAAATTCACTGCTGGTGACAAGCTCTCCTCACTGCAAGTGCCAAATACACATGTTTCAAGGTGTTTTCCTACTGTCAGAGAGGTGGTATTGAGTGTGTAAAGTGTGTAGTTGTTAGGCTGTGATGTTGGGGTGATAGAGGGTCTTTGGTGTGTTAGATGCCCCCAGACATGCTTCCCCTGCTGTCCCAGTGTCATTCCAGAGGTGTTGGCATCATTTCCTGGGGTGTCATAGTGGACTTGGTGACCCTCCAGACACGGATTTGGGTTTCCCCCTTAACGAGTATCTGTTCCCCATAGACTATAATGGGGTTCGAAACCCGTTCGAACACACGAACATTGAGCGGCTGTTCGAATCGAATTTCGAACCTCGAACATTTTAGTGTTCGCTCATCTCTACTCTTTAACGCTGCAATTAAAAAGTCGTATTGCCCAAATCTGTTTCTGGATAATCACAACATCCATATTTTAACTTTTTAACATAATATTTTGAACATACCTGTTTGATGTTGACGCCGCTGCTCTTACTGGAGGGTCTGTGTCAGGGGTATTAACTGCATCCAGCGATCCATTGCTGAACAACTAATGGGAATGTTTTTCGAACAACACGTGGCAAATAACTGCAAATACTGCGCCAACTAAACTGACACAGTGCGGTAGAATATTTGGAGTACATGTAAAACAGTAACCCTTCACATTTATCTATTTTTTATTGTTAACCGTTTATTAATGCCACATCGCGGAGCACATGTAGATGGTTCGCAGAGCACTTGTTCACACAGTTTGGGAAGCACTGGTCTAGAGGATAAGTACTCCTAGGTATCTACTAACCACCCCCCCACACACACCCCATTTGTCCCTGTATATTTACTCCCTGGACCCATGATTTTTCATCAAATTTTAATTTTTTTCAATTTTTTTCCTTTATGGAAAGTTTCCTTATCTTTTCTAACTTATATTAGCTATATTTTTTTATTAACTATTGTTTTTTATTAATCCTTTTTCTCCCCTCCTTACATACTAATACATCTTAATAACTTCCTCATTAACCCCAAGAAGGTGTCACAATAGTCAGATTATCTCTTGTCTATATATTTTCTTATAGTGCAAAACCCTTTTTCTTTTTTTTTTTTTTATGTAGATTGTGAGCCCCACATAGAGCTCACAATGTACATTTTTCCCTATCAGTATGTCTTTTTTGGAATATGAGATGGAAATCCATGCAAACACGGGGAGAACATACAAACTCCTTGCAGATGGTATTTTGCCCTTGGCAGGATTTGAACACCAGGACTCCAGCGCTGCAAGGCTGCAGTGCTAACCATTGAGCCACCGTGTGGCCCCACAAAACCCTTTTTCTACCACAAGAGGTGGTAGCCTTCAGCTACACTTTATTACTCCTACTCCTCATTACTTCTTTCCATGGGATGAGGTATACTGCGATGATATCATCACATACTACGTCCCCACATACTGATATATCAATCACATGCACACCAATACTAGTCAGACGCCAGGCTCAGCGCTGGAAGACTAGGCAAGCACTTGGCCATGTCACGAGTACGATCCTTATTATATCCTCTTAGGGCTAATTCACATGGGATTCCGTATGCAGTGCACTGGCATCCCGTTGTGGCATTCCACAATGGATTAGTCCCAAATGAATAGGCTGGAGCCTCGCACCACGGCTAATTCAACTGCGGAATCCGCGGTAAGATATGGCAGCTCGCTTCTTTTTTTGGCTACTAGCTAGAGGAAAAAAGAAGCGAGCGGCTCCCATTGAAGTCAATGGGAGCAGCGGATTTTGAGGCGGATTCTGCGTCAAAATCCACTGCCACCTTCCCCCGTGTGAACTAGCCCTTATCCTTACAGACTGTTTTTCTTCATTTATATCTGATGCCTCCTCCTTTATGTACCTGTATGCAACTTGTCATCCTTGTGATTACTTATTATCTATGCAGAGGTGTAGCTAGGAATTCAGCGTAGGGGCAGCGCCGCACCTCCCATGAGGCGACCTGAAGTGACCGCTTCAGGCGGCGCTATGCCAGGACCCCAGGGAGGGCGGAATTTTTGCTTACCTAAGTCAGTCCAGGAAAAGCTGTCCTGGACTGGCTTAGCACCGAGCGGTGGATTGGGGAGGCCCTGTGGACGCAGCACTGCTCCAGCGGCCTCCCCTCATGCACAGGCAGAGAGCAGGTCCTCTCCCTGCCTGCTCTCTGCCTGAGAACGCCGCTAAGCCACGCCCATTTGCTCCACCACGCTCCCTTCACTTCGCCCCACCCCCTTCGCTCCGGCCCTCCTCCCGGGGGGGGGGGGGGGTGGCTTTCTGTCGTCCACCTCAAAAAAGGAAGGTTCACCCCTGGGTATGTGTGGTTTCTTAGCTAACCGCTTTGCAATGCGTATAGGTTTCCATTGGTTGGGTCCCCAAGCGGACTCCCCAAACAGAATACCGAACGCAGATGTGAACTAGGCTAAGGAACATAAACAAATTTCTTCTGTTCAAAAAATTCAGAATGGAGTCAATATCCTCGACACTCTGTGTGTGATGGCCATGCTAGACTTATAGGATACATATTACCATGTCCCTATACACCCGTTCTGATAAAAGAAGCTGTGTCTTATTGTGCATGTATTACTTAATTGTACAGTATTAGTTATAAATCTTTTTTTTTTTAAACTCGTTTTATTGAAGGAGATGCAACAAAATAAACAGGATAATCAAGAAAATCATGTACAGAACAGCAAAAAGGGTAAAACATAGAAACAGAACAACACAGACAAACAATCAAGGAACTGCCACGCCACCATCCCACCCCCACCCCTCCACCACGAGCAGAGAAAATAGCAAAAGCAAAAGACATTACAGTGTCAGCAAGTATACAATTTTACCAATGAGTAAGGGGCAACGGATCCACCCGGCAGATGTCACGCCTCAGGGTATGTAAGCGCCTAACACCGAGCGCATGGAGGGGTTACGGGGGAGGCGCACCACGCTTCCCAGACCTTAGTAAATTTCTGGGGGCAGCCCCTACCTTTGTATATAATTTGGTTAAAGGGGAGGATCGAATTAACCAGTTTGTGCCATTGAGACACCGACGGAGACCGAGGGGCCATCCACCGAAGGGCAATAGCCTTCCTGGCGTAGAATAGACTTTCCCGAAGAAAGATCCGGACGTGATGGTGCCAAGCCTCATCGTCCAGGATGCCAAATAAGCAAATTTCAGGAGAAAATGGCATAGAATAGTCCAGGACGTCTGCCAGAAGATCCACCACCCCCCTCCAGAAAGACTGTACAATCGCGCAGTTCCATATCATATGCCAGAAGTCCGCACGAGGGTGCGGGCACCTGAGGCAATTCAGGGCAGGCAAACGACCCATCTTGTGAAGGCGGGTCTGGGTCAGGTAACATTGATGCAAGATAAACAATTGGATCAACTTATTGTTAGCCGAGGGAGAAAAGTAGAGAGGAGATTCCAAAATATCCTGGAACGTCTCGTCCGTCAGCTCTGGGATGTTGGTGCGCCAGCGCGTCATTGGCCGGGGTCTCAGCCAAGGACACTTTAGCATAAATCAGATATTAAGGGCAGAAATCAGACCCCGCGGAACCTAAGAACGTAGCACACCAATCAAAGGGTATTCAGAAATGGCACTCGGCTTGGCAGGAAACAAAGAGGAGAGAGTGTGACGAATTTGAAGAAATCGAAAAAACTGGTGACAGAGAATCTCGCGTGAGGAAGATAGGGAGTCAAAAGAAACAAAGACCCCCTGCATATACAGGTCCGAAAGGAAGAGTACACCATACTGGGACAAAGACCGGGCATCAGGTAACCCATAGAGGTCAGGCAGACCAGGATTGTGTGAAGCAAAAAGAAAAAGTTTAAAACATAGGCTCACCAATCTTCAGGGTGCACGGCTGAATGATCCCGGACTCCAAGGAAAGACGAAAGGTCGAGTAGTAGAAAAATAGTCCAGTCAGGCTATGACTAAGGGGTACAGCATACCCAGAAACGCGTCAGCCAGTTCTTGGGTTTTTAAATGCACGTTTGTGTTTATCACTGTCACATATAATTTTTACATTGGATTTACCCATTTTTACATGGACAATTAAAGATTAATTTTTAAGTAAATCTCAGGAGTGCGGACTGGAATATTTTTCTACTACTAGACCAGGATTGTCCCACAGGAGGGTTTCTTCAGGGGTGTCAGAATAGTAGGGCACTTTATGGGCCTATTTCCAGACCTGTGCTGCCAGAGTGTGAAGAGGCAAAAATTTGTCCCTAAACAGTTGGGGAGTCTTTAACATCGGCCACAGGGAACGCAAGTCCAGGTGATGGGCTAGATGTGCCTCCGGGCCCCGAAGCTGCTCCAGCGAGAGCCAGGGCTTAACAAAATGAAGCTGACCAGCCAGGTAGTAAAGTAACAGGTTGGGGAGAGATGCACCTCCCAGTTGTTTCGGTCTCTGAAGAGCGGATAGCCTCAACTTAGATCTAGAGTGGCCCCACACAAAAGAAGTAATCAGGGAATCCAACTGTTTAAAGAAGTGGAGGAGTACGGGCATGGCCGAGTGGCTCAATACATATAGGCACTTAGGCAGGACAATCATTTTAATGAGATTAATCCGACCCGCCACAGATAGGGGTAACGCCGCCCAGGTTTGAGACTTAGTCTTAAAATGGGAGAGGAGAGGAAATATGTTCAAATCAAGGAACCGCTTATGGTCCCTGGGAAGTATAATACCGATATATTTACAGGCCGAGACTACCGGCAGCCCACACATCATTTCCCCCCACCACCACTGCTGAAGCATGACCGATATGCATATAGGAAGTTTTGACCCAGTTAGTGCGCAGGCCCGAATAATTACCAAATGCATCTATCAGTTCCATGGCGCGGGGCAGCGACACAGAAGGGTCAGACAGGAAGAGGAGGAGGTCGTCGGCATAGAGCACAACTCTCTCCTCCCGGGAGCCAATAACTATACCCTGGTAAACCGGGTCCTGTCGAAGAAGCATGGCCAAGGGTTCTATGGCTAAGGCAAACAGCAGCAGTGAGAGCGGACAGCCCTGACGCGTACCCCTACCCAACGAAAAATAAGAGTACAGTGAACCATTAATGGACAACGCCGCTCTGGGGGATCGGTACAGGAGCGACACCCAATAAAAGACTGCCCAAAGCCATATTTACGCAGGGATTGTAAGAGGAAGGGCCACTCGACCGAATCGAAGGCCTTGGTTGCACCAGAGGACACCGACCCAATCTGGGCCACCACCTGGATGCGTCTAAGATTATCAGACGTGGATTTACCTGGCATAAAACCTGTTTGGTCTGAGTGAACTAAGTCCAGAATCACCGAATTGAGCCTGTTAGCCAGCATTTTAGCCAAAAGTTTATAATCAATATTTAACAAGTTTATAGGTCTATAAGAGCCACAGTCTAGCGGGTCCTTGTCTGGCTTAAGCAGCAGGATAATGGTAGCGTCATAAAAGGATGCCGGAAGACTGCGGCCCTCAAAAGCAGACTTGTAACACTCCAGCAGCACAGGAAGAAGTGTACACCTCCACAGGGATGCCATTGGGGCCCGGAGATTTTCCATTTGCCATGCCGGACAACGCCTCTGTCAACTCCTCCAGAGTAAAAGGGGAGTCCAAAAAAGCAGGTTGGTCGACAGACAAAGTGGGAAAGGGGATGGAATCAAGATAGTCAGACATCTCCCGTTCAGAAACCCCGAGGTTGGAGCTATATAACCTACTATAATACTGGTGGAATCTATTGCTAATGCCCTGGCTATGACAGATCATGGCACCCGTTTCCGAGCGCACACGAAGAATGGCAGGGAAGCAGTATTCTGGTGTACCAAGTGGGCCAGCAAAGTACTTGATTGGTTACCCAGCTCATAAAATCTTTGCTTATTAAAAAAGAGGGACCTACGGGTCTAATCATGCAGGCAGTGTAAGTATTGTCTGCCAGCCAGCAACCACTGGGATCTAGTATCGTCAGTTGGGTTGGCGACATAGGCTGCCTCCAAGGAGGTACACTGAGCCGCTAGACTGGCCTCCAGCAACGAGGATTCCCGCTTGACAAAGGAAATGGAGGACTTCATGGAACCCCTAAGGTATGCCTTAGTGGTCTCCCATAAGAAAGAAGGGGAAGTATCGGGGGAGTTAATCACCAGAAAGGATGTATATGGTAATTGCGACTCAATCTAGCAGTGTCACCATAGGTCAGCTCTATCAGTAGGGGGGGAGTGGTCAGAAAGCGCCCTGGGTAAGTAAGAGACTGAATGCAAAACAGAACATGCCTTAACATTCCCAAAGGCAAAATGAATACGGGACAGGGCATGTCTATGGGCAGAGTGACAGGAGAAGACCCTAGAATCAGGAAACAGAAGCCTCCAAAGGTCCTGCCACCCTAGCTCCAGAACCAGCCTGGCCATGGAGGTGGGGCGGGAGGAAGGCAGGGAATCCGAACCAGTATAAAACCGGTCCATTCATTGGGAAAAGAGGGTGACTTTAGTCCCTTACTTGGACAGATACCTGCTGATTTTATCCACTCCCAACCGCAAGAAATCTATGACTCCTTCATAGAAAAAGACTTTTCTGGGAATTGAGCTGAATTTTGACTGACAAAGATGTCTCCTTCTAGAAGGAAAGATTCAGATGTTAGTGAACAGATCTACAGACCTTTTCCTATCTTGCCTCTGCACCATCAGATAGGCCATGTCAGTGTTCGGTTTAATGACATCTTCAGTTCTGACACTTCACCATTCTTGAGTTGTGCAGGGATCCAATCTACACAGTTGGCACAGCTTACCACTGTCTTTGGACAAGAAAATTCATATCCCTTCTGAAATTCGAATTCATCTAATTTGGTGAATAAATCCTCAAAATTTAAAGTTGGGACTTCCATGGTCAGTGGAAAGTCATCTAATCTTAACCACAAACGTGAGACCTTGGGGATGGGGAGCGCCTTTGAAAGATCTCGTCTGCTAGGGAAGATGGAGTCTGAAATTTGAGGTGGAGGATCTTATTTTTAAAGAACTCTTATCTGTGAAACAAACTTAACTCAGTATGGAACACAATATTCATGGGAAAAATATAAAAATCTCTTCCTCTTCAGTCACAAATTTTTGCACTATTTCAATGAGCAGAGACTCATTTAACCAGTTTTACTACAGTCCATCTGAAGGGAAGATCAGCAGGAGTAGGAACTGCACAGATCAGTTTTTTGAAGTAGAAGCAGTTTCATATACCAAGCCATGTGATATCATGTTCATTGGTCACATGGCCTGTCAGTCCCATTCAAGTCAATTGGGAGATTAATTGCAACACGCCTGTGTCAGGGGCCAACAATATCTTTGAAAAATTTAAGTATAAAAAGGTGGGGGCTGATGCTGGTATATCTCATTATATCTATTTATATCTCTCTATCTCATTCTCCGTCTCAGGGATCAGCTGTCTGTTCCACAAGGAAGCCGTTAAACTGGCCATGTTCTGTGTATTTGTTGATACTATACACAAATCTATACCATCTTACAGAAAATGGAGACAGTCAGGCGGGGAATGGGCATTGTCCGTATGGCTGTATACAAAAGATCAAAGAAGAGAGTCCAAGATGAGTGAATGGGCTATAAATCCTTATCACTGTTTAGGGCCTCAGCTTTGAAGATGTACTGGGTGTGTAGAAACAGGTTCTATAGCCTATTGATCGTTAGCCCCAAGGCTGAGTGGTCTGACCAGCCTATTGATTATTAATTATCTCTCTTGCCATGATATATGCATCTAGACTTTGTTTCATGAGAAAGTCCATCCCAGTTTGGATAGTAATAATGAGATGGAGTTTACCGTAGGCCTTAGCCAATAGTCACAGGCTAGGTTTATGTTACAACTCTACAACCTATCATGTTATGCCAACTATGTTATGTTATAGTCCAACCTGCTCTTGTCTGTATTGTATTTAAACTACCTTTTCCTACCATTAAAATCAGAACTCACTTAATACACTACCAACTGTGTGTGTGTGTGTGTGTGTGTGAGAGACTTCTCCAGGCCTGATGATGGGGGTGACTTCTCCAGGCCTGCATATTTAAATTAGACCTACTTCAACATACGGCTGGCTAGTGGGGTCTTTGATGTTTAACCCCTGTCAATATTCAATTGATGACCCACCCTATGGACCTATCTAATGTTCCTTCAAAATATATGACCTGCTATTCTGCCAGTTTTCATAGATCCTTGAATAGACTCAAGTCTGTGGGATCTGTGAAAGCCAGTGCCCAATGGATGCAAACAGTGGCATAACTAGGAACAACAGGGCTCCGTAGCGAACTTTTGACATGCCCCCCCCCCTCCCCCGACCAAAGCCCACTGAAGTCACCTGACCGAATTCCCCCCCCCCCCGCATTCCTGTGCTCTCTATTATGCCCTATAGTGGCCCCTGCACACACTATTATGCCCCATAGTGGTCCCTGCACACACTTTTATGCCCCATAGTGGCCCCTGTACACAGTATTATGCCCCATAGTGGCCTCTGTACGCAGTATTATGCCCCATAGTGGCCCCTGCGCACAGTATTATGCCCCATAGTGGCCCCTGCACACAGTATTCTGCCCCATAGTGGCCCCTGCACATAATATTATGTCCCATAGTGGCCCCTGTACAAGGTATTATGCCCCATAGTGGCCCCTGCACACAGTATTATGCCCCATAGTGCCCCCTCCACACAGTATTATGTCCCATAGTGGCACCCTGCACACAGTATTATGCCCCATAGTGGCCCCTGCACACAGTATTATGTCCCATAGTGGCCCCTGCACACAGTTTTATGCCCTACTGTGGAAACTCATGAACAATTATTATACACTGGGGTCTTTTAAGACCCCAGAGTATAATAATTGGAGACCGAAGTAGGGTACCAACATAAAAACAATGTTACTTACCTATCCTCGGCTCTGCTGCAGTCCTCAGTGGTGTCGGCCATCTTCAATGGCGTCACATAACCTGGGACGCAGGCCCCAGTTATGTGACGTCAGGGAGAGTCACAGAAGTAGGCCCAAACCTGCCTGGAGAGGTAAGTGACACAGTTTTTTATGTTACCTTACCTCCCCTGGACCTCCGATCATTATACTCAGGGGTCTAAAAAGACCCCTGAGTATAATAATGATGTTTGTGGGACCTGTGGCGTCACTTACCGATCCCGGACACTGCCAGGATCGGTAAGTAAATAGAGCCCGTTACTGGCTGGAGTAACTCCAGCCAGTAACGGCCTATTAAGAAAAGAAATAAATAAATCTGAAAAGCCTCAAGGTTTTTAAATGTTCTTATCTTTTGATACGTTGCCTGTGTTCTTCAGAAAAATATGTAACATTTTATTGTAGCACATCTGCCTCGCTGTGCACATATTTGGATATGTCTTTCTTTTAATATGCATTAAATCACACACTTTAGACCAGTCTTTCTCAAAGTGGGCGATAACGCCCCCTTGTGGGCGCTGGAGGCCTATAGGGGGGCAGTAAAGGGCACAGAGAAGATTGGGGGGCGTTGAAGCGGTTTAGGGGGCGATGGTTAATTTAAAGGGGTGGTATCATAACAATGATTCTATCTATACTGTTTGTTAATGTGGATTTAAGACTTTTCCTAAATACACTGCTTCAGGAAAACTGCTATGTTTGTCCACTATCTTACTTTATTCACTTCATTATGGACACTAGCACCTGGCCCCCTGCTCATTGCTGAGGGAGCCACATGACGTAGCTCCCTGCTGTGTGGGGGGAGAGAGGGGGGGGGGGCTGAGTGTACAGAGCCAGCCTGTGTCTGCACCACACATACACATCACATACACATCACCTAGCTCCCTGCTGTGAGATAGAGGGGTGTGTGTGGAATAAGTGCTGCTGTTTCTTATATAAAGCAGTCTAAATCCTACTGGGCTAAAGGACCTGGTCTCTCTGTTCACTAGGATAAAGCTTTATTATATAGAGCAGGCTGCTAGTGGGCAGAGGAGCCAGGTCCTTTAGGAAACTCCGTACAAGGTAAATCCAAGTCTACAGGACCTTTTGATGACATCACAGGCCCTTCAGTCATCCCATAGGATCACGCTATGTGGTGGGTGGAGCTACACGCTAATTTGGGGTCGGGGCTAATTGACGCGAGCAAACAGGAAGAAAAGATTTTTAGGCAGCTTAGAAGGCAGCTCAAGCTTCATGAGGCTACCCCTTTAAAATTGTTTTTTTTACTTTTAACACAAACTTTACCGCTCCTTTACGCTTAACGCACGTTTCCTCGTGTAACACCATCTAGGGGACTAGACAGTAACTATTTCCTGTCCAAAAGTTGTCAAACTGTACCATAGATGGCGGTAAGCTCCAATATTAACATAATGACTGCGATTGTGATTCTTAAGATGTAGTAAAGTAAAAAAAATTGGGGGGGCGCTAGAAAATTAAATTCTCGAAGTGGGCGGTAGACAAAATAAGTTTGAGAACCTCTGCTTTAGACAAAGGCACGTTCACATACTCCATGTCTGTTTCACTGGACTCTAATGTAGAAAAAAAATGCTTTCTTCCATCATGTTTGTTTACTTTGACAATAGGAGGAAAAAGTCCTGACAGAGGAGGAATGCGTCTCTATTAGCCGGTTGATACAATAGCCATTACTAACAGTAGTCTGAACCCACTAAGCTGCTCTTTCTGCAAGTTATTTCTCTGGCTGCAAGCCAACACCATCTGAATGCAATGGGGGTGGGGGTGTGTAAGAATTTAGGTCACCTTATCGTTCTTTCAAATTGTTGAAAGAACAGGTTTATCTTCTTTGAGAAGTGACAGTATCATGTTATAGTCGCTGAGGTTGATGAGTTCCCCTCTTATAAATCTAATCATTATATGTGGGCCTCGCCCATGCAGATGCATTCTCTGCAGGATGGTGCAGGGAGGAGATTGCTAGCTTGCTGTGTCATGTAAAGGGACTGAGGCCAGACAGTACAGTATAAAGTAACAGTTCCGTGAAGACGGTGCAGAGAGCAGTCGCTTCGTCTCGACCCCTCTATACTATTCTGCTGCTTATATAAGTGAGTAAAGCTTGCAGTTTGTCTGGGATTGCAAATGACAATGACTGTACAGATATAGCAGAGCTCAGTTGTCATTTCATGTTTTTTGAGCATATTTAAGTCAAGCTAAGGTACTAGGCCTACCTGCAGTTGTATGTAAAGCCTCGTATAATACTACAATAAGTTGTGTAAAATTATAGACTGCGCTAAATTCACAACCTTAACTACATCTGTTCTAGATTGTATCTGGTATGTTTCATATCATCTGGGTAGGTTTACACTGAGATGCCGGCTAACCTGCTGAATTAACTTTATCAAGATAGTTTTGTATCACAATGCAAAGAGTTTTAGGACAATTTTAGCTCTGCTATATTCCTGGTGCTGGTGCTTGCTGGAATGCTGGACCAAGGGGCTAGAATTCTTGGATATACAGGACACTACTTGATGTTTAAGGGATAAGAAGAAGCGGGGTAGGGGGCAGTGGTGGTGTTCCTGATTTTCAGAATCTCAGTATTTGTCACAGCTCAGGATTTGTTACAGTGAATTCAATCTTTGCAATCTGCTTTGTGCTAAATATACTGATATAAATCCCTCTCCTGTCCGGACGTTCTGTCCTGGACTTCAGGACCCACCTCTGGGCCCCCATCTATAAAAAGTACAGGGGACTTTCTCATTAGGGTCCAGTCTTCCAAGAGGTCATCCATTTTTTGTAGGATTCTCCTGTTAGGGTCCATTCACACGGAGTAACGTGCCGTGTGATGTGGCACGTATACGGCGTGTGAGACTTTGCGCGCCGTAAAAGCTCCCATTGATTTTAATGGGAGCCTGGATAGTATACGCAGCGTTCACGGCCGCAAAATTACGGCCGCAAAATAACGCGGCGTATATGATCCAGGCTCCCACTGAAATCAATGGGAGCTTTTACGGCACGCAAAGTCTCACACGCCGTATACATGCTACATCAAGCGGCACGTTACTCTGTGTGAATGGACCCTAATTGTGGAAGAGTTGGCAAGTATGCAGTAAGTGTCCCTTCTTCTTGGACATAGCCTTAGGTTCCCTTCACACACGCATAGGCTTTACTCACATAGTCATTCAAAAACAGCAGTGAGATGTCTTTGTAACAGTTCGGTGGGATGGCTGTCTTATCAGTCATGTCCTATTTTGTCTGTTTTCATAGATGCCTCAATAGACTGGCCTAACAGACAACATTAGCTACATTCAATATCTTTTTTTGTAGTGCTTTTAAGATCAAAGGCGTATTTTTCAAAATGCAGCATGTTCTGTATATGCAGAGGGTTTTTTTTGGTTGTTTTGCTTTATTAAAGGGGTATTCCCACCTCACATACTGAGCAGTCTTCACTCTTATAAAATCGTCTTTCTTCCTGGTTTCTTGCATCATTTGGTGGGCGGGGTTTCACAGGCAACCTGCCGTTTAGCTCCGCCCCCAAATTCACGTGTAGCTCCGCCCACCCATATTGGACTATGAAGTACAGGCAGCAGCAACTCCATTCTGTGTTACATACAGAGACTTCCTGTCTCTGCCATAATGAACACAATTGAATTAGCTAGCCTGATAACTGGGAGAACAGAAGAAATGAAAGCAGCTCCTCTATCTGAGTGCAGGACCTAGGTCACATGTTGTAGACACAGGATTAGCTAGATACACAGGCTCGCTCCCTGCACTTAGCCCCTCCTCCCTCCCCCCTGAGAGCAGCAGATACATCATTTGACTCAGGAGCAGCTAGGTCAGGGCTGTGGCCACAAAAAATTGAATAAAGTAAGATAGTGGACAAACAAAGGAGTTCTGCTGAAGCAGTGTATTTAGGAAAAGTCTTACATCCACATTAACCAGCAGTATAGATAGGATCCTTGTGGTGGGACAACCCCTTTAATCCTCAATAGGTTTTGGCTTCTGCATTTAAAATATTGCAATATGATTTTTATGTTGTTTTGTGGTCTTTTGTGCAATTTAAATGCAGGGGTGGGATGCAACCGCTTCTACTTGGTTCTGATGGTCCGGTTGTTAAAACTACAGTCGAAACTGTGACTCAGTTCTGAAACTTTCCGATTTCAGGCTGCAGTCCACATTAGGCATGTAACCTAAAATCTGCTAGGAGTAAGAATCAGTGCAGTATTTACCTATCCATTCCCCCCCCCCTCCCTCTTTCTCTAGGCACACATGACACGCCACAAGGAAGAACGGGGCCAGGGAGCAGACAGGTAGCTACAGTACTCATAACTCATCTCTGTGTGAGGGACTGAATGGAGGCTGTGTAGAGGGGATCCTGTATGGGGGACATTGTACAAGGGTCACTAATTGGGTACCACTCATTGAAGCAATGACGAGAGACACTGTATAGGGAACACAGATGAATGCCAATATAGTGTATCAGGACAATATTGGAGGCCACTATCTTGTACAATGGCACTGATAGGGGCCATTGTGATGGGGACCATTATACTACAAGGAGGCAGTCATGGGGTCATTATGTTGTATAGGGACTGTGATGGAGGGTCCATCATATTGTATGGGGCAGTGATTGGGGTCAATATCCTGTGGGGAGCATTAACCTTGTGTGAGAAATTGGGGGAATATTAAAGGTGTCGTTCACCTTTATAATACTGTTGGACTGTCCTTAGGATAAGCCATTAATATTACATCTATGGAGCTCCAATAGCCAGGATATCTGCAGATCACCTGATGGCCTATTCTAATGTTAACCCTTTCCTTTCAAACTATTTTTTAGATTGCGTCAGTGGACCTTTCACATAAGAATATCAAAAAATGGCAAGGAATCTTATCAAGAACCCTTGCGGGGAAGGTAAGATAGTGACAATGTTGTAAAATATTGAATTTTATACAAACATAACCTGGTAACCCAGCTGTGATGGCAGATACCATCAATTATGCCTCCCCCTCCACTCTCATGTCACAGTGATCCAAGAAGCTGGGATGTGAGGAGCTGTTTGCAGGATTCTCACACTTTAAGTTTATACTTGTCCAGCCACTTGATCGATGCTTTTATTATTTTGTACAGATCTTGAAGCACTCAAGTAAAAATTTGATTTTGTCCTCCCCATTTGGAAATTAGCCTGCGTGTAGTGTATGGTACTGAATATTGACAGTTTTATTGTGAAGTTATGTGCTTTCCTCCGGAGTACTGGGCTCCTTAGACCCAATGAAACAGTCCATTAAGCTAGAGCTACTTACCCATTGTGTGGTCAAAGCTGCCAATGAAAGTGAATGCAGATGTGTTGCAACTCTCAAATTGCCCCAACCATGACATGAAGATCTTACATGAAGATTATTAGACTTTATAGAGATGTTGGTAAATCTGTGCAGCAGTGCCTCCTCCTTCATCAGATAATATACCGATAGTAATAGGATGTATAACACCAGCTCTCATCGCTCCTACTATTCCTACACTCCAATGATTCCCTTGAGGCTGTGTTTACAACTGCGCTTTTTTTACTGAAGAACTGCACGCAGTTTTTATGTTCCATTAGCATTCAGGTGTAATGCAGAATAATTATTACTGAAATAGAAAACTATATGTATTTCCTAAACAAATAAGCACTGTGTAAACCCTGCCTTATGATTACAAAGAATATGAGCAGTGACAACAGTTTGTAACCTGACGGAATGAGGCAAATTGGATTGTGGGAAGTGCACATTGTAAGGCTGGGTTCAGAGGGAGAATTTTGGACTGGATTTTGAGGTGGAGGCCGCCTCAGAATTCGGTCCAAAAAACGTCTAGCCGCGACTGAATGCTGGTGCAGTGCATACCAAATATATATCTACCAAAATTGGAGCTCTAAAAAAAATATCACCAGTAGAGATCAGCAAACAGTAAAATATTCGATGTTCGTTATTCGTTCCGAATAGCATCTCAATATTCGACTATTAGAACGAATATCGAACCCAATTATAGTCTATGGGAGAAAATGCTTCGTTTCAGGGGATCCCACCATTCGACTCAGGAGGGTCACCAAGTCCACTATGACACCTCAGCAAATGATGCCAACACCTCTAAAATGCAACTGGAACAGCAGGGGAAGCATGTCTGGGGGCACCTAACACACCAAAGTCCCTCTATTACCCCACTATCACAGCCTAACAACTACACACTTTCCACATTCAAAAAAACCTCTATCAAAGTGGGAAAATACCTGGAAACCTTCTTTACTCCCCAAATGGATGGACACAAACCCCAACTTAAGCTCAACAAACATTAACAATCACCCCTTTAAATCACGTTCCCCATGACAACCACCGATGGAATAGGCAATGGGAAATCTTTCAGTCCCCACCCTGAACTGTCATTGTGGATGTGTGTGATGTGGTAAGACCTTCCAAAATGCACTTTTCTAGCCCTTAACATGACCCCTTCCAAATTAAGTTAAGCTGAGCTACCAGCATAAATTGAGGCCCTTCAGGTGACTTCAGCCTTCTACCTGCAGAGTTTTAGGCCCTTTAACTTAGTTCAGCCTTGCACCAGCAGAGATTTGTTGGCCCTTTGGGTGAGTTGAGCCTTTAAAAAGCAGTCTTTTTTGCCCTTGGTATGAGTAGAGACTTTAAGAAAGCAGTGTTTTTGCCCTTGGAGTGAGTGGAGACTCAACTACAGTGCTTTTGGCCCTTGGCATGAGTAGAGCCTTTAGAAAGTAGTGTTTTTGGCCCTTGGAGTGGCTACAGCCTTTAAAAAGCAGTGTTTTATGCCCTATTGGTGACAAGAGCCATGCAGCAGCAGTGTTTTATTTTTTGGCCCTTTTGGTGACTAGAGCCATGCAGCAGCAGTGTTTCATTTTTTGGCCCTTGGGGTGACAAGAGCCATGCAGAAGCAGTGTTTTATTTTTTGACCATTTTGGTGACCCCTAAAAAATTAGATTTCAGGCCCTTGGAGTGAGCCCTAAAACATTAATTTTCAGGCCCTTGGGGTGAACCCTAAAACATGAATTTTCAGGCCCTTGGGCTGGAGCCCTAAAAATTAAGTTGCAGCCCCCTGGGGGGGAATAATGGAAATATATATTTTTTTATATATATATATAAAAAAAAAAAAAAAAATTTCACATGCAGAATTAGGGGCTGGGGTTGTAGGAAGAGGAAGAGAAGGAAGAGTAAATTGTTTGCTGACTGAATCTCTCCAGTACCTGGGCTCTAGAGTGGATACCCAGCTGGTTATCCACATCCTCACCCATGTCCCCTGCTGCTGCTGGCAGCCCCTCTCCAGTGCCTGGACTGTGGAGTGGATATACAGCTGGGTATCCACATCCTAGCCCACGTCCCCTGCTCATGATGACGAAGGACATTCATGGCATCCCCTCTACAGTAGCTGGACTGTGGACTAGACACCCAGCTGGGTATGCATGTCCACGTCCTCTGCTGCTACTGACGAGAGGCAATGCTGGCAGCCCCTCTTCAGTAGCTGGACTGTGGACTACACACCCAGCTGGGTATGCACGTCCACGTCCTCGCCCACGTCCCCTGCTGCTACTGACGAGGGACACTGCTGGCAGCCCCTCTCCAGTAGCTGGACTGTGGGGTGGATATACAGCTGGGTATGCACGTCCACGTCCTCACGCACGTACCCTGCTGCTACTGACGAGAGGCAATGCTGGTAGCCCCTCTCCAGTACCTGGACTGTGGAATACACACCCAGCTGGGTATGCACGTCCTCGCGCACGTACCCTGCTGCTACTGACGAGAGGCAATGCTGGCAGCCCCTCTCCAGTACCTGGACTGTGGACTACACACCCAGCTGGGTATGCACGTCCTCGCCCACGTACCCTGCTGCTACGCTGCATGATTTTCTAGCTAGCTAGCTAGCGATTATTGAGCTCTGAAAAGAGCTGTTATTCTTCACAATTCCTGCCTAACCAAAGCACTGTATCGCACTGATAGTCTGGCACCACACTCTCCCTATCACTCCAAAACTGAAATGACATGAATAGGGCGGCGGCCGTTCTTATGAATTGGGAGGTCACATGTTTTCAGCAGCCAATGGGTTTTTTCAATTTTTTTCACTGCCTCCGTTGTCGTAGTTCCTGTGCCAACTGCCCTGCACAGTTATTGGTGCAAAAAACGTGCCAGGGAAGGTGGGAGGGGACACAAATTTTTACTGCGTATGCGGCCTTGTATTCGATTGTGAATGAATACATCGAACGCCATGATATTCGATCGAATACCTATTCGCTCATCTCTAACCACCAGTTAAATGCACAGCCAGGTATATGAGCTTTCCTGATGTGTTTTTAGCTAGTGATTTCTCCATGGATAGCTAGAGCTGCTAAGGGAGAACTTTAGAGCTTTTACTAAATAAAATATGTTACAAAAATGTTCATTGAACGCTCCCCTACACAATTGTAAAGGATGGACAGTAACATGTTAAAAAGAAAAGCGATATCAATAGCTATTTGGTGGGCTTATCATATGGTTGAGCTGCTTTATCTGTGGCAGTGCTGCCTTTGAAAGAGGGTCCGGCAAATATAATGACAGCTACAACAGCTCTACATGAGGACTTCAACAAACAGCTCTTGCAGCTCATCTTCCTGGCCCCCTGTGACTGATTTTCTAGTAGACACTGTACTGTATATTGTTTATTCTCTGATATAGAGGAGCTAGAACACTGGGAAGACGTTCAACATGGAGGTGATGGGTGGAAAGTTGAAGAGCTCCCGGGAGACTGCGGAGCAGAGTTTCCTTCTGATGGAATCTCCAAGTATTTTGCTACATCCTTTGAGTAAGTGTCTGATATAGAAAAAGAAAAAATCACTTATCTTCTGATTAATGTCCTGGTATTTTCTTTCTTATTGACAAACTTTAATAAAAATTACAGTTAAAAAAAAATGAAAAATTCACAATTATCCAGACTACTGTAGATCACTGTGCGATATTATGAGCAGTCATTGCTAATATTATCCAGGGTCTCCTGGAACAGCAGGTGTACATACTATTATATAGTACCTACGGAGTAATACTGGCAGTAGTAATCTCCTGTGATATACAGTATGCAGTAAATAGAACAATCATGGCATATAAAAGTTCCATGAAGCCTGGGTCTTTCCTGAGAATTGATGAAGATGAGGGAGAGGGCACAGAGGTCACATAAAATGTACATATATGGTCTTCTCTCCTCAGATGGTGCTGTAAATCTCAAAAGATTGATCTACTTAATGAAGGATATACTGCAGAAGAGCTGGACGCTCAACCCAAGATTCTGGTCAGCGACTGGTGAGATGATTTGTGGGTAGGAAAGCTGGGTGGTAGCCAATATGATGGTTAGGTAGGGGCCAGTGGCATAACTCTGACTATCCCAACTAGCTGTTACACCAGGCCAAGAACACTTCCACCTATTTTGACGATCCCAAGGATCTGACAGCCGGATCCCCACATCTCAATTGCTCTATTGACACAGCTAAGTAATACACTGGACTCACACAGGCGCATTGTCACCAACATTTACTAAAGAAGATAATGTTTGGCACAAGAATAGTTAACACCAGTTGTCAGTAGTAAGGAACAGTCAGGATCAACATCAGGAGACCGACATGACAAGGACAAATCAACTTATTCAGCATGAGAACTGCAGTCACAAGACACAGGTGTCAGGCACACATTGGCATAACAGTAGTCTTTGAATACAACAGAGTCAGCTCTGGAATTGCAATGCCAAAGGGACAAAAACTGCTCCGCAGCCAATGAAAGAATGAACCCTCTTTCCAGAAAGTACCAGACTACTGCAGACCCAATGACTAAACAGCAAATATACAATTCATGTGACAATCTTACACCCCCTATTCCATATTGGGGACACTGTGTAAGATGTAAAGAAAACAAGAATGCAATAATTTGGAAACCTCATATAACCATAGAGTATCCCCAATAGAACATATAACACATATCAGAAGTTGAAAGACATTTCTCCATTTTGTTTGAAAAAAAAAAATAAAAATAGAAATTGATGGTAGAAACGCTTCATAAAGGTTGGGACGGGGTTAATAACAGGCTGGAAAAGTAAATGGTACAAATAAAAGCCAGCTGGAGGATTCTCAACTAAGTCAGCTTTCAACTTCTGATATATACTCTATGTTCTATTGTGAATAAAATCTGATCAAGCTCGATTTTTCAAAACTGGCATGTGTCACTTTATGTGGCAATAACTTTGGAATGCTTTAACTTACCAAAGTGATTTTAAGATAGTTTTTTTCAAACACATTATACTTCATGTTAGTAGTAAATTTTGGTTGATATGTTTTGTGTTTAATTATGAAAAAATAGGAAATTTGGTGGAAATTTTGAAAAATATGCATTTTATAAAGTTTGAAACGATGTGCATTGCATACAGATAGTCAGACCGCCAAAATTATATAATAAATCTCATGTCCAAGATCTCTGCTTTATGTCGCATCAAACTTTAGTCACCCTTTTATTTTTTACGGATATTATAAGGTTTACAAGTGAAACAACAATATTCAAAATTTTCAAGAAATTTCCAAAACCCATTTTTTAAGGGACTAATCCAGTTATGAAGGGGTTTTGAAAGACCCTTGTATTAAAATCCCCATAAATCACCCCATTTTCAAAACTGCACCCCTTAAATATGCCAAAACAACATATACCTAGTATTTTAACCCTATAAGTGCTTCACAGGAATTAATACAAAATGGAGGTGAAATATTCAAATTTGATTTTATTTTACAAATATTTTCGTTTAGCCCTAGAATTTGCACATTCACAAGGGGTTAAAAGAGAAAACACATCCCACAATTTGTTAGGCAAGTTCTCCCGACTACCATAGTACCCCACTTGTGGGTGTAAACTAATATATGGACGCACAGCGAGACGCAGGAGGGAAGGCGCGCCAAGGAGCTTTTAGAGGGCAGATTTGGCTGCGATCAGTTTCAGAAACCATGTCGCATTTACAAAGCCATTGTGGAGTCAAAACAGTGGAAACCTCTAGAAAGTGACCCCATTTTAAAAACCGCACCCCTCAAAGAATTTATCAAGTGATGTAGTAAGCATTAGTAACCCCGAAGTGAATATGTAAGCTGTGTGGAGTAAATTGGGTACACCAAATCCCATTCTATTTTCCCATTAGCTCCTATGACACGGACGGGGAAGAGGGGCATTCTGGGGGATCAGCGCTGGTGTATTATCTCTTATAAGCTCTAAATATGGGGTGTCCCCTGAAAACGCTTGCACAGCTTATACATTTCCTTCGCAGCCCGTCCTAGTGATTTGGCAACTTTTGGGGTTTTTGTCTTCACATTGTACAAGCTAGATTTTTATTTTTATTTTCTGGCAATGTGGCCATATGAGGGCTTGGTGTTTGCGGTATTAGATGTACTTCTCAATGCCACCATTTTGGGTTGCCTGTAACTTATTGACTACATTGTATTAACTCTTTCTGTGTGGGATGTAAAAGGAAACATCAATTCTGGCATTGCTTTTTAGCATTTTTTTTTCCCGTGCAGAGTACAGCATAAGTAACATGTTACCTTTATTCTGCGGGTCGGTACGGTTGCAGCGATACCTCATTTATATGATTTTTTAATGCATTGCTATTTGTGCAGAATAAAATTCAATGTAAGGAAAAAATCTATTATTTTTGCATCGCCATTTTCTGAAAGGCATAACATTTTTATTTTTCGCTAGACAGAGCTGGCTGAGGGCTTAGTTTTTGCGGTATGACTTCTGCTTTTTATTGGTACCATTTTGGTTTTCATCTGACCATTTGATTACTTTTTATTGAACATTTTGCAAGGGAAAGATGGTGAATATTTTATTATTCTGATCACTGCTTCACTATATGTAGCTGCAATACACGTGTTACACGTGTATTGCAGAGCACAGGAAGCAGTCATGCTGTGCAGACGCATAGGGCTGACAGCTTCCATTCCTGGCAGGATCAACCAGGGACGTGGAGGAGACGGCATGGGGCAGACCTGGGGTCAAGGATCAGACCCCGGGCTGCCCCCTACGAACATCAGCACCCCCCGAAACCGTTGCGAGGGGGTGCCGATCGGTCCGCAAAAATACCGAAACCCCTGAGATGCCAGCGGTCATGTTTGACCGCCGGCATCTCAGGGGTTAACACCCGCAATCGGACCCGGTTCCTACCGCGGGTGTTAAAGGGCATTGTCAGCCGTATGTTACAGGTTACGCAGGTTCTGTGTGCGCACCATGCAGCCACCATAGTAGTACGGCGGTTTGCGGGAAGTCCTTCCCGGTAGTGCCGTACTATTACGGCGGATGTTGGGAAGGGGTTAAAGTGATATTGGAAGAATGGAAGTATTACTAATTTACCCTAATCTGTGCCCTTGTACCCCAAAAGAGAATCCCATTCTGACAATGGCGGTCTCAAAATACTGACCCTAATAGAGAACCAGTCCATCCCTAAATATCCCTAGCCATTTCAAATAAGTTTAGTACATCATAAAACGCAGTAAGTTATCCGTGTATTCAGTACAATACGCATCATAAAACACATCATGAGACAAAGAAAAAGTAAATATGTAAAACAATTCTACTGTACATGCCACCACCTCATATACATACCGAGCTGTTGTCCCAGATAACCACCACGTCACAATATATCAGGGTGAAACTACTTTCATTCACACACCCAGATTGTCCTAGACTCATCTATGTTCAACCCTACAGTCATCTAGATCCAACTTTCACCAAGCTACAGTTGGAGAGCAGCTCCCACCACACTACAGGAGGAGCTCAGTTCCTAAGCCTGCCCCAGGAAACCAACAAAGTAACACTATTCCTTTGATGGCACTTTTATTCTTCAGCCACTACTGACCCCACTGCATGAAGCTGGTGGTATAACATCATTTATTACTTACTACTGCCCTGTAACATCCAGACATTTGGGGTTGGATCTTCCCTCTCTTCACACTATGGCATGATCACCACCCAGAGGCTTTCTCCATTCTCAACACCTGAGATCAGTCCCTTATTTACTTGTTCAACTGCCCTACTAGCTGCAATGTCTGTCTCCCCCACAGGGAGTCCCTGTCCTCTGAAATGTACGATGGCACAGGCTCATCATATATTTCCATAGCTGTCTGTACAATCGCTGTTCATTACATCTGAAGACCCTATACAACCTATACTTCCAAGACGAGGGCCTGGGACCTGAGGATGAGGAGCTCACTGACTCAACCAAACCATAGAACAGACTGCTTCATCTATCTATCGCATCTTCGCCCAAGACAATAGTACTAGCAACCCTGCCAGTGAATTCTTCCAATTACTTTGGATCCTGCCAATTATGCCATTAACTTGTAGGTTGTACTGCTGGCTGTGTCCTTTGCATGCAAATTGAGATATTGTCTTCTTGTGCTATGGTCATATGCCAGGTGGGAAGACTCATATATAAAGACGCTTTCTTCAACTACACATCAGACAGTTGTCCTCCTAGCGCCATTTTGTGTAAGTCAGTGACCTCCACCACCTCACTGCCATTATAGTTATTGTAGGCAGTTGTCACCCCCTGAATATAATCTTGCAGTCTGTTTGTGAGGAAAACTTGGCAGATTTACCATTCAGGGAACCTTATGGTTGCAGGTATGCAGCACGGACTGACGCTGGATGTTCGTATGAGCTGACCGTGCAGCTGTTGTCTGATAGCCAGGATGTCATCAATGAATACAAGAGTGAGAACATCACTATTCCCGAAAAGACTGAGGGTACCTGGAACCAGGTGAGACAAGCGCTTGAGGCTTGGCTTATGCAAAATCTTGTTAGCTATGACTGATTCAAACAAGTATTATACAAGCATGGCGTCACGTATTCAGACTGATCAATTTGGTAGTTTTATTTTTAAAATCCATCCATCCATTCACAAGAAATAATCCAAGGAAAATTATAAGTAAACTAGTTCTTAATCCCCAAGTGGGTAGAAACCTAAGAGCTAGGGATAAGAGCTAGTTTACATACCATTTTCATGGGACAATTTCTTGTGAATGGATGGACAGATTTTAAAAATAAAATGTTTCAGGGCACAGCGAGAATCAAATGATGTATGTCACGTTGTATTTTATACTAGTAGACAGATCCTCTTTAAGCCTTATTCCTACAGCTTTTTTGTTGCAGATTTTGCTCCAGTTTTTTGAGCCAAAGGACAAGAATGACTACAAAAAGTAATGGGAAATATATAGGAAGCTAGTATACTTCTACCTTTTGCTCAATCCACTCCTGGCTTTGAGTCAAAAAAGGCAGCAAAATCTGCAACAGAAAAAGCTGCGTTTCAGCAACATGGGGCCTCTGCCCAAAACAGAGTTGTGTGGACAACAAAAGTAAAATACGCAGACAGCAGCAAATGATGGGAAGTGTGTGTGTGGTAACAACCCACATAATAGACTTGGGGATATGCTAAGATAAGAAATTCATGTCTTCTTTCTTTCATGGAAGTGCCACACATGGCCATGGATTGCAGCAGACTGTATCACATATGGTAGACTTAGATACGTTATCTATCATGTGTCAGCTAAGGTTTCTATACACTAGTTCTACAGACAGTATCACACATGACAGACTTACATTCAGCTGCTTGGCAAATAGCATCACATAAAACAGGATTAGATACACAGACTTAGCAGAAAGTATCACAAGATACTTATATACATAGATTTTACATAACAAGCTGAAATACGTGGCTTGACAGACAGTATCACATTAGATAGACTTAGATACAATGGCTCAGCAGACTATATTACACATAATAGGCTTAGATACTTTGAGCACATCAGGTTTTGTCCATGTTGCTCTTTTCTCACTTGCAGGACCCGCAGACCTGGACAGTGTCACAATGACATAATTAATAGAGGTTTATTATAAGATAGAAGTATAAGATAGGATGGGATGATCATGAGCAGCACCCTGCTACATGGATGAAATATTCATGCCATGTTACATTATTTATGGTGTTCCCTGACTATGGAGCTGTTGTTATTCTAGAAATGTAATTTCCGGCAAATACTGGAGCCTTATGTAGTCTTCAAACTATCTTGAGACTATAAACGAACAACCAGCAGAATTTTTGAAAATGTTGAGGAACTGAAGCACAAAGTTTATTAGAAGTTAGCACGCACCCATAGGAATGAATGGAATGCGGCCGGCAAGCAGACTTTGACTTAACCACCTGCGTGCCGGCTGCATTTATTCATTCCTATGGGTGCGTGCTATTCGAAACGGGAGTTTCGAATAGTACTCGCTCATCTCTGCTTATAATTCTTAAACGGGTTCTACAGGATTAGAAAAACATTGCTTCTCTCTTCTAGAAACAGTGCCATATCTGTCCATGGGTTTTGTCTGCAAAAATGCAGCTTTGTTCTGTTAGGCCAGGGCCCCACGTGGTGTAAATGCCACGGTTTGGCCAAGCGAAAACGGCACGAGAAAAACACGGTGTTTTACAGTCCCTGCAAAGTGTTTGGAATCCTAGCGAATCCCTTCCTTACATTGCAGAAAAATATGCACAGCGGACACACTGGGATTTCTAAAACCGTTGTGGTTTTGGAAATCGCAGTATGGCAACTGTACCTACGGAAACGTCCTGGCGATTTCCCTATAAGTCTAATGGAAGCAGAAATTTTGGAATTTGTGGAACTGCAATACCTGACAAAACATGTGGACAGGTGTGGAGGTTATTTCACAAGAAGGTAAACATCTTTTTAGAATCTAATACTGGATCTTTACAACTTTTTGTGAATATGTAAAACTTTGTAATATGTGTTATTATTAGAAAATATAATTTCAGTATAAAAATGGCAGAAATCCAAGAGACACACATAGACTATGAGGTCCGCGTGTGTCTGCGGGTAACCACTCTTACGGGTCATTCACATGGAGTAAAGTGGCGCTGATTCTGCCACGATAACTCGCGGCAGAATCAGAGGTGATAAAAAAATTCCCGTGGACTTCAATGGGTTCCGTTTAACACGCGGAACACATTGAAATCAATGGGAGGCTTTTTATCAGTGCTGATTCTGCTGCGAGTTATCGTGGCAGAATCTGCACCACTTTACTCCGTGTGAATGACCCCTTGTAGAAGATGATTTCTTCGTTGTTCAGGTCCCCCGGTGGCCCTGAATGACAGCAAGCCCAGTGTAAGTGTGAACCTAGCCTACGTATTCTCGATCTTCCTCACACTCCAGTGTAACAGCAAATATTAGTCAGTGACTAGGATAAGAGAAGGGGGAGGAGGAGGATGCAGCTGCAGTTTCCCTACCTGTCAGGAGAGCGGTATGCATTTGATATCCTCACACACTGAGGATCCTGTTACATATGTTCTTGACCCATGTACAAACATTATGGTCACTGACTATTTGATTTATCCTACAGCTCAGTCATACCTTCTCAGAATATGGACCTGGAGTGCGTTTCATCCAGTTCACACATGGCGGTCAAGATTCAGTTTACTGGAAGGGCTGGTATGGAGTCCGAATGACCAACAGCAGTATAACAATTGAAGCCTAGAAACTGAAGAAGAATGGAAATGTTATTCCTATGTCACATGACTGGTTTCTTCTGTCTCAACGTGGATCAATAAATGAACTGGTGTGACACTGGGGCTGCACGGGTGATTTATCAGACACTGCGACATGCTATACATGTGTCTATTGAGAATACATGTAGGAGTATCACAAGAGCCATTAGGAACAGCAGGTATCACTGACAGACTACCCTGTTTCCCTGAAAATAAGTCATACCCCCCGAAAGTAAGACATAGCAGAGGTTTTGTTGAATTGCCTAATATAAGGCACCCCCCGAAAGTAAGACATCCCCCAATAATAATAATTTTTTTGCACAAAGATTGTATAAAGAAAAACATTGCGGCCGGCTGAACACTGTTTGTGATGTTCCATGTGCACAGGTATGCCGGCTGCTGACACCGCTGCGATAAGTTGTATCCACTGTTCCTGTTGCGGTAGGATGAGCTGGGAGATGCCCGCTGTGCATACACTAAGCATCGTATGCGGCGGGGAGTCCATTCTCCCAGCTCATCCCACAGCAGCAGGAACAGTGGATACAACTTATCGCAGCAGTGTCAGCATGAATTTTTTTCTTCATACAATCTTTGCGCAGCAAGCACATATCAGCGCAGTGCAGTGGTGGCAGCGGCACACAAAAATAAAATAAGACATCCCCTGAAAATAAGACATAGCATATCTTTAGGACCAAAATTTTATATAAGACACTGTCTTATTTTCGGGGAAACACGGTATGTGCAGCAGAACTATTATCTGTACTGATGTAGGGCAGTATGTAATATGGCGTCTATTGGAACAGTACAGTGTGAGGTTGGGTGTTGACCAGTAGGGAGCAGAGGATCAGATCAGGCCCTGGAATGACAGGATTTCCAGCAGAATGTAATTCGTGTTGTTTATTGCAGTGATAGTGTTACAGGTGTTGATGGGCAGTCACTGGCAACAGGGCAGTGGTAATATGGCTGCTCAATGTGTCCGATGTGCAACTTTGTTCTGTCGCTAAGACGTCAATGTACAAACCAAAAGCATGGATCCCTAATAATATATAAGTTAAAACTTAACATTTAATATGTCTACTCTAAAATTAGACCAAAGTTCCACTAATTTCCAATAAAAAAGAAAAATAGAACCGTGACATACAGGGGTGCTATGTTCGTCTTACAGTGGTTAATGTGTGATACAGCTTCCAGCTTTCATGACACCTGCAAATACTCGTATATAAGTGTATTTGGTGTTACAATAGTTGGTGATCCTTGAACTTTATACCCCCGACACATAAATTAGAGGGTAACAAAACTTGACCCCATGACACAGCCAGGGTGTTACCAAAGTGATAGGATGAGGAATCACAAGTATGAATTGATGTTATATATCACCTGCCTTATCCTGAGCTTTGATACACACAGGACTAGGAACACTCAGGAGCAATTTTCATGAAACTGACTCATCCAGGCTAATAAGCGGCAGCCATCTTGGTCCTCTCACTTGAAGTGAAGAACAACCATCTCACTACACCCACAGCTGGTACCTGTAGCCCACCCTACCTAATTTACACCAGCAAGGAGCTGCATAGGTCTAAGGACTCGGAGGATGGGTCTGATTTATGACAAAGTGTAAACTTCATTATAAAGTGGTGGAAACTCCGGCACGTGGAAAAGACTGTTCTTGATAAACCAGTCCTTATATTTTCTATATTACTCTGCACTGACTGTGGCATCTGAGGGGTTACATGACTGAGATTGTTGTTTCAGCCATTAGAGCAGACACTATCACTGCAGCACAATGGTACAAGAATGAGACTACTCTCAGCAGGTCCTGAAGATCTGTCACTGCTGGGGGTTGTAGTTCTCAGAGGGTCTGGGAAGAGTAAGGACCAGTTGAAGAGGACCTTTCAGGTTAACGTCCAGCCATGACGGTAACTGTGAGGAACGCCCTGACAGTACTTGTCCATAGACTAGTACAGGGGAGGGCGTTCCTCACAGCTCAGCGTCATGGTTGGGCAGTAAGGAAGCCCCCTCTCAGAGTACTGCGCTATAGACTCTACTGTCAGGAGGGGCGTTCCTGACAGACTGCCAGAAACACCTTTCTGATACTGAAGAACTACGGAAACGGCACTGAGAGCTCTTCTGTAGGGGCACATAACGGGAAAGCCGATAGTGTGTTGAATTCACTGCACTGTTGGCTTTCTTGCGGTGTATAATACCGCATGTGCCCGAGGACATGAAAGGTCCTCTTTAAGGGTCAGTTCACATGTGAACTGTCCGCGTGGGTTTTCACACAGAGAGACGCGTCGAGCCGCGTCTCTCTCTGGTCAAAACCCGCCTGCCGCGACCATCGACTCAAATGAATGAGCCGACATAGGAGGGTGCTGCCGCTAGGCGGAAGCCGCGGTCCAGCGCGCCGCGCCTTCCCCTTGAAGATAGGACATGTCGCTTCTTTTCTCCGCTAGCAGCAGCCCGCTGCTAGCGGAAATAAGAAGCCCGGTGGTCTGCATAGACCAGCATTGTAAAGGGGCGGATTTTGAAGCGAAATCCGCTGTCAAAATCCGCCCCTTTGCCCACGTGTGAACTAGCCCTAAGAAAGAGGAAAATGAAGAGGAATTGAGGCAGACCTCTACCTCAGATCCCACCACTGAAAGCCAAAACAGAGCTTCACTACTGCAGCACTTTACTGGTCCCACATGGTATAATGCCATCCTTACTGACCGCCACACAGTGTAACACATAACACACCCTTTACTGGCCTCCACATGGTATAACACCCTTTACTGGCTCCCAAACAGTATAACGGACCCTTTTTTGACTCCCACATGCTATAAAGCCACCTTTACACTCTTTCCTGGTCCCCACATGGTATAATGACTTATATCTTGGCCCCCCCATGGTATAGCGTCCCCTTTTCCGAGCCCCCACACAGTATAATTTAACCCTTACTGACTCCCGATACAGGTATATCGCTCCCTTTATAGTCCTCCTATATTGCCTCTTTGCAGATCCCAATATAATACAGGCCCCAATACAGTAAGGGCTCCCATACAGTAAGCATCCCTCTATGAGCCCCCCATACAGTGACAAGCCACTACCTCCTGGAGTAAAGGCCGCTATTAACTTACATATCACTGCTCTTGCACACAGCAGCCTCCTTTGCTGCCTGTTTCATTTTCAGCCTCCAGCAGGTCCTGTGCGCTGCACATTATGCTCCGACATGATCATGTCATATATGGCACACAGGCCCCCACGAGAATGAAGAATGACGAGGAAGTGGAGGAAGCTTTTGTGGACAGGAGTAGTGATAGGAAAGTTAATAGTAGTTGTTACCGCTTGCAGTAATGGCCTATTAAAAAGTCAGCGGGAGCCTGGCCGGGCCCCTAAAGGAACGGAGCTGCCAGGGGAATTCCCAGTACCCCGATGGGCCAGCCCAAGCCTGACCTGTATAATGGATGAGGCAGGAGACCTGTGTAGTGACCCCTGTAAGGCTGCATGCACACGGAGTTACGCAGGGCTTGTAAAAATATGTGTGCATGCAGCCTTAGGGTGAACTCACAAGGAGTAAAGTGCCGCGTGATGTGGCACGTATACGCCGCGTGAGATTTTGCGGGCCGTATACGCTCCCATTGATTTCAATGGGAGCCGGGATCCTATACGTGACGCTATTTTGCGGCCGTGATTTTGCAGCTGCAAAAACACGGCCACAAAATAGCGCCGCGTATACGATCCCGGCTCCCATTGAAATCAATGGGAGCGTATACGGCCCGCAAAAGCTCACGCAGCGTCTACGTGCCACATCACGCGGTACGTTACTCCGTGTGAACTCTCCCTTATTCTGTATTGTGTAGGCAGTGCTGCTCTTGCGCCATCTAGTGTTCACTATTTATTACTACACTAAACAGTAGCAGCTTGTTATCTGTGAAATTGATGCAGGTTATGTCCAGAGACATTTAAAAGGGTTTTTCCATGAAAGACACTAATAGCCTATTCACATGTTAGGGGTTAAGTGTCAGATCCCTGTGGGTTCATCTGTTGGGATCCCCAGCGATCAGGGGAATGGGGACCAGAAACTAACTGTACATATACATGCCGTCGACGATCATGGTCCATGACCTGCACTCCATTCACTGCTATGAGGCTGTCAGGCAAAATGGAAGCAGAAGCCCCATAGCGGTGAAAGGAGCTCAGGTTATGGTACGCACCTGTGTTACAGTCACGTAGAGGTGGCATGCATAGGGGATTTTTATATCCACATTCTCCAGATGAATAGGCGATAATTGTTTTTCATGGCAAAACCTCACTGAGAGCAGGGATCAGCAACCTTCATCACTCCAGCTGCTGTGAGACTAGAACTTTCAGCGGGCTCAATTCACTTCTATGGGAAGCTTTAAGAAGAGCAGATCAGGTAGGCATGCTAGGATTTAGTTCCCCAAAAGCTGGAGAACCAAAGACTGCCTACCCATGTTCTAGGGAACGTGAACCAAACCAGCCATTACACCAGTTACCTGTAGCCTACTGACGTCTAATACAAGACATGATATCACACCAGCGTCTGGTCTCCGTTCTGAGGTTTCCGTCTTACCAGTCATTACACCATTCATCTGTAGCCTACTGACATCTAATACAAGACATGATATCCCTATAATGATAAGTCCACACAGGACGGGTCACAAATGATATTCTATCATAGAAATCAGTAGAATATTCGCCCAAATTCTACAGTAGCAAAAATCATACCAAATGGCTTGTGTGTTTCTAGGGGTATTTATAACATAATGTGGTGGGTGGGCCGCACATTTCACCCTATAAATTGTAAATGGTGAAATCCATGGTGATAACTGCAGAATAACGTGACATGGAGCAGAAAGAAAACCACAGGTGAGGTTACACAGCAGATGTAGGAGACCATTGTACCTGTAGGAGGAGCAATCCTTTACAGATGTAGCATACAATGTATAGAACACAGGTGTGCAGGTGTAACCACCAGGGGCACTATTACAGTCTGCTGGGTCCATTACAAATGAAATGGTTAAACCAGCCTACCGTACATAGTAAAGCCTTTTCTAAAAGGACAAAAGTGATGCCTCCGGTCTGTGTCAGTCACTGCATTGGCTGCCTATTCAATATAGAATACAATATAAACTTATCACCCCCATCCACAAGGCTCTCCCTAATGCTGCACCTCCATTTCTTGCCTCATCTCTGTCTATTGCCCAACCTGAGCTCTCCATTCACTCAATGACCTAAGGGTGAATTCACACTGAGTAAACGCTAGCTTATTCTGAACGTAAAACACGTTCAGAATAAGCGGCGTCTAAAGCAGCTCCATTCATTTCTATGGGAGCGGGGATACGAGCGCTCCCCATAGAAATGAATGGGCTGCTTCTTTCACTCCGTGCAGTCCCATTGAAGTGAATGGGGAGTGCCGGCGTGTACGCTCCGGCATGAGCAGAGCTTGCCGTATACGCCGGCACTCCCCATTCACTTCAATGGGACTGCACGGAGTGAAAGAAGCAGCCCATTCATTTCTATGGGGAGCGCTCGTATCCCCGCTCCCATAGAAATGAATGGAGCTGCTTTAGACGCCGCTTATTCTGAACGTGTTTTACGTTCAGAATAAGCTAGCGTTTACTCAGTGTGAATTCACCCTAAGAATAACATCCTGTTCTCAAAACCTCCCGCTTCCATATCCAAGACTTCTCTCAAGTTGCACCACTTCTCTGGAATGCTCTACCCCAGACAGACTCCCAATTTCGACAACTTCAAGCAAAAACTAAAGACACATCTTTTCAGACAGGCCTATCACAATTCCTTAATGTAATCTCTTCCGCAGTTTGAATCCCTAAAACGAACCCTCCAGTTCACGCTCCCGCATTACCCTACAGGATATGATGTCGTATCAGACTGTAACTTTATTAGTCCAGGCACCATATGCACATTAGAGGGCACTGACTGGTGACGGCTCATACAGCTTTATTTATGTGTAATGACAGTAACCTCTATCACAAAATATGTCTGGACCACTATATAAGCAATGTTACCTCTGATGCCGCCAGTGCCGCACCTCCCATGAGGCGACCTGAAGCGACCGCTTCAGGCGGTGCTATGCCAGGGCCACGGGGAGGGCGGCATTTTTGCTGACCTAAGCCAGTCCAGGATAAGCTGTCCTTTCTCCGTCACTGAGCGGTGGATTGGGGAGGTTGCTGGAGCAGCGCTGCTCCAGCGGCCGCCCCTCACGCTCAGGCAGAGAGCAGGTCCTCTCCGTGCCTGCTCTCGGCCTGCTAAAGACGATCACTCCGCTCGGCCCGCCCCCTCCACTCGGCCCCGCCTCCTCCGCTCGGCCTGTCCTGCCCCTTCCGCTCGGCTCCGCCCCCTCCTTGGGGGGGGGAGGCGGCTTTCTGACGTCCGCTTCAGGCGGCAGAAAGCCATGGTTCACCCCTGGATGCCACCCTGTTACTTCTTGTGTCTCCCCCTCTACCTCATAGATTGTAAGCTCTCAGAGCAGGGCCCTCAGTCCTATTGTGTGAATTGAGTATTAATCTGTAATGTATATTTTTGTCTGTACTGGAACCCTACAATTTGTAAAGTGTTGTGGAATATGTTGGCACTATATAAATATAATGTATTATTATTATTATATAGTTTTATTAACATTAGAGCGCCCCTTTAACCATTGCCAGCACTTTAAAAATTACTACTTTTATTTTATAGACACCCAGGAGCATGTATTATAGAAATATTCTTTCTATGTATATTAGTAGAAAAATATATATTAGCTATATATGAACTATGGCACTGCCAGCCATGATATACCAGTCACTTCTTCCCCCAACTACTGATAATACAGCACCAGCAGTCACCATAAAGTTCTCTCTCAATCCTCTGGACACTATACTGTCCCGCATAATGCCAACACCACAGAGTATATGGCAGTGCAGGTGAATGGACCACTGCCTGGCAGGTGCCACCTGAGGATACCATGACCTGACATGATGTCACCTGCACACGGCCAACTCACATTCAGTTTCTAACTGTCGACGGCGGCGATTAGAAGTGTTTCTAGAGATTTGTTCGGATTGTTTTTGGATTGTGCAAGACGAGGAGAATGGCGTCCACTGGACGAGGAGAAGACGGAGAGGAGAAGAGAGAAGAAAAGAGGAAGAGAGAAGAGGAGAGCAAGACTGGATTGAAGAAGACCAAGAAGAGAAGAACCCAGGATGAAGGATCAGAGGACCAGGAGCCAACCCCTGGGAGCAGCCAAGATGCCCAAACATCAGGCCCCTACCCTGGGCTTACCATCAGCCACTACAACATCCACAAGATTTTGGGTAGGGGCAACTTTGGCAAAGTAAGTTATATAACTTCTAATCTCATTTTGACCTAGAAATGTCCATTTTATCTCCCTCTATTGGTCTCTGTTATCAACCATTTCAGGTTGGGTAGATATTAATTGCAATGTACTTCTATGGGATGACTGGTGGGACATCGAGAATCTTCCCTGTCCTCCTGACCACTGCCTTATGTCCCATATTTCATTAGCTCTTTGTATCTTCATAGTTAGGTCTTTGGGCTTAGGTCTAGGAAGCTAGAAGGGCAATACATATATTGTTCTATATGTCCTCATTACAGCTTTACAGTAACTTGGAAATATGAATAAGCCTCCATTCAGATTACATTTATATCCATTTAATGTATGCAAAAAAAGGTACAGATGGCCATCCGTTTATATAGAGATCAAAACCATTTCTTGGACAAACACAAAAATATGGTATGCTGTTTGCAATGGATCCATGTTTTTTTTTTTTTTTATTTTGATCTATATGTAAACGCTCTAGCTTAGCTTTGCTCCTGGGCAGGGCCGGTTTTAGACAAAATGTGGCGGCCACCTGCCGTGTTTCCATCCTAATCCCTGGAGAAACTGCATAGGGGACGACTTGGCAGCGGTCAGTTTAAAAAACCATTTATTTGAATGGGTTATTAAAGCAAACCCCCGCTGTCCGTATGCAGCCTCTCCGCGGGGAAAGCGTTTTTTGTTTTTTTTTTGCACAGACACAAAGTCAGACATACAGGACTTTGTGTCTGTGCATAAGTACAGGGTAAACCAGTATTACTACAACAGCTAGGGGAACTATTACCCCCACCCAATATATAATAGACCCTCCACTAGATTTACTATTAATAGTTCCTTTTTATACATACCCCCTTATATAATAGATTCCCCAGTCTTATTAATAATAGTCTCTCCTTACAAATACATATATCTTTATGGGGGAGCTATTATATAAGGGGGGATTTATAACAAGCAATAATTAATAGTAAATTTAGTGGGGGAACTATTTTAAATATGTGCCCCCCTTTCTTTAGTAATAACATCCTTTAATTTCTCATAAAAGAATAAAACCAGGTCCGGCGCACAGGGCGTGATATAGTGATGTCATCGCGCCCCCGTCTTCTACATAATCATCTGTGTAAGAGCAGGAACTCTGTAGCTCCTTGCTCTGGCATAGATGTCCATAGTATATAGCACGCTGATACACTTGTTATTAAAGCTGCCCCGGTCTGGGTCACCAGATCAAATTTCTGGTGCTGCGGTTCCTGGGGCCCCTAAGGAGACGGGGGCCCTGGGCATTTGCCTGTTTGACCCCAACACTGGCCCTGGGTACTAGCAGTCTGACAACCCTTCTGTTCACCCCTGCTCCTAAGGCTGATATATAACCAGACCTCATTTCTTTGTAGATGTCCTCCATTAAGCATCTTCTGTTTGTTTCAGGTTTTCCTGGCATCAGTCCCTGGCCGAGACATCTACATGGCCGTCAAAGTCATCAACAAAAGAGGGGACAATATGGATACCATCAAGAGAGAGCAGAAGATACTCGTTACAGCCAGAGAATGCCTGTTTATTTGCCACCTCTATGCCGCACATCATTCTGAGCAGCGGGCATATTTCATCACAGAGTATCTGTCTGGCGGCAGCCTGGAGGCTTTGCTCAGGATGTGCGGCTGCCTGGACATCGGCAATATAAGGTAAGAAAACGGAGAAAGTATCAAATAAATTAGCGTGAGTTGGGTGAGAAATGAAAATTGTGGTCAGGGGGTATAGTTAGAGATTTGCTAACACTGAGATTTCTCTCTTTTCTCCCTATGAGATTCTACACAGCAGAAATTGTATGCAGTCTCCAGTTCCTCCATGGACACAACATCGTTCACCGGTAAGAAGGACTTCCTCCATTCTCTGTGTCTCCTTCACATGCTGGATTTCCTGCACCCAGCTTTCCTGGGGTCCTGCCTGGCTAGTCTCCCTGTTTACGTAGTGACCCATTCCTTGTCTCCTGTATAACTGTGCAGATTATCATTTTCTTCTCTAATTTCATTGCAGAGATATAAAGCCGGAAAACATCATGCTGGATGCAGATGGCCACATCCGTGTCATCGACCTGGGGCTGGCCCAAGATGGCGTCACCACCTCCAATCAACTCTGTGATGTGACAGGAACTTTCCATTATATGGCCCCAGAGGTGCATTTTCAGAAAGGATATGGCGCAGCAGTCGACTGGTGGAGCCTAGGAATCGTAGTGTCCAAAATGGCAACTGGACGCCTCCCATTTTACGATGGTCCTATCCAACAGAAGGCTTTTAAAGCGAAGCTCACCAAGAAGCCCAAATTTCGAACTGAGGTTGATGCCAACATAAAACATCTTGTACAAAATCTGCTGCGCAAGAATCCTGAAGAGCGCCTGGGTGTGTGCGGGAACATTCGAGAGCATCCATTTTTTTCCACCATCGGCTGGGAGGAACTGGAACAGAGGAGAGCACAGCCACCATTTCGACCATTTCAACCAGTTCTGGAGGAGAAACATCTGCAGTGGCCAGAAGATAGGAACGCCCTTCACCACGAGGACCAATATAAGTACATGTCACCAAGCTGGACCCGGTAAGATCCTCCTATCATAGGATGTTTTCCTTACATTGTGGTCATCGTCATTGTTCATGTCTTCAACCTTTGTTTGTGTCAATGACTTTGTCTTTGTTTCCTCTTAGATGGATGAGAAGATCTAGAAGGTGAAGAAATCCACAACCATCTGGTAAGTTTTTCCATTATTTCTTGTAGGATATACCTGCAAGAACCTGCGTCCACCTGCGTCCACTGCCAAGAACTTCATGCCTCCTCCACGTCTACATGCTGCTGTGTATGATCCAGGCTGCCTTAAACATCAACTCTCTCCAGACATCTGTGTGCCGCAACTTGCCATTGTGCTGCTGTCCCAGGCCGTTGACTTCTACGTCCCCAGGAGCGGCCTGTGCTTAGTTCCATCTGGTGAGCAGAGATAAGTACCAGAGCGGCCATTATTCCTGAGCTCACCTTAGCACAGGCCTGGTAAGTATTACACACAACACACATCACACACACTACATGATAAGTACACACTACATGATAAGTATAGACGCCAACACATAGATACTTAGTAGATATATAGATAGATTGGCTTTTGATCCAGGGATTTATTCCGATTGCCATATTTGGGGTCAAGAAGAAATTTTCCCCTTAAATGAGGACAATTGGCCCAATCCTCATAAGGGTTTTCGCCTTCTTCTGGATCAATACATGGCCTTAAATAGGTTTAGATGATAGAGAAATAAGCTGAAAAATATGAATGTCTAAAAATAGTATCTAAAAAATAGTATATAAATCTAAGAAAAAAATTCTAAAAAAAATTAAAATAAGATATAAGTTATAGCTCACACACAAACACAGTTTAGTACAAGCTTAGTACAAATAGAAAAACAATAGCAAAATACTAAATTTTAATATTATAGATTTAAAGGTAGTAAAGAAATAAATAGTGCAATATAAGACACAGGCCTGGTAAGAATTAAACACAACACACATCACATGTACATCACAAACACTACATGATAAGTATAGACGCCAACACATAGATACTCAGATATATAGATAGATTGGCTTTTGATCCAGGGATTTATTCCGATTGCCATATTTGGAGTCAAGAAGGAATTTTTCCCCTTAAATGAGGACAATTGGCCCAATCCTCATAAGGGTTTTCGCCTTCTTTTGGATCAAAACACGGCCTTAAATAGGTTTAGATGATAGAGAAATAAGTAGATCACACATAAGCTAAAAAATATAGATGTCTAAAAATAGTATTTATAAATTTAAAGTAGGTAAAGTAATAAATAGTGCAATAAAAACTAAAAAAAATAAATATAAAATTTAATTTTAGCTATTCATGTGAATATATAGTAGTTTAGCACAAAGACAAAAATAGTATAGTATAGTTAAAAAAAAAAAAAAACAATGAAAAAAACCCCAACATATTACATAGGTTAGATATCAGCCTTTGATCCTGGGATTTTTTTCCAATTGCCATATTTGGTGTCAAGGAATTTTCCCCCGATATGAGAACTATCGGATCTTTTCACACAGGGGATTTTCTGGTTCCTCTGGATCAATACGGCCTAAGGGTGCATTCACACTGAGTAAACGCTAGCTTATTTTGTAGAGTAAAATTACACTTGTAAATTTTGCTATCCCATTGACTTCAATGATATTTTTTTACAAGTGTAAAAATACGCCTGTAAAAAATACGCCTGTAAAAATACGCCTGTAAAAATACGCCTGTAAAATGTCATTGAAGTCAATGGGATAGCAAAATTTACAAGTGTAATTTTACTTTACAAAATAAGCTAGCGTTTACTCAGTGTGAATGCACCCTAACTTAGTAAATTAGTTTAGTAATTGTTGTAGAAATAAATTAAACATACACATACATTTACACAGCAGTAAAATAGAACAGTAATATAGTAATAAAATGTAACCCCGCCCCATCTAGAAATAAGTTTAGTATTATTCAAAAATAACTCCTAGACATAGATAGTAGTATAATATAATAGGAATATAGTAGTAAAATACAACCCGACTCCATCTATAAATATGTTTAGTATTACAGTATGTATAATTTACATGTACACATACATATAATATATATAATAAGAATATAGAAATAAAATATGACCCCACTCCTGCCTAAAAATAAAAATTTCCTTTTGCCCTCTTATATCTTTGTCCTTGTCTTTATTCCCATTGGGTGTCTATTTAGTAAATGTTGCCTAAGGGTAAGTTCACACAATGTAACGTGCCGCGTGATGTGGCACGTATACGGCGTGTGAGAGTTTGCCCGCCGTATACGCTCCGATTGATTTCAATGGGAGTTCGGATCGTATACGCCGCGTTATTTTGCGGCCTATCAAAATCACGGCCGCAAAATAATGTGGCGTATACGATCCTGACTCCCATTGAAATCAATGGGAGCTTTAATGGCGCGCAAACTCTCACACACCGTATACGTGCCACATCACGCGGCACGTTACTCCATGTGAACGCACCCTAAATGTTCTTCTCTCCAGAACTATGGCTCTTGATAGGTTTTGGGTCTCATTTAAATGAAGATTTACAGATAGATGTCTGGTGTAAAGACCAAGTTTTGTGTGTTTCTGCTGTTATGCTGAAACTGATGGAGAAAAAAGTCCTTGGTGCCGAACTTTTCTCTTCACTGATTTTTGATGACATCTGTGGCAGAGTCTCCTACAGAGACATCGATGCAGATGTGAACCATTTTTGGTTACATATTCAGATGAGGGGGATTGTTTGTGACGGTTATGTAGATGCCCGACAACCATGGTACTGAATGGTGCTAGCACTACTAGGGAAATGGGGAAGATAATGTGTCCCTAGTGCTACGACGACTAACTAGGCCCTGACTGAGGGTGTAGGTCAGCTGTTCCCGAGCTAAGCTCAGCCCCAACAACTACTGGCTCTCTAAACACAAAGACCTAACAGACAGGTAGGATGAGAGCTGAAAGAGGCTAGGGACTGGGAAACTAGAGGCAGTCACCCCCTAGCGAAAGGATAAGTGCTACAGCAAACAGTGTAAACTAGGATGGGACGTGCCGGAGAACTAACAGGTGCAGCACAACCACTAAGCACACAACAGGAATTGAGGAGAGGAGGAGTGGAGTAGTGAGGAAAGGTATCACAGGACAGGGGCAAAACAAACCTGGAACCCAAAACAGAAACTCACAAATACCAAACAGTGACAGGCAGCCAGAAATACAGGACAGGGGTTGAGTAGGAATGTTTGAGGGAAAACAGACTCACACAGAACACAACTCACACCACTTCCAATTCAGCTCAAGAAGCCGTACAACTCTAACTAAACTCTCCTTCTAGGCTGGGCCAAGAATCCGAGCTGGAAACCACAAACACCAGCAAGGACTGAAGCCAGCAGTCAGCCGTATACAGACCCCGGAAAGACCTGATAGGTTGACGACAATTACAGACACCTGAGCTCGCATCCACCAGGACACAAAGCAAGCTCAAGTAGACACTGAGGAAGAGACCCAACCACTATCCCAACAGCTCAGTGGCCAAGAGAACCAACCAAAGAACCACAGGACACCGGCTCAAATCTCCAGACGAACACCAGTCAAAAGCACAACCACAGTAACACCTATTTTATATATCTCAGATCCTGACATTGTTACATTGTATGAGTGCAGGTCAGACCTGGACTACAGGCTGGATACAATAAATGTGATATACTGGATAATGGTGGATTTACTCTCACAGCAGATCACAAAGAAGGAATATTCCCTGCACAGACAAATCAAGACTGAGAAATCTAATACAGACTTGTCAACTCATCAGAGCTTCCCAGGAGGCTCCTGGTTTTTAAGGTCCTCTCACTCGGTCACCTGATGAATAGTTTCTTTCTCCCAGCTGAAGGCTCATTAGTATTCTCAGCTCTGTGATGTCATCTCTGGAGGATAAATTCCTGTCATGTCTCTGTGATGTCATCTCTGGAGGATAAATTCCTGTCATGTCTCTGTCATCTCTGGAGGATAAGATCCTGTCATGTCTCTGTCATCTCTGGAGGATAAGATCCTGTCATGTCTCTGTCATCTCTGGAGGATAAGATCCTGTCATGTCTCTGTCATCTCTGGAGGATAAGATCCTGTCATGTCTCTGTCATCTCTGGAGGATAAGATCCTGTCATGTCTCTGTCATCTCTGGAGGATAAGATCCTGTCATGTCTCTGTCATCTCTGGAGGATAAGGTCCTGTCATGTCTCTGTCATCTCTGGAGGATAAATTCCTGTCATGTCTCTGTCATCTCTGGAGGATAAGTTCCTGTCATGTCTCTGTCATCTCTGGAGGATAAGATCCTGTCATGTCTCTGTCATCTCTGGAGGATAAGATCCTGTCATGTCTCTGTCATCTCTGGAGGATAAGATCCTGTCATGTCTCTGTGATCTCTGGAGGATAAGATCCTCTAATCACTTACAGTTTAACTTTATTTTTTTAATTAGGTGTCAACTGGGATTTGAACCCATGAAGTGGAGTACGCAAGGCTGTTACCCTACTGAGTCACAAGCTCTATTAGATGCAACAGAGGCTTTTCCTTATACCAAGCTGCAGTATTTTACTGTGCTTACATAATGTATTGGTATATTGAGATATATAGAGATATTTCTCATACTAAAAAAATATTAAAACAAAGGCTTTATCAAATTTTTTTATTATTAAACGATTATACATAACTTTCTATATTCATATAGTGATTTTCTCCGAAAATAAGACCGTGTCTTATATAATTTCTCTGAAAAAAGGCTAGGGCTTATTTTCAGGGTAGGTCTTAATTATTTCCATGAACAACAGTCACACACTCAATCACTTTTTATTTACTATAGAGGAAAAATATTTTAATACATTTGTAGGTCGGGCGTTTTCAGACACAAATATACCTAATGTGTGTGTGTTTCACAGTAATTTTTTTATTTTATATGTATAGTGAAAGTGGGGGGGATTTTAACTTTTATTTTTTTTAACATTCTTATTTATTTATTTATTTATTTATACTATTAACTTCCCCTATGGGGCTTGACCCTATAATCTTTTCATGGACTGCACTACAACGTAGTGCATTCTATGGGAGATTATCTACATTACTATTGACGCTGGTCATAGACCAGCCTCAAAAGTAACATTCCAATTACAGGCCTGGGAGCTCCCGGCTGTCACAGGAACAGGTCGGTTTCCACGATCTCTCGGCGTGGGAGCTGTCCTACAACAAGAAATTTACGGGGCTAGTGGGAACCAGCCCCGGGGATTGTTGTTCTACTTTGGGGGATGGGTTTGGAGGGGGTCACGTGCTAACCTCAGGCGGTTGCAATACTTTGGGGGCGGGGTCTCGCTCAACAATACTCATGATCAGAGTGGACTCTGATCACAGGCATTAGCTCCAAGTTTCCGCAGCACATTACAGCAGATGTCAGGAATGGGTTAAACTAGCTAGCGCTTATTTTGGGAGTAGGGCTTATATTTCAAGCCTATTCCAAAAAACCTGGAATATCTAGCTAGGGCTTATTTTTGGGTAAGGGCTTATTTTTGGAGAAACACGGTATGTATAGAAAGAAACATTTAAAGTGAACACTAAATGGTGTAAATAAAATGGCCCAATTGTTTATATTAAATACCATAACTAGTAACAATCTAGGGTCTAATATTATTATATGGGCTCTGGATGCATGTAACTGCACTCTTTTATAAAGCCCACTCCCACTTTTACCATGACTTGCCATTAGCAAATCACCCTATGAAGGGCTCTCCAAGGTTGATGTCTTTGATGCTCTGCATACCAAATACAAGATAATGTACAGGTCAATGCAACAGATACACAGTGCACAATATAACAATGCAACATGTGAATAAAAATGTACAGCGCCAAACTCCCTTACTCCCGTGCCTACACTACCACTACAAGCGCAGTTCACTTTTGGCTTAACTTTTCACTTACCTATCCCAAACAAGTCTCAAACTTTGAAAAGAAAAATTTCCAACTGTGTGCCCCTATTACCTTATAGTAGTGCTCGTTCACATCTGCGCCCGGTCTCTGTTCTGCAGGTTTCCGTTTCCTGCACAAAACAGAGGCAGGAGACGGAAACCTGTAGGACTCTGTCATACCCATTCATTTGAATGGGTTTGAAAGCTGTCTGGCCGTGAGTGGCAGTGAACGTTTTATGCTCTCCGCCGCAAAACCGTTTTTTTTAAAACCGGACAAAGAGTCGGACATGCAGTACTCTGTGTCCGATTAAAAAAAAAAACGGATTCGTGGCGAAGAGCATAAAACGCTCACCACCGCTCATGGCCGGACCCGGTCTGACAGGTTTCCGTCTTCTGCATGCAGAAGACGGAAACCACAGAATGGAGATCGAACGCTAGTGTGAACCTAGCATTAGTAACTCCATGTGCCTCATAGTAATAGCAGTTAACCCAATTATGTCCCTCACATTAACCCCCTGTGTGCCTCACATAAGCGTTACTGATATGTGGGACATATGGAGGTAATAATTAGGTATCTTCATAATTAAGGTCCTGTATTAGTCTCACATATTAATAACCCTTATATGGGGCACACAGGGGTTAATATGAGGGACATGATGGGGTTAACTGTTATTAATGTGAGGCACATGGAGTTACTGAAACTAAATTACTTGAATAACCCCAAATACCTGACATTAATAGGCAGAGTAATAGGCACAGCAGGTCCCTGTGTGTGTCACTTTACTGTAGCTTCCTCTCCTCCATATGACAGACATCTTCTATAAGACACAAGGAATCCTGGCCACTGATTTATCTGCAGATGTTACATGGTCGTGACTAGAGTGGAGTTGCTCCTGGTAGGGATGATGTAAAAGGAAGGGGCGTGGCCTCTCAGAGGAGGGCGGAGTTTCGGCCATCTCTGCTCTGTGCTGTGTAGAGGAAGCTGGGGCAGAGCACATGGAGCTGGAGAACAGAAAGCAGAGGGGATTGTAGCGTGGTAATGGAGGATGGAAGGGGAGAGACAGGTTTGTTTTACATGAGACGGCATGTTGGATGAGGCTGAGGGGAGTGAGTGATGTAGTTACATGGGACTGCACATTCAATGAGGCTGAGGTATGGAGTGATGTAGTTACATGGGACTGCATGTTGGATGAGGCTGAGGGGAGAGAGTGATGTAGTTACATGGGACTGCATGTTGGATGAGGCTGAGGGGAGAGAGTGATGTAGTTACATAGGACTGCACGTTCGATTAGGCTGAGGGGGAAGAGAGTGATGTAGTTACATGGGCCTGCACGTTGGATGAGGCTGAGGTAAGGAGTGATGTAGTTACATGGGACTGCGTGTTGGATGAGGCTGAGGGAAGGATTGATGTAGTTACATGGGACTGCACGTTGGATGAGGCTGAGGGGAGAGAGTGATGTAGTGACATAGGACTGCATGTTCGACGAGGCTGAGGGAAGCAAGTGATGTAGTTACATGGGACTGCACGTTGGCTGAGGGAAGCGAGTGTAGTTACATGGGACTGCACGTTGGCTGAGGGAAGCGAGTGATGTAGTTACATGGGACTGCACGTTGGATGAGGCTGAGGGAAGGAGTGATGTAGTTACATGGGACTGCACGTTGGATGAGGGGGGAGTGATGTAGTTACATGGGACTGCACATTGGATGAGGCTGAGGGGGGAGTGAGTTAGTTACATGGGGCTGCACGTTGGGTAAGGCTGGGGGGGGTGAGTTATGTAGTTACACGGGACTGCATGTTGGATGAGGCTGAAAAGAGAGTGATGTTTTATATGGGACTGTATCCCGGAGGGTCTGGGGGATTGGATTGATGTTTAGGGTGGTATAGGAGTCGTTGGCATGGAGGGAGACAGGGTTCTTTGGGTGTTTCTGGCGTTTAAGGGGGAGCAGGAGATCTTTGGGGGTACTGCTGCGTCTAAGGGGGAGGGCAGTGGCGTGCACAGTATTACATGCCCAGCAGTGTCCCCCCCCACACACACACACAGTATTTCATGCCCAGCAGTGTGTCCCCCCACAGTATTACATGCCCAGCAGTGTCCCCCCCCCCCACACACACAGTATTTCATGCCCAGCAGTGTGTCCCCCTACAGTATTATATGCCCAGCAGTGTGTCCCCCCACAGTATAGCAAGCCCAGCAGTGCTCCCCCATACAGTATAACATGCCCATGCTGCGACCTGTGTCCTTGTTTGGAGGTCCCTGGGGTGCGTTTACTATATGGAGGTCTTCCCATAGATAATTAATATTTTTGTACTATGATAATTCTATGTTGTATTTGCACTCTAAAAATTATGGCTATTGTATATATCCTTATATGTATGCAATGAGAGTGTCATTTACTTACTAATATATAGTATTATCTCAATTGGGCCTCCATTTTTTGTATGGTTGTACCACCTCATTATCTCTTTTCTTATATATGTTTTAACATGTATTTAAATAAAGTCTGATATATTTTTGTTAAACATTTTTTGTGGCATTGCACTTTTTTAGCATAGTGTTTCAAGATAGAAAGAAGGTAGTATGACTATAGCCTGATATAAATGGTGTCTCTTTGTATTAATATTCTCCCAATATCCCCTGATACCCCCATGATATAACCAATCCCCCCAATGTGCTCTAAGACCATCAATGTCACCTACTGCCACCATGTTTTTATACCCTCCTGTAATGTAACCTGATTCCCCCAATAATATAATCCCCCACAATGTCCCCTTATTATAACCCCCCATGTGTGAATATTTTACTCACCTCTGCCATCCCGCGGTGACACTGCTTCTTCTTCCAGATTGTGAGCCACATACAAGGTACCGGGAGTTCTGAGAGGACATGAGTGACCTGACACGGGGGACACAATGCAGTGATTATTCCACCACCTGCACCAGGGCACGTAACTTGTCTGTTTTCCTCGCACCTTGTAGACCACAGGGTACTTTTAACCTATATATCAGAGTGGTAGGGCAGGAGGCCTATGGCTTCCTGCTCTACCGGAGGCTCAGAATCACATCGGTGGAACCTTTTATCACTGTCTTTGCAAACCTGCCAAATATTTAACAAGTAGATCAACAGAACTGGGGAGAATTCGGCTTCATCCCACCCCTACAGGTGACTCTATAGGCCGTTTTTGGCGGTGTCAGGATCACCACTTCCACCCAGGGATCTCCAAATAAGTGCAGTGTCTCTGCTGTCTTTGCCTCTGGTCTTCAACCCACGGCCTACAAGCTGGTCTCTTACGTTACAAGGACAAACCCAGGTTTGTCCTCCAGGTTCCAGGCCAACTCAGTCTCTTGATAAGATGACGTCTTCCATGTTGTTGAGGGTTCACAACTGGATCTGTGCTGTACCCATCCCAACTAGCAACATGGACTCTTTTCCATTTTTCTGTCTGCAACATTGTCTAGCCTCTCCAATGGTAGTTCTGTGGCTCAGCCCCATTGTCTACGTACTGGACCCTACTTGGTTCACAGGTGCCATACTGAAGACCCTGCCTCTGTCCTACGGAGACGTCTTGGGGCTTTTTGGATCTATGGAACCAGCTACCCCCAATGGCCAGGCGCGAGACTTCTGCACTACGAATACAGGAGGAAAGTACTGAAGTACATTTACACTCATAAATAATGATTCTGGAAGGGGGCAAATACTTTTTTTTATAATGCTTACATTGGACGTGACTAGAAAGAAATAATAATAATTGTGGCTCCTGCTGGGTTGTCGATATAATTGGGTGATGGTTCTGCTACGGATTGTGTCCTCTGGGAGGTAGAACGCCGAGCATGTACTGGGAGATGGTAATAATTGACCTCCCGGGTCTGAAGCCTCCATGATATGTACAGTATGTGTGTATATATATATATATGTGTGTGTGTGTAACAAAGAATGGACTGAATGAGACACGTGCGGCACCACAGTATCACACAAACCCCTGAAAGATGCACTCCATGAAGGTTATATGAAAGTCTGCTCTGTCACTTTAAGCCGTCCGCATAGAATCGGTGCAGAATATGGATAATAACATTCCGATGGGGTCTGACAGATGTAGCAGTGCTGACTACTGAGTCCCCGCTGTGTGAGGCTAGGGATAATGCATGCTCAAAACACTCTGACTATAGATAATATTAGATCAGGAGTATACGGAGCCCAAGACAAGACTAAGAAGCATCCAAAGACCAGGCTAAACAGAGCCCTAGGTCAGAACTAGATACAGCCCAAGACAGGACTAGACACAATACAGGACAAGGCCAGACACAGCCCAAGGATAGGTCTAGACACGGCCCAAAAGCAGGCTACACCAGGTCAATACAGGACTAGATACAGTCCAAGACAGGACTAGATACAGTCCAAGACAGGACTAGACACAATCTAGGACAGGGTCAGACACAGCCCAAGAATAGGTCTAGAAACGGCCCAATACAGGACTAGATACAGTCCAAGACAGGACTAGATACAGCCCAAGACCAGGACTAGATACAGTCCAAGGACAGGACTAGACCCGATCCAGGACAGGGTCAGACACAGCCCAAGACCAGGACTAGATACAGTCCAAGACAGGACTAGACCCGATCCAGGACAGGGTCAGACACAGCCCAAGAATAGGTCTAGACACAGCCCAAGAATAGGTCTAGACACAGCCCAAGACCAGGCTACACACAGCCCAATACAGGACTAGATACAGCCCAAGGACAGGAATAGACACAATCCAGGACAAGGCCAGACACAATCCAGGACAAGGCCAGACACAACCCAAGACCAGGACTGAACACAATCCAAGACAGGCGAGGACTTCAGCGAAAACTAGGACCAGATCAGGACAACCAAGAACTTCCATTATATTAAACCTCAAAGAGAACACAAAACAGCACCGAGCAAAAACCAATGATAGTGTAGTAATTTTTAAAATATGGTTGGTACAAAAAAAGTATAAAAAGTAATAATATCTATTTAGACCCGATGGCCTCTCACCTGTTCAGGTTGTGAAACTGACGTGCACAACCACGAGTAAGGGAACATTCACACAGAGTAACACCGAGCGTGTATCACAGCCGTACACGCCAGCGCTACGGCAGGCTGCCGAACACTTCCCTTTAACTTCAATGGGAGCGCTCGTAATGGGTTCAGTCAGTAAAGAAAGAATAAATAATTGAGTTATCAGCTGCTAAAATGTGTATACATTTTTTGGGACACCCTGTATATGCGCGCGCATATATATGCGAGCGCATATATATGCGAGACCCTGTATATGTGCACGTATATATATGGGACACCCGTGCCCATGTGCGCGCGCGTTTTTTTTGGACACCCTGTATTTCTGAGCGCATATATATGCGCTCGCATATATATCTCAGACTGAATCTGGCTCTGACCTCTCATACCGATTCTGGCTCTGACCTCTCATACTGATTCCGGTTCTGACCTTTCATACTGCTTCTGGCTCTGACCTCTCAGACTGATTCTGGCTCTGATCTCTCATACTGATTCTGGCTCTGACCTCTTATATTGCTTCTGGCTCTGACCTCTCAGACTGCTTCTAGCTCTGACGTCTCATACTAATTCTTGCTCTGACCTCTCAGACTGATTCTGGCTCTGACCTCTCACTGATTCTGACTCTGACCTCTCAGTCTGATTCTGACTCTGACCTCTCAGACTGCTTCTGGCTCTGATGTCTCATACTGCTTCTGGCTTTGACCTCTCAGACTGATTCTGGCTCTGACCTCTCAGACTGATTCTGGCTCTAACCTCTCAGTCTGATTCTGGCTCTGACCTCTCATACTGATATCGGTTCTGACCTTTCATACTACTTCTGGCTCTGACCCCTCAGACTGATTTTGGCTCTGACCTCTCAGACTGATTTTGGCTCTGACCTCTCATACTGATTCTGGCTCTGATCTCTCATACTGATTCTGGCTCTGACCTCTCATACTGATTCTGGCTCTGACCTCTCAGACTGATTCTGGCTCTGACCTCTCATACTGATTCTGGCTCTGACCTCTCATACTGATTCTGGCTCTGACCTCTCATACTGATTCTGGCTCTGACCTCTCAGACTGATTCTGGCTCTGACCTCTCAGACTGATTCTGGCTCTGACCTCTCAGACAGATTCTGGCTCTGACCTCTCAGACTGATCCTAGCTCTCACCTCTCATACTAATTCTGGCTCTGACCTCTCAGACTGATTCTGGCTCTGACCTCTCAGACTGATTCCGTCTCTGACCTCTCAGTCTGATTCCGGCTCTGACTTCTCATACTGATTCTGGCTCTGACCTCTCAGACTGCTTCTGGCTCTGACATCTCATACTTCTTCTGGCTCTGACATCTCATACTTCCGGCTCTGACCTCTCAGACTGATTTTGGCTCTGACCTCTCAGACTGCTTCTGGCTCTGACCTCTCAGACTGATTCTGGCTCTGACCTCTCATACTGATTCTGGCTCTGACCTCTCAGACTGCTTCTGGCTCTGACTTCTCAGACTGATTTTGGCTCTGACCTCTCAGACTGCTTCTTGCTCTGACCTCTCAGACTGATTCTGGCTCTGACCTCTCAGACTGCTTCTGGCTCTGACTCTGACTGATTCTGGCTCTGACCTCTCATACTGATTCTGGCTCTGACCTCTCATACTGATTCTGGCTCTGACCTCTCATACTGATTCTGGCTCTGACCTCTCATACTGATTCTGGCTCTGACCTCTCAGACTGATTCTTGCTCTGATCTCTCATACTGTTTCTGGCTCTGACCTCTCAGACTGATTGTGGCTCTGACCTCTCAGACTGATTCTGGCTCTGATCTCTCAGACTGATTCTTGCTCTGACCTCTCATACTGATTCTGGCTCTGACCTCTAAGACTGATCCTGGATCTGACCTCTCATACTAATTCTGGCTCTGACCTCTCAGACTGATTCTGGCTCTGACCTCTCAGACTGATTCTGGCTCTGACCTCTCAGACTGATTCTGGCTCTGACCTCTCATACTGATTCTGGCTCTCACTTCTCATACTAATTCTGGCTCTGACCTCTCATACTGATTCTGGCTCTGACCTCTCACACTGATTTTGGCTCTGACCTCTCAGTCTGATTCTGGCTCTGACATCTCAGACTGATTTTGGCTCTGACCTCTCAGACTGCTTCTGGCTCTGACATCTCATACTTCTGGCTCTGACCTCTCAGACTTCTTCTGGCTCTGACCTCTCAGACTGATTCTGGCTCTGACCTCTCATACTGATTCTGGCTCTGACCTCTCATACTGATTCTGGCTCTGACCTCTCAGACTGATTGTTGCTCTGACTTCTCAGACTGATTCTTGCTCTTACCTCTCATACTGATTCTGGCTCTGACCTCTCAGACTGATCCTAGCTCTGACCTCTCATACTAATTCTGGCTCTGACCTCTCAGACTGATTCTGGCTCTGACATCTCATACTGCTTCTGGCTCTGACCTCTCAGACTGATTCCGGCTCTGACCTCTCATACTGATTCTGGCTCTGACCTCTCAGACTGCTTTTGGCTCTGACATCTCATACTTCTGGCTCTGACCTCTGAGACTGATTTTGGCTCTGACCTCTCAGACTGCTTCTGGCTCTGACCTCTCAGATTGATTCTGGCTCTGACCTCTCAGACTGATTCCGGCTCTGACCTCTCAGTCTGATTCTGGCTCTGACCTCTCATACTGAATCTGGCTCTGACCTCTCAGACTGCTTCTGGGTCTGACTTCTCAGACTGATTTTGGCTCTGACCTCTCACACTGCTTCTTGCTCTGACCTCTCAGACTGATTCTGGCTCTGACCTCTCATACTGATTCTGGCTCTGACCTCTAAGACTGATTCTGGCTCTGACTCTGACTGATTCTGGCTCTGACATCTCATAATGATTCTGGCTCTGACCTCTCAGACTGATTTTGGCTCTGACCTCTCATACTGCTTCTGGCTCTGACCTCTCAGACTAATTCTGGCTCTGATCTCTCAGACTGATTCTTGCTCTGACCTCTAATACTGATTCTGGCTCTGACCTCTCAGACTGATCCTGGATCTGACCTCTCATACTAATTCTGGCTCTGACCTCTCAGACTGATTCTTGCTCTGACCACTCATACTGATTCTGGCTCTGACCTCTCTGACTGATCCTGGCTCTAACCTCTCATACTATTTCTGGCTCTGACCTCTCAGACTGATTCTGGCTCTGACGTCTCATACTGCTTCTGGCTCTGACCTCTCAGACTGATTCTGGCTCTGACCTCTCAGTCTGATTCCGGCTCTGACATCTCAGTCTGATTCAGGCTCTGACCTCTCATACTGATTCTGGCTCTGACATCTCAGACTGCTTCTAGCTCTGACATCTCATACTTCTGGCTCTGACCTCTCAGTCTGATTCTGGCTCTGACCTCTCATACTGAATCTGGCTCTGACCTCTCAGACTGCTTCTGGCTCTGACTTCTCAGACTGATTTTGGCTCTGACCTCTCACACCGCTTCTTGCTCTGACCTCTCAGACTGATTCTGGCTCTGACCTCTCATACTGATTCTGGCTCTGACCTCTCAGACTGCTTCTGGCTCTGACTTCTCTGACTGATTCTGGCTCTGACATCTCATAATGATTCTTGCTCTGACCTCTCATACTGATTTTGGCTCTGACCTCTCATACTGATTCTGGCTCTGACCTCTCAGACTGATTCTTGCTCTGATCTCTCAGGCTGATTCTTGCTTTGACCTCTTATACTGATTCTGGCTCTGACCTCTCAGACTGATCCTGGATCTGACCTCTCATACTAATTCTGGCTCTGACCTCTCAGACTGATTCTGGCTCTGACCTCTCATACTGCTTCTGGCTCTGACCTCTCATACTGCTTCTGGCTCTGACCTCTCATACCGATTCTGGCTCTGACCTCTCAGACTGATTCTGGCTCTGACCTCTCATAATAATTTTGGCTCTAACCGCTCAGTCTGATTCTGGCTCTAACCTCTCATACTGATTCTGGCTCTAACCTCTCACACTGATTCTGGCTCTGACCTCTCAGACTGATCCTGGCTCTAACCTCTCATACTAATTCTGGCTTTGACCTCTCAGACTGATTCTGGCTCTGACGTCTCATAATGCTTCTGGCTCTGACCTCTCATACCGATTCTTGCTCTGACCACTCATACTGATTCTGGCTCTGACCTCTCTGACTGATCCTGGCTCTAACTTCTCATACTATTTCTGGCTCTGACCTCTCAGACTGATTCTGGATCTGACCTCTCATACTGATTCTGGCTCTGACCTCTCATACTGATTCTGGCTCTGACCTCTCATACTGATTCTGGCTCTGACCTCTCATACTGATTCTGGCTCTGACCTATGATACTGATTCTGGCTCTGACCTCTCAGTCTTATTCTGGCTCTGACCTCTCGTACTTATTCTGGCTCTGACCTCTCAGACTGATTCTGGCTCTGACCTCTCATACTGATTCTGGCTCTGACGTCTAATACTACTTCTGGCTCTGATTTCTCAGACTGATTCTGGCACTGAACTCTTATACTGATTCTGGCTCTGACCTCTGATGCTGATTCCAGTTCTGACCTTTCATACTGCTTCTTGCTCTGACCTCTCATACCGATTCTGGCTCTGACCTCTCAGACTGATTCTGGCTCTGACCTCTCTGAGTGATTCTGTCTCTGACCTCTCATACTAATTCTGGCTCTGACCTCTCAGTCTCATTCTGGTCTCTTACCTCTCATACTGATTCTGGCTCTGACCACTCAGACTGATTCTTGCACTGAACTCTCATACTGATTCTGGCTCTGACCTCTCATGCTGATTCCAGTTCTGACCTTTCATACTGCTTCTTGCTCTGACCTCTCATACCGATTCTGGCTCTGACCTCTCAGACTGATTCTGGCTCTGACCACTCAGACTGAATCTGGCTCTGACCTCTCAGACTGATTCTGGCTCTGACCTTTCAGTCTGATTTCGGCTCTGACTTCTCAGTCTGATTCCAGCTCTGACCTCTCATACTGATTCTGGCTCTGACCTCTCAGACTGCTTCTGGCTCTAACCTCCAATACCGATTTTGGCTCTGACCTCTCAGTCTGATTCCGGCTCTGACCTCTCAGACTGATTCTGGCTCTAACCTCTCAGACTGATTCTGGCTCTGACATCTCATACACATTCTGGCTCTGACCTCTCATACTGATTCTGGCTCTGACCTCTCAGACTGTTTCTGGCTCTGACATCTCATACTGATTCTGGCTCTGACCTCTCAGACTGATTCTGGTTCTGATCTCTCATGCTGATTCTGGCTCTGATCTCTCAAACTGCTTCTGGGTCTGAACTCTCAGACTGATTCTAGCACTGACATCTCATACTGCTTCTGGCTCTGACGTCTCATACTGCCTCTTGCTCTGACCGCTTTTTCTGATTCCGGTTCTGACTTTTTATACTGCTTATGGCTCTGACCTCTCACACTGATTCTGGTTCTGACCTTTCATACTGCTTCTGGCTCTGAACTCTCATACCGATTCTGGCTCTGACCTCTCATACTAATTTTGACTCTGACCTCTCATACTGATTCTGGCTCTGACATCTCATACTGATTTGGGCTCTGACCTCTCATACTGATTCCAGTTCTGACCTTTCATACTGCTTCTGGCTCTGAACTCTCATACCGATTCTGGCTCTGACCTCTCAGACTGATTTTGGCTCTCACTTCTCATACTAATTCTGGCTCTGACCTCTCATACTGATTCTGGCTCTGACCTCTCACACTGATTCTGGCTCTGTCCTCTCAGACTGATCCTGGCTCTAACCTCTCATACTAATTCTGGCTTTGACCTCTCAGACTGATTCTAGCTCTGACCTCTCAGACTGATTCTGGCTCTGACCTTTCAGTCTGATTTCGGCTCTGACCTCTCATACTGATTCTGGCTCTGACCTCTCAGACTGCTTCTAGCTCTGACATTTCATACTTCTTCTGGCTCTGACCTCTCAGGCTGATTCTGACTCTGATCTCTCATACTGATTCCGGCTCTGACCTCTCAGTCTGATTCCGGCTCTGACCTCTTAGACTGATTCTGGCTCTAACATCTCATACAGATTCTGGCTCTGACCTCTCATACTGATTCTGACTCTGACCTCTCAGACTTATTCTGGCTCTGACCTCTCAGTCTGATTCTGGCTCTGACCGTTCATACTGATTCTGGCTCTGACCTCTCATACTGCTTCTGGCTCTGACCTCTCATACTGATTCTGGCTCTGACCTCTTAGACTGATTCTGGCTCTGACCTCTCATACTAACTTTGGCTCTGACCTCTCATACTGATTCTGGCTGTGACATCTCATACTGCTTCTTGCTCTGACCTCTCAGACTGATTCCGGCTCTGACCCCTCAGACTGATTCTGGCTCTGACCTCTCAGTCTGATTCTGGCTCTGACCTCTCAGTCTGATTCTGGCTCTGACCTCTCATACTAATTCTGGCTCTGACCTCTCATACTGATTCTGGCTCTGACCTCTCATACTGATTCTGGCTCTGACCTCTCATACTGATTCTGGCTCTGACCTCTCATACTGATTCTGGCTCTGACCTCTCATACTGATTCTGGCTCTGACCTATGATACTGATTCTGGCTCTGACCTCTCAGTCTTATTCTGGCTCTGACCTCTCGTACTTATTCTGGCTCTGACCTCTCAGACTGATTCTGGCTCTGACCTCTCATACTGATTCTGGCACTGAACTCTTATACTGATTCTGGCTCTGACCTCTGATGCTGATTCCAGTTCTGACCTTTCATACTGCTTCTTGCTCTGACCTCTCATACCGATTCTGGCTCTGACCTCTCAGACTGATTCTGGCTCTGACCTCTCTGAGTGATTCTGTCTCTGACCTCTCATACTAATTCTGGCTCTGACCTCTCAGTCTCATTCTGGTCTCTTACCTCTCATACTGATTCTGGCTCTGACCACTCAGACTGATTCTAGCTCTGACCTCTCAGTCTTATTCTGGCTCTGACCTCTCATACTGATTCTGGCTCTGAGGACTCAGACTGATTCTGGCTCTGACCTCTCAGACTGATTCTGACTCTGACCTCTCAGACTGATTCTGACTCTGACCTCTCATACTGATTCTGACTCTGACGTCTCATACTGCTTCTTGCTCTGACCTCTCAGACTGTTTCCGGCTCTGACCTCTCAGTCTGATTCCTGCTCAGATCTCTCATACTGATTCTGGCTCTGATCTCTTATATTGATTCTGGCTCTGACCTCTCAGACTGTTTCTGGCTCTGACGTCTCATACTGATTCTGGCTCTGACCTCTCAGACTGATTCTGGTTCTGATCTCTCATGCTGATTCTGGCTCTGATCTCTCAAACTGCTTCTGGGTCTGACCTCTAAGTCTGATTCCGGCTCTGACCTCTCAGACTGATTCTGGCTCTGACCTCTCATACTAATTCTGGCTCTGACCTCTCATACTGATTCTGGCTCTGACCTCTTAGACTTATTCTGGCTCAGACCTCTCAGACTGATTCTAGCTCTGACCTCTCATACTGATTCTGGCTCTGAATTCTCAGACTGATTCTGGCTCTGACCTCTCAGACTGATTCTGACTCTGACCTCTCATACTGATTCCGCCACTGATCTCTCAGACTGATTCTTGCTCTGTCCTCTTATACTAATTCCGGCTCTGACCTTTCATACTGCTTCTGGTTCTGTCCTCTCATACTGATTCTGGCTCTGACCTCTCAGACTGATTCTGGCTCTGACCTCTCAGACTGATTCTGGCTCTTACCTCTTATACTGATTCCGGCTCTGACCTCTCAGTCTGATTCTGGCTCTGACCTCTCAGACTGATTCTGGCTCTGACCTCTTATACTAATTTTGGCTCTGTCCTCTCATACTGATTCTGGCTCTGACATCACATACTGCTTCTGGCTTTGACCTCTCAAACTGATTCCGGCTCTGACCCCTCAGACTGATTCTGGCTCTGACCTCTCAGACTGCTTCTGGCTCTGACATTTCATACTTCTTCTGGCTCTGACCTCTCAGGCTGATTCTGGCTCTGATCTCTCATACTGATTCTGGCTCTGACCTCTCATACTGATTCCGGCTCTGACCTCTCAGTCTGATTCCGGGCTCTGACCTCTCATACTGATTCTGGCTCTGACCTCTCATACTGCTTCTGGCTCTGACCTCCCATACCGATTCTGGCTCTGACCTCTCAGTCTGATTCTGGCTCTGACCTCTCAGACTGATTCTGGCTCTGACACCTCATACACATTCTGGCTCTGACGTCTCATACTGCCTCTTGCTCTGACTGCTTTTTCTGATTCCGGTTCTGACTTTTCATACTGCTTATGGCTCTGACCTCTCACACTGATTCTGGTTCTGACCTCTCAGACTGATTCTGGCTCTGACCTCTCAGACTGATTCTGGCTCTTACCTCTTATACTGATTCCGGCTCTGACCTCTCAGTCTGATTCTGGCTCTGACCTCTCAGTCTGATTCCGGCTCTTACCCCTCAGACTGTTTCTGGCTCTGACCTCTCATACTAATTCTGGCTCTGAATTCTCAGACTGATTCTGGCTCTGACCTCTCAGACTGATTCTGACTCTGACCTCTCATACTGATTCCGGCTCTGACCTCTCATACTGATTCCGGCTCTGACCTCTCATACTGATTCCGGCACTGATCTCTCAGACTGATTCTTGCTCTGTCCTCTCATACTGATTCCGGGTCTGACCTTTCATACTGCTTCTGCTTCTGTCCTCTCATACTGATTCTGGCTCTGACCTCTCAGACTGATTCTGGCTCTGACCTCTTATACTAATTTTGGCTCTGACCTCTCATACTGATTCTGGCTCTGACATCTCATACTGCTTCTGGCTTTGACCTCTCAAACTGATTCCGGCTCTGACCCCTCAGACTGATTCTGGCTCTGACCTCTCAGACTGCTTCTGGCTCTGACATTTCATACTTCTTCTGGCTCTGACCTCTCAGGCTGATTCTGGCTCTGATCTCTCATACTGATTCTGGCTCTGACCTCTCATACTGATTCCGGCTCTGACCTCTCAGTCTGATTCCGGGCTCTGACCTCTCATACTGATTCTGGCTCTGACCTCTCATACTGCTTCTGGCTCTGACCTCCCATACCGATTCTGGTACTGACCTCTCAGTCTGATTCCGGCTCTGACCTCTCAGACTGATTCTGGCTCTGACATCTCATACAGATTCTGGCTCTGACCTCTCATACTGATTCTGGCTCTGACCTCTCAGACTGATTCTGGCTCTGACCTCTCAGTCTGATTCTGGCTCTGACCGTTCATACTGATTCTGGCTCTGACCTCTCATACTGCTTCTGGCTCTGACCTCTTAGACTGATTCTGGCTCTGACCTCTTAGACTGATTCTGGCTCTGACCTCTCATACTAACTTTGGCTCTGACCTCTCATACTGATTCTGGCTCTGACATCTCATACTGCTTCTAGCTCTGACCTCTCAGACTGATTCCGGCTCTGACCCCTCAGACTGATTCTGGCTCTGACCTCTCAGTCTGATCCTGGCTCTAACCTCTCATACTAATTCTGGCTTTGACCTCTCAGACTGATTCTAGCTCTGACCTCTCAGACTGATTCTGGCTCTGACCTTTCAGTCTGATTTCGGCTCTGACCTCTCATACTGATTCTGGCTCTGACCTCTCAGACTGCTTCTGGCTCTGACATTTCATACTTCTTCTGGCTCTGACCTCTCAGGCTGATTCCGGCTCTGACCTCTCAGTCTGATTCCGGCTCTGACCTCTTAGACTGATTCTGGCTCTAACATCTCATACAGATTCTGGCTCTGACCTCTCAGACTGATTCTGGCTCTGACCTCTTATACTAATTTTGGCTCTGTCCTCTCATACTGATTCTGGCTCTGACATCACATACTGCTTCTGGCTTTGACCTCTCAAACTGATTCCGGCTCTGACCCCTCAGACTGATTCTGGCTCTGACCTCTCAGACTGCTTCTGGCTCTGACATTTCATACTTCTTCTGGCTCTGACCTCTCAGGCTGATTCTGGCTCTGATCTCTCATACTGATTCTGGCTCTGACCTCTCATACTGATTCCGGCTCTGACCTCTCAGTCTGATTCCGGGCTCTGACCTCTCATACTGATTCTGGCTCTGACCTCTCATACTGCTTCTGGCTCTGACCTCCCATACCGATTCTGGCTCTGACCTCTCAGTCTGATTCTGGCTCTGACCTCTCAGACTGATTCTGGCTCTGACACCTCATACACATTCTGGCTCTGACGTCTCATACTGCCTCTTGCTCTGACTGCTTTTTCTGATTCCGGTTCTGACTTTTCATACTGCTTATGGCTCTGACCTCTCACACTGATTCTGGTTCTGACCTCTCAGACTGATTCTGGCTCTGACCTCTCAGACTGATTCTGGCTCTTACCTCTTATACTGATTCCGGCTCTGACCTCTCAGTCTGATTCTGGCTCTGACCTCTCAGTCTGATTCCGGCTCTTACCCCTCAGACTGTTTCTGGCTCTGACCTCTCATACTAATTCTGGCTCTGAATTCTCAGACTGATTCTGGCTCTGACCTCTCAGACTGATTCTGACTCTGACCTCTCATACTGATTCCGGCTCTGACCTCTCATACTGATTCCGGCTCTGACCTCTCATACTGATTCCGGCACTGATCTCTCAGACTGATTCTTGCTCTGTCCTCTCATACTGATTCCGGGTCTGACCTTTCATACTGCTTCTGCTTCTGTCCTCTCATACTGATTCTGGCTCTGACCTCTCAGACTGATTCTGGCTCTGACCTCTTATACTAATTTTGGCTCTGACCTCTCATACTGATTCTGGCTCTGACATCTCATACTGCTTCTGGCTTTGACCTCTCAAACTGATTCCGGCTCTGACCCCTCAGACTGATTCTGGCTCTGACCTCTCAGACTGCTTCTGGCTCTGACATTTCATACTTCTTCTGGCTCTGACCTCTCAGGCTGATTCTGGCTCTGATCTCTCATACTGATTCTGGCTCTGACCTCTCATACTGATTCCGGCTCTGACCTCTCAGTCTGATTCCGGGCTCTGACCTCTCATACTGATTCTGGCTCTGACCTCTCATACTGCTTCTGGCTCTGACCTCCCATACCGATTCTGGTACTGACCTCTCAGTCTGATTCCGGCTCTGACCTCTCAGACTGATTCTGGCTCTGACATCTCATACAGATTCTGGCTCTGACCTCTCATACTGATTCTGGCTCTGACCTCTCAGACTGATTCTGGCTCTGACCTCTCAGTCTGATTCTGGCTCTGACCGTTCATACTGATTCTGGCTCTGACCTCTCATACTGCTTCTGGCTCTGACCTCTTAGACTGATTCTGGCTCTGACCTCTTAGACTGATTCTGGCTCTGACCTCTCATACTAACTTTGGCTCTGACCTCTCATACTGATTCTGGCTCTGACATCTCATACTGCTTCTAGCTCTGACCTCTCAGACTGATTCCGGCTCTGACCCCTCAGACTGATTCTGGCTCTGACCTCTCAGTCTGATCCTGGCTCTAACCTCTCATACTAATTCTGGCTTTGACCTCTCAGACTGATTCTAGCTCTGACCTCTCAGACTGATTCTGGCTCTGACCTTTCAGTCTGATTTCGGCTCTGACCTCTCATACTGATTCTGGCTCTGACCTCTCAGACTGCTTCTGGCTCTGACATTTCATACTTCTTCTGGCTCTGACCTCTCAGGCTGATTCCGGCTCTGACCTCTCAGTCTGATTCCGGCTCTGACCTCTTAGACTGATTCTGGCTCTAACATCTCATACAGATTCTGGCTCTGACCTCTCATACTGATTCTGACTCTGACCTCTCAGACTTATTCTGGCTCTGACCTCTCAGTCTGATTCTGGCTCTGACCTCTCAGTCTGATTCTGGCTCTGACCGTTCATACTGATTCTGGCTCTGACCTCTCATACTGCTTCTGGCTCTGACCTCTCATACTGATTCTGGCTCTGACCTCTCATACTGATTCTGGCTCTGACCTCTCATACTGATTCTGGCTCTGACCCCTCAGACTGATTCTGGCTCTGACCTCTCAGACTGCTTCTGGCTCTGACATTTCATACTTCTTCTGGCTCTGACCTCTCAGGCTGATTCTGGCTTTGATCTCTCATACTGATTCTGGCTCTGACCTCTCATACTGATTCCGGCTCTGACCTCTCAGTCTGATTCCGGGCTCTGACCTCTCATACTGATTCTGGCTCTGACCTCTCATACTGCTTCTGGCTCTGACCTCCCATACCGATTCTGGTACTGACCTCTCAGTCTGATTCCGGCTCTGACCTCTCAGACTGATTCTGGCTCTGACATCTCATGCAGATTCTGGCTCTGACCTCTCATACTGATTCTGGCTCTGACCTCTCAGACTGATTCTGTCTCTGACCTCTCAGTCTGATTCTGGCTCTGACCGTTCATACTGATTCTGGCTCTGACCTCTCATACTGCTTCTGGCTCTGACTTCTCATACTGATTCTGGCTCTGACCTCTCATACTGATTCTGGCTCTGACCTCTCATACTAACTTTGGCTCTGACCTCTCATACTGATTCTGGCTCTGACATCTCATACTGCTTCTGGCTCTGACCTCTCAGACTGATTCCGGTTCTGACCCCTCAGACTGATTCTGGCTCTTACCTCTCAGTCTGATTCTGGCTCTGACCTCTCATACTAATTCTGGCTCTGACCTCTCATACTGATTCTGGCTCTGACCTCTCATACTGATTCTGGGTCTGACCTCTCATACTGATTCTGGCTCTGACCTCTCATACTGATTCTGGCTCTGACCTCTCATGCTGATTCCAGTTCTGACCTTTCATACTGCTTCTTGCTCTGACCTCTCATACCGATTCAGGCTCTGACCTCTCAGACTGATTCTGGCTCTGACCACTCAGACTGAATCTGGCTTTGACCTCTCAGTCTTAATCTGGCTCTGACCTCTCATACTGATTCTGGCTCTGAGGACTCAGACTGATTCTGGCTTTGACCTCTCAGACTGACTCTGGCTCTGACCTCTCATACTGATTCTGACTCTGACGTCTCATACTGCTTCTTGCTCTGACCTCTCAGACTGTTTCCGGCTCTGACCTCTCGGTCTGATTCCTGCTCAGATCTCTCATACTGATTCTGGCTCTGTTCTCTTATATTGATTCTGGCTCTGACCTCTCAGACTGTTTCTGGCTCTGACGTCTCATACTGATTCTGGCTCTGACCTCTCAGACTGATTCTGGTTCTGATCTCTCATGCTGATTCTGGGTCTGATCTCTCATACTGAATCTAGCTCTCACCTCTCAGACTGATTATGGCTCTGACCTCTCAGACTGATTCTGGCTCTGACCTCTCAGACTGGTTCTGGCTCTTACCTCTTATACTGATTTCGGCTCTGACCTCTCATTCTGATTCTGGCTCTGACCTCTCAGTCTGATTCCGGCTCTAACCTCTCAGACTGATTCTGGCTCTGAATTCTCAGACTGATTCTGGCTCTGACCTCTCAGACTGATTCTGGCTCTGACCTCTCAGACTGATTCTGGCTCTGACCTCTCATACTGATTCCGGCTCTGACCTCTCATACTTATTCCGGCACTGATCTCTCAGACTGATTCTTGCTCTGTCCTCTCATACTGATTCCGGCTCTGTCCTTTCATACTGCTTCTGGTTCTGTCCTCTCATACTGATTCTTGCTCTGACCTCTCAGACTGATTCTGGCTCTGACCTCTCAGACTGATTCTGGCTCTTACCTCTTATACTGATTCCGGCTCTGACCTCTCAGTCTGATTCTGGCTCTGACCTCTCAGACTGGTTCTGGCTCTTACCTCTTATACTGATTCCGGCTCTGACCTCTCATTCTGATTCTGGCTCTGACCTCTCAGTCTGATTCCGGCTCTGACCTCTCAGACTGATTCTGGCTCTGAATTCTCAGACTGATTCTGGCTCTGACCTCTCAGACTGATTCTGGCTCTGACCTCTCAGACTGATTCTGGCTCTGACCTCTCATACTGATTCCGGCTCTGACCTCTCATACTTATTCCGGCACTGATCTCTCAGACTGATTCTTGCTCTGTCCTCTCATACTGATTCCGGCTCTGACCTTTCATACTGCTTCTGGTTCTGTCCTCTCATACTGATTCTTGCTCTGACCTCTCAGACTGATTCTGGCTCTGACCTCTCAGACTGATTTTGGCTCTTACCTCTTATACTGATTCCGGCTCTGACCTCTCAGTCTGATTCTGGCTCTGACCTCTCAGACTGATTCTGGCTCTGACCTCTCATACTAATTTTGGCTCTGACCTCTCATACTGATTCTGGCTCTGACCTCTCATACTGCTTCTGGCTTTGACCTCTCAAACTGATTCCGGCTCTGACCCCTCAGACTGATTCTGGCTCTGACCTCTCAGTCTGATTCTGGCTCTGACCACTCATACTAATTCTGGCTCTGACCTCTCATACTGATTCTGGCTCTTACCTCTCATACTGATTCTGGCTCTGACCTCTCATACTGATTCTGGCTCTGATTTATGATACTGATTCTGGCTCTGACCTCTCAGACTGATTCTGGCTGTGACCTCTCAGTCTGATTCTGGCTCTGACCTCTCGTACTGATTCTGGCTCTAACCTCTCATACTAATTCTGGCTTTGACCTCTCAGACTGATTCTGGCTCTGACGTCTCATACTGCTTCAGGCTCTGACCTCTCAGACTGATTCTGGCTCTGACCTCTCAGTTTGATTCTGGCTCTGACCTCTCATACTGATTCTGGCTCTGACAACTCAGACTGATTCTGGCTCTGACCTGTCAGTCTGATTCTGGCTCTGACCTCTCATACTGATTCTGGCTCTGACCTCTCATACTGATTCTGGCTCTGATCTCTCATACTGATTCTGGCTCTGATCTCTCATACTGATTCTGGCTCTGACCTCTCATACTGATTCTGGCTCTGACCTCTCAGACTGATTCTCGCTCTGACCTCTCATATTGATTCCAGTTCTGACCTTTCATACTGCTTCTGGCTCTGACCTCTCATACCGATTCTGGCTCTTACCTCTCAGACTGATTCTGGCTCTGACCTCTCATACTAATTCTGGCTCTGACTTCTCAGTCTGATTCTGGCTCTCACTTCTCATACTGATTCTAGCTCTGACCTCTCATACTGATTCTGGCTCTGAACTCTCACACTGATTCTGGCTCTGACCTCTCACACTGATTCTTGCTCTGACCTCTCATACTGATTCTGGCTCTGACCTCTCAGACTGATCCTGGCTTTAACCTCTCATACTAATTCTGACTTTGACCTCTCAGACTGATTCTGGCTTTGATCTCTCATACTGATTCTGGCTCTGACCTCTCATACTAATTCTGGCTCTGACCTCTCAGTCTGATTCTGGCTCTCACTTCTCATACTGATTCTGGCTCTGAACTCTCACACTGATTCTGGCTCTGACCTCTCACACTGACTCTGGCTCTGACCTCTCATACTGATTCTGGCTCTGACCTCTCATACTGATTTCGGCTCTGACCTCTCATACTAATTCTGGCTCTGATCTCTCATACTGATTCTGGCTCTGACCTCTCAAATTGCTTCTGGCTCTGACATCTCATACTTCTTCTGGCTCTGACCTTTTATACTATTTCTGGCTCTGACCTCTCAGACTGATTCCGGCTCTGACCTCTCATACTGATTCTGACTCTGACGGCTCAGACTTCTGGCTCTGACCTTTCATACTGATTCTCGTTCTGACCTCTCATACTGATTCTGGCTCTGACTTCTCCTACTGCTTCTTGCTCTGACCTCTCAGGCTTATTCCGGCTCTGACCTCTCAGATTGCTTCTGGCTCTGACATCTCATACTTCTTCTGGCTTTGACCTCACAGACTGATTCTGGCTCTGACCTCTCAGACTGATTCTGGCTCTGACCTCTCAAACTGATTCTGGCTCTGACCTCTCATACTAATTCTGGCTCTGACCTCTCAAACTGATTCTGGCTCTTACCTCTCAGACTGATTCTGGCTCTGACCTCTCATACTGATTCTGGCTCTGAGGACTCAGACTTATTCTGGCTCTGACCTCTCAGACTGATTCTAGCTCTGACCTCTCAGACTGATTCTGACTCTGACGTCTCATACTGCTTCTTGCTCTGACCTCGCAGACTAATTCCGGCTCTGACCTCTCAGTCTTATTCCTTGCTCTGACCTCTCATACTGATTCTGGCTCTGATCTCTCATACTGCTTCTGGCTCTGACGTCTCATACTGCCTCTGGCTCTTACCGCTCATTCTGATTCCGGTTCTGACTTTTCATACTGCTTCTGGCTCTGACCTCTCATACTGATTCTGGCTCTGACCTCTCATACTTATTCTGGCTCTGACCTCTCAGACCGATTCTGGCTCTGACCTCTCAGACTGATTCTGGCTCTGAACTCTCAGACCGATTCTGGCTCTGACCTCTCAGACTGATTTTGGCTCTGACCTCTCATACTGATTCTGGTTCTGACCTCTCATACTAATTCTGGCTCTGACCTCTCAGTCTGATTCTGGCTCTGACCTCTCATACTGATTCTGGCTCTGACCTCTCAGTCTGATTCTGGCTCTGACCTCTCAGACTGATTCTGGCTCTTACCTCTCATACCGATTCTGGCTCTGACCTCTCAGACTGATTCTGGCTCTGACCTCTCATACCGATTCTGGCTCTGACCTCTCATACCGATTCTGGCTCTGACCTCTCAGACTGATTCTGGCTCACTTCTCATACTGATTCTGGCTCTGACCTCTCACACTGATTCTGGCTCTGACCTCTCACACTGATTCTGGCTCTGACCTCTCAGACTGATTCTGGCTCTGACCTCTCATACTGATTCTGGCTCTGACCTCACACACTGATTCTAGCTCTGACCTCTCAGACTGATTCTGGCTCTGACCTCTCAGACTGATCCTGGCTCTAACCTCTCATAATAATTCTGGCTTTGACCTCTCAGACTGATTCTGGCTCTGACGTCTCATACTGCTTCTGGCTCTGACCTCTCAGACTGATTCTGGCTCTGACCTTTCATACTGATTCTGGCTCTGACCTCTCAGGCTGATTCTGGCTCTGACCTCTCATACTGATTCTGGCTCTGACCTCTCATACTGATCCTGGCTCTAACCTCTCATACTAATTCTGGCTTTGACCTCTCAGACTGATTCTGGCTCTGACGTCTCATACTGCTTCTGGCTCTGACCTCTCAGACTGATTCTGGCTCTGACCTCTCAGACTGATTCTGGCTCCGACCTCCCATACTGATTCTGGCACTGACCTCTCATACTGATTGTGGCTCTGACATCGCATATATATGCGCTCGCATGCGCTTACGCGCATGCGAGCGCATATATATGCGAGCGCATATATATGCGAGCGCATATATATGCGAGCGCATATATATGCGAGCGCATATATATGCGAGCGCATATATATGCGACACCCGCGCACATGTGTGCGCGCATTTTTTTGGGACACGCAGTTTTGGGTTATAACAGTCCATGGAGTCTCATCTTCCTCTTGGTTGGTGACCGCTATATGGGGAGTTGGGGGTGGGGTGGGGCGGGTGTATTGGGATAAATATAACAGTCCGTGGAGTCTCATCTTCCTCTTATTTGGTGACAGCTGGACACGTATTGGGCAGCGATCTCCACAGTGGCCTCTTCTTCTCCCAGTAGGATGTAGAGTTTCCTCTTCTCGTCTGCAGATATGAAGTCTGGGATGTGGGCAGAGAGTCTTTGGTAGTAGACGGCCCTCACAGCTGAGTATTTGGTGCAGTGTAGCAGGAAGTGGGTCTTCTAGGGCCCCCTGGTCACAGTGCTGGCACAGTCTGTTCTCCCGTGGCTTGTACGTCTGCCTGTATCGCCCCATCTCTATCTCTAGGTTGTGGGCACTCAGTCTGTACTGGCTCAGGGTCTGTCTGTGTTTGGGGTGGCGTATTCTCTCCAGGTAGGTGGCCATGGTGTAGTCCCTTTGTAGGGATTGGTACACGGTGAGTTTCTTGGAGTTATTTATTTCGTTTCTCCATTCTTCAATGTACCGCTCTCTGTTTGCCTCTGTGGTCGCCTTTATTTCGGCCTTGGTTATCATCTGTCGGTGTTTTTGGTTTGGTGGTTGGCTGTTGTTTGGTTGGTGAGTGTCTGGTTTGCTCAGGTGGCTTAGCCATGCTTGGTGGTGGTAGGAGTCAGGCTTGCTCCCCTGGATGTGTGCCTGGAAAGCTAGCGCCCTCTTCTGTATGGTGAGCCATAGGGGGAGTCTGCCTAGCTCTGCCCTGCAGGCCATGTTGGAGGTGTTGCGATGGACATGGAGCAGGTATTTGCAGAACTCCAGATGGAAGTTCTCTGTTGGGCTGGAATCCCACTTTGACTGGTCTGGGTAGGTGGCTGGGCACAAACCTCGCTGCCATAGAGAAGGATCGAGGAGATGACTGCTTCAAATATCTTCAGCCAGACCCTCACCGGTGGTTTGAGGTGGTACAGTTGTCTTCTGATGGCGTAGAAGGTTCTGCAGGCTTTTGCTTTCAGGGTTTCTATTGCTGCTTTGAAGCTTCCTGATTGGCTGAGTTCCAGCCCTAGGTAGGTGTAGCTGTTGGTTTTCTCCAGTGTGGAGCCGTTCAGTGTGAATTGTGGGGTGGAGGCTTTATTGTGGCCCTTCTTCTGAAATACCATGACTTTGGTCTTCTTCTGGTTGATGGGTAGAGCCCATGTGGTGCTGAATTTTTCCAGCACTGACAGTTTTTCTTGGAGGTATTTCTCGGTGGGGGCCAGGAGTAGGAGGTCATCGGCGTATAGCAGGAACTTCACCTCCCGGTCGTTCAGGGTGAGGCCTGGGGTTGGTGAGGCCTCCAGGGCTGTAGCCAGTTCATTGATATAGATGTTGAAGACTGTTGGGCTCAGGCTACAGCCTTGCCTGACCCCTCGGGCCTGTTGGAAGTATGCTGTCCTTTTCCCATTCACCTTCACACTGCACTGATTTCCAGTGTAGGAGCTCTTGATGACGTCGTACGTTCTTCCTCCTATTCCACTCTCTAGGAGTTTTAGGAGTAGGCCTGGGTGCCATACTGAGTTGAATGCCTTCTTAAAGTCTACGAAGCAGGCGAATATCTTGCCTCTTCTGGTGTTGTGGACATGCGTCTTGATGAGGCTGTGCAGGGTGTAGATATGGTCTGTGGTGCGGTGGTTTGGCATGAACCCTGCTTGGCTCTTGCTGAGGACCCCGTGTTGTGTGAGGAAGGTGAGGATTCTGTTATTGATGATGCTGTTGAACAGTTTCCCCAGCGTGTTGCTGACACAGATCCCTCTGTAGTTGTTGGGGTCATATTGGTCCCCATTCTTGTAGATGGGGGTTATGAGCCCTTTGTTTCAGTCTTCGGGGAAGTGTCCAGCATTGAGCACGAGGGTGAATAGCTTTGCCAGTGCCGCGTGTATTGCTGGAGGGCTGTATTTGATCATCTCTGGTAGGATGCCGTCAGGGCCACTGGCCTTTTTGCCTTTCAGCAGGGAAATTCTTTCCTGTATATCTTTTATGGTGATTGGTGAGTCCAGAGGGTTCTGGAAGTCTTTGATGACTTTCTCCATGTCCCTCAGTTTGGTGATTATCTGTTGCTGTTCTGGAGTTAGTTCTTCTTCTGGGATGTTTTTGTAGAGACCTCTGAAGTAGTTGAGCCAGATATTGCCATTTTGGATGTGGAGGGAGTTTTCTTGGGCTTTGTGCCCATGTGGTGCCAGGTCTCCCAGAATGAGCTGTCCTGGAGGGAGTCCTCTAGTTGCTCTATTTTGTGGGAGAGGTACCTCTGTTTCTTCTCTCTGAGGGTGCCCTTGTATTGCTTGCATATATTGTTGTAGGCTTCCCTTACCTCCTTGTTGTTGGGGTCCCTGTGTTTTTGGTTGGAGGCTGTTCTTAGGGTATGGCGTAGTGCTCTGCAGTCGCTGTCAAACCATTTGTGGGACTGTTTGTTGGTTTGTCTTATTGGTTTGGTTTGTTTCAGGCCTGCTAGTTCTGCTGTGGTCTGTAGGATGTACTTGAGATCCTTCACAGCTCTGGTGACTCCCTGTTGGTCTGGCTGATAGGTGTTTGTATGGAATTTTGTGAGCAGTGTCTTGATTTTGGGTCGGTTGGTTGCGTTGGTATATTCTATGGCCTGGTGGTTGGCCCATTTGAAATGTCTTGGTAGGTTGTAGAGGCTGGACTGTTGGGGCTCATGTGTGGGTGTTTTGTTCATGGTTCTCATGTATAGTAGGATCTGGTTGTGGTCTGATAGATGGGAGTCAGGTGCGATTGTGAAGTCTTCAATGTCTGACAGGTCTGTATCTGTAATGGCATAGTCCACCACGCTGTTGCCCACCTGAGAGTTTAGTGTGAAGCATCCTCTGCAGTCGCCTGTGACACGTCCGTTTATTATGTACAGTCCTAGGCTTCGGCACATGTTCAGCAGTTGTCTCCCACTCTTGTTGACAATTCTGTCTTGGCTGTTTCTTCTTGTCTGTGTGGGTTCTGGGTGGTGGATCTCACTACCGTGCGTCTGTGGGTTGTCGTCAGGGGGCAGGTAGTCTATCTCTGTGCCTGTTCTTGCATTCAGGTCTCCGCATATTAGTACTCTGCCTTTGGGTTGGAAATGGGCGGCTTCCCTTTGTAGGACCTCGTAAGTGTCGGGGTCGTGGTAGGGGGACCCTGGTGGGGGCATATATACTGCACAGAGATAGATGTCCTGCTGGCCGCTGAGGATGGAGCTGCTTATTTTTATCCATATGTGATTAGTTCCACGTTTGGTAGCTTTTACGTGTTCTTTGAGCTCTTCCTTAAACCATATTAGTATGCCTCCTGAGTGGCGGCCATGTTTGGTGGTCTTATTTTTCTGGGCGGGCACTGAGAATTCCTTGTAGCCCATGGGCGTTAGGGACTCGTCTTCTGCCCGGGTCCATGTCTCTAGGAGGATTTGGATGTCTATGTTTTTTAGTCTGTCTATGAAGTCTGGATCTTTTGGTTTAGATCTATAGGCTGAGGCGTTCAGCCCTTGTATGTTCCAACTACTAATAGTTAGTGATTTCATCTTCGGTGTGTAAACCTTGTAATGAGCTGTCCTGCAGAGGACGGGCTGGATTCTTGGTTGGTAGCAGTGTGGCCAGGTATTGGTTTATGTGTATTGCTGTTGTGGCCATTGTAGTGACCGCATGCTCTATTCTCTTTATTGTCTCTATGTCGGTGCTCTGGTTGGCTTTTTCTTGCTAGGTGGCCTCTTTGGGAGTTTTGTCTTGGATATTGGTGGTTGTCAGGTGTTATTTCCATGGTTCTTTGTTTTGTTTGGTGTCTAGGCCCGGGGTCTCTGTTGAGCACTAAGTCTTTGAATTCCTTCGCTAGTAGGCTGACACCATGTTTATTGAGGTGTTTGTTATTATATAGGTGACGCTTATCTATGGTGGGATGTTGTGCCAGGGTGATGCCTGATGTTTGTCTGATTCTGGTTGCCAGCTCTTTGTTGATCCCCATGATGATATCTTCAGAGATGTCTTCTCGTGGGAGCAGAGATGACAGGATGATACTACAGTCTGGGAACTGTTGCTTTGCTTTCTCTGCTAGTTGGACCAGTTGGCCCGCTATCTGTTGGTGCTGGTTAGTGAGATCTTCTGTGCTTGTGTGTATGACAATGTGTTTCGGGGTAGTGAAGAAAGGCTTGCAAATGACGGTATTGGCTTTTTCAATGGTTGGGCTGTGGATTTTCTTGACTCTTTGCCGTGGGAAGAGCTTTCTTGTATTAATGTACTTGCCATTGGAGTCTATGATCAGGACTATATCTGGGTTTGAGGTTTTTGTTGTTTGGGGTTGCCGTGGCTCTATGTCTGGGGTGATGGGCAGTTCTGGACTTTCTTGTGATGTGTGAGGCATTTCTGGCTTATTGATACCTTGATCAGAGTCTGTTCTGTTTTCCTCCCCCTCTTCCTTAGATCTTATCTCTTGTGTCTGTAGTTTCAGGCCTGATAACTCTTTCTTTAGATCTGTGATTTCCTGTAGGCACTGCACCATTGTATCCCACAGCTTGGAATTCTCTTGCTGGCAGGCTGCTATCTCTTCTCTCAAGTTTGTGAATGGCTTTTGTGTCACCCTTTGTGTTAGGCAGCTCTCTGGCTATTTGTGTGCCGTTCACATTACAATTTCTATGATAGTTATGTTTAAGAATAGTAAAATCTCTCTCCAGTATACACATTTTAGCAGCTGATATCTCAATTATTTATTCTTTCTTTACAGACTGCACCCATTAAACCGAGTGATGGCATACAGACTTGACTTTGAAAAAAGGAAATTTATTCTAAAATGCTACTGGAAGTATGAAAACGCAGTAGAAGTGCAAAGACAATTTAGGAGGGAGTTTAACAAAGAACCACCTACACGAGTTACCATCACTCAAATTAGAGATAAGTTTGAAGCTGATGGAAATGTTCAGGACGTCCATAAGAAGCGTTCTGGAAGACCACGCACCTCGACAAGCCCCATAAAAGAAGAAAGATTACTGGAAACGTTTCAACAAAGTCCAAGAAACTCTTTGCGGCAAGCTAGTCGTGAGGTAGGGATTTCAAACTCATCAGTTCATCGCATCATGAAATGTTGTCAGTGGAGAAGTTACATTCCAAGATTAGTCCATGCTCTTAATGACGATGATCCAGACCGAACAGTATTGCGAATGGTACTTGGAACGATGTAACGAGGATGCACACTTTCCCACAAAGATTGTGTGGAGTGATGAGGCCACATTGCACCTACTGGGGACCTGAGAATAACACATGGTAGTGTGGTGGTGCCCCATCTTTCTTCTTTTATGGGGCTTGTCGAGGTACGTGGTCTTCCTGAACGCTTCTTATGGATGTCCTGAACATTTCCATCAGCTTCAAACTTATCTCTAATTCGAGTGATGGTAACTCGTGTATGTGGTTCTTTGTTAAACTCCCTCCTAAATTGTCTTTGCACTTCTACTGCGTTTTCATACTTTCAGTAGCATTTTAGAATAAATTTCCTTTCTTCAAAGTCAAGTCTGTACAGTATGCCATCACTCGGTTTAATGGGTTCAGTCTGTAAAGAAAGAATATAATTGAGTTATCAGCTGCTAAAATGTGTATACATTTTTTGGACACCCTGTATATGTGCGCGCATATACAGGGTGGGACGCACATATATGTGCACGCATATATATGTGCGCACATATATATGTGCATATATATGTGCGCATACACACATATATATGCGCGCACATCTATATATACACACACAAACACATATATATGCGCACACACACACATATACAGTCCTATGAAAAAGTTTGGGCACCCCTATTAATCTTAATAATTTTTTGTTCTAAATATTTTGGTGTTTGCAACAGCCATTTCAGTTTGATATATCTAATAACTGATGGACACAGTAATATTTCAGGATTGAAATGAGGTTTATTGTACTAACAGAAAATGTGCAATATGCATTAAACCAAAATTTGACCGGTGCAAAAGTATGGGCACCCTTATCATTTTATTGATTTGAATTCCCCTAACTACTTTTTACTGACTTACTGAAGCACAAAATTGGTTTTGTAACCTCAGTGAGCTTTGAACTTCATAGCCAGATGTATCCAATCATAAGAAAAGGTATTTAAGGTGGCCAATTGCAAGTTGATCTCCTATTTGAATCTCCTCTGAAGAGTGGCATCATGGGCTACTCAAAACAACTCTCAAATGATCTGAAAACAAAGATTGTTCAACATAGTTGTTCAGGGGAAGGATACAAAAAGTTGTCTCAGAGATTTAACCTGTCAGTTTCCACTGTGAGGAACATAGTAAGGAAATGGAAGAGCACAGGGACAGTTCTTGTTAAGCCCAGAAGTGGCAGGCCAAGAAAAATATCAGAAAGGCAGAGAAGAAGAATGGTGAGAACAGTCAAGGACAATCCACAGACCACCTCCAAAGAGCTGCAGCATCATCTTGCTGCAGATGGTGTCACTGTGCATCGGTCAACTATACAGCGCACTTTGCACAAATAGAAGCTGTATGGGAGAGTGATGAGAAAGAAGCCGTTTCTGCACGTACGCCACAAATAGAGTTGCCTGAGGTATGAAAAAGCACATTTGGACAAGGCAGCTTCATTTTGGAAACAAAAATTGAGTTGTTTGGTTATAAAAAAAGGCGTTATGCATGGCGTCCAAAAAGAAACAGCATTCCAAGAAAAACACATGCTACCCACTGTAAAATTTGGTGGAGGTTCCATCATGCTTTGGGGCTGTGTGGCCAATGCCGGCATCGGGAATCTTGTTAAAGTTGAGGGTCGCATGGATTCCACTCAGTATCAGCAGATTCTTGAGAATAATGTTCAAGAATCAGTGACGAAGTTGAAGTTACGCCGGGGATGGATATTTCAGCAAGACAATGATCCAAAACACCGCTCCAAATCCTCAGGCATTCATGCAGAGGAACAATTACAATGTTCTGGAATGGCCATCCCAGTCCCCAGACCTGAATATCATTGAACATCTGTGGGATGATTTGAAGCGGGCTGTCCATGCTCGGCGACCATCTAACTTAACTGAACTTGAATTGTTTGTCCAAAATACCTTTATCCAGGATCCAGGAACTGATTAAAAGCTACAGGAAGCGACTAGAGGCTGTTATCTTTGCAAAAGGAGGATCTACTAAATATTAATGTCACTTTTCTGTTGAGGTGCCCATACTTTTGCACCGGTCAAATTTTGGTTTAATGCATATTGCACATTTTCTGTTAGTACAATAAACCTCATTTCAATCCTGAAATATTACTGTGTCCATCAGTTATTAGATATATCAAACTGAAATGGCTGTTATAAACACACACACACACACACACACACACACACACACACACACACACATATATAGGCACGCACACATGTATATGCACACATATATATATATATATATATATATATATATATATATATATATATATATATATATACACACTAGCTGGTACCCGCGACTTCGTCTGCGGTGATTGTAGAACTGGGTAAATACAGGTGCGGGTAAGGTTTTAGTAGTGTGTATAAGTTGTGGGATATAAAATGTAACTTTGTATCTTGTTTTTGCTGTAATTCTGAGAATACGTGAGACTTTTGTGTTGAATGTAATTTGTATTTCAGCTGCTATACGGTGTTCTGAGAAACTGTACATAGTGTGTTTGGGACAGAGGTACTTCAGGTTAATATACTTGGATATACGACATTGTATGATTTGTTATTTTCCGCCAGTACATGTAAGTTTTGGGCACAGGATACTCTTGAGCAAGCAACATAAAGTCTGGCCCTGTGCATGACAGTTTAGTAACCCATCATGTCCTTCACATTAACCCTTGTGTAAGAGTTACTGAAATGTGAGAGACTTGGAGGTAATAATTAAGTATCTTCATTATTGAGGTCTTTTATTAGTACCTCCATATGTCTCACATATTAGTAACCTTTATATGGGGCACACAGGGGTTAATATGAGGGACATGATGGGGTTTATTCCTATTAATGTGAGGCACATGGAGTTACTAACACTAAACTAATAACCCCAAATGCCTGACATTAATGAGAATAGGAACTACAGGAAGGGACCTGTGTGTTTCTTCACTTTGCTAGCAGCTTCCTCTCCTCCTCGGGAACGTTTGCAGGATGCAGACGGCAGGAGCTATCACTATATCAGGCAGAGACCTGAGCGATTAAGCTGCACCCCCTGGGTTTCCTGCACCCCTCTCATTGGAGGGCAGTGAGAGAAGGGGAGTGTCCTTATGCCTCAGCTCTAGCAGAGCACTGAAGGGACGCTCCGACTTCATTTAACTCTTGCAGGTCCTGTGCTGCTGGTGTGCCAGTGAAATATGGCAGGAGTGCCACTCTTGGCACGTGTGCCAGGGGTTGCTGACCTCTGCTGTAGAGGGTAATATGAATTTTGTGGCTTGCTATGGTCCAAAGTGTGTGAGATTGCAGAGATAGTGATGTGAGTTTGGGTTTTGTGGGGGTCCTGGGAAAAACGTATGTGCGCTATTGTGACGAAAAGTAGCCTATTGTGCAATCCTGTGTAGTAACTATGTTTGTGGAAAATTTCAGCCAAATCGGTGGAGCGGGCTTTGCGTGATTGACCGCCAAACATCCAAACCCACAAACATTTCACAATTATAATATACTAGCTGGTACCCGCGACTTCGTCTGCGGTGATTGTAGAAGTGGGTATATACAGGCGCGGGTAAGGTTTTCGTACTGTGTATAAGGTATGGGATATGAAATGTAAGTTTGTATCTTGTTTTTGCTTTAATTCAGAGAATACGTGAGACTTTTGTGTTGAAGTTAATTTGTATTTGAGCTGCTATACGGTGTTCTGGGAAACTTTACATAGTGACTTTGGGACAGAAGTATTTGAAGTTAACCCTTTCCCGCCGATGGCATTTTTTGATTTTCGTTTTTCGTTTTTGACTCCCCTCCTTCTAAACCCCATAACTTTTTTATTTCTCCGCTCCCAGAGTCATATGAGGTCTTAATTTTTCCTGGGACAAATTTTTCTTCATGATGCCACCATTGTTTATTCTATATAATGTACTGGGAAGCAGGGAAAAAATTCTAAATGGGGTGGATTTGACGAAAAAATGCATTTCTGCGACTTTCTTACGGGCTTTGGTTTTACAGCGTTCACTGTGCAACCAAAATGACATGTCCCCTGTATTCTGTGTTTCGTTACGATGCTGGGGATACCAAATTTATATGGTTTTATTTACTTTTTGACCCTTTAAAAAAATCCAAAACTGTTAAATTTTTTTTTTTTGAAAAGTCGTCATATTCCGACAGCCGTAACTTTTTTATACGTCCGTGTACGGGGATGTATAGGGCGTCTTTTTTTGCGGGGTCGGGTGTACTTTTTAGTTCTACCATTTTCGGGAAATGTTATTGCTTTGATCACTTTTTATTCAAATTTTTATCAGAATCAAAACAGTGAAAAAACGGCGGTTTGGCACTTTTGACCATTTTTCCCGCTACGGCGTTTACCGAACAGGAAAAATATTTGTATAGCTTTGTAGAGCGGGCGATTTCGGACGCGGGGATACCTAACATGTATGTGTTTCACAGTTTTTAACTACTTTTATATGTGTTCTAGGGAAAGGGGGGTGATTTGAATTTTTAATCCTTTTTATTTGTTTTTATATTTTTTTAACTTTTTTTTTTAACTTTTTTTTTGCATTTATTAGACCTCCTAGGGGTATTGACATGGGTGGGCGGTGTCGCGGATTGTCAGAGCGGTGGGGGTCGGCAAACATGGCTGCTCCGGAGCGTTAAAGAGAGCCTCCTGGAGTATCGTTAAGGTGAGGGGCAAAGTGGTAAAGTATATGTATATGAGATTGTGTGGGGTCAGGGGCGAGGCTGTAGAGGGCAATATGAATTTTGTGGCTTGCTATGGTCCAAAGTGTGTGAGATTGCAGAGATGGTGGTGTGAGTTTGGGTTTTGTGGGGGTCCTGGCACAAACGTATGTGCGCTATTGTGACAAAACATAGCCTATTGCGCAGTCGGGTGTATTAACTATTAGAGATGAGCGAACACTAAAATGTTCGAGGTTCGAAATTCGATTCGAACAGCCGCTCACTGTTCGAGTGTTCGAATGGGTTTCGAACCCCATTATAGTCTATGGGGAACATAAACTCGTTAAGGGGGAAACCCAAATTCGTGTCTGGAGGGTCACCAAGTCCACTATGACACCCCAGGAAATGATACCAACACCCTGGAATGACACTGGGACAGCAGGGGAAGCATGTCTGGGGGCATAAAAGTCACTTTATTTCATGGAAATCCCTGTCAGTTTGCGATTTTCGCAAGCTAACTTTTCCCCATAGAAATGCATTGGCCAGTGCTGATTGGCCAGAGTACGGAACTCGACCAATCAGCGCTGGCTCTGCTGGAGGAGGCGGAGTCTAAGATCGCTCCACACCAGTCTCCATTCAGGTCCGACCTTAGACTCCGCCTCCTCCGGCAGAGCCAGCGCTGATTGGCCGAAGGCTGGCCAATGCATTCCTATGCGAATGCAGAGACTTAGCAGTGCTGAGTCAGTTTTGCTCAACTACACATCTGATGCACACTCGGCACTGCTACATCAGATGTAGCAATCTGATGTAGCAGAGCCGAGGGTGCACTAGAACCCCTGTGCAAACTCAGTTCACGCTAATAGAATGCATTGGCCAGCGCTGATTGGCCAATGCATTCTATTAGCCCGATGAAGTAGAGCTGAATGTGTGTGCTAAGCACACTCATTCAGCACTGCTTCATCACGCCAATACAATGCATTAGCCAGTGCTGATTGGCCAGAGTACGGAATTCGGCCAATCAGCGCTGGCCAATGCATTCTATTAGCCCGATGAAGTAGAGCTGAATGTGTGTGCTAAGCACACACATTCAGCACTGCTTCATCACGCCAATACAATGCATTAGCCAGTGCTGATTGGCCAGAGTACGGAATTCGGCCAATCAGCGCTGGCCAATGCATTCTATTAGCCCGATGAAGTAGAGCTGAATGTGTGTGCTAAGCACACACATTCAGCACTGCTTCATCACGCCAATACAATGCATTAGCCAGTGCTGATTGGCCAGAGTACGGAATTCGGCCAATCAGCGCTGGCTCTGCTGGAGGAGGCGGAGTCTAAGGTCGGACCTGAATGGAGACTGGTGTGGAGCGATCTTAGACTCCGCCTCCTCCAGCAGAGCCAGCGCTGATTGGCCGAATTCCGTACTCTGGCCAATCAGCGCTGGCCAATGCATTCTATTAGCCCGATGAAGTAGAGCTGAATGTGTGTGCTAAGCACACACATTCAGCACTGCTTCATCACGCCAATACAATGCATTAGCCAGTGCTGATTGGCCAGAGTACGGAATTCGGCCAATCAGCGCTGGCCAATGCATTCTATTAGCCCGATGAAGCAGAGCTGAATGTGTGTGCTAAGCACACACATTCAGCACTGCTTCATCACGCCAATACAATGCATTAGCCAGTGCTGATTGGCCAGAGTACAGAATTCGGCCAATCAGCACTGGCCAATGCATTCTATTAGCCCGATGAAGTAGAGCTGAATGTGTGTGCTAAGCACACACATTCAGCACTGCTTCATCACGCCAATACAATGCATTAGCCAGTGCTGATTGGCCAGAGTACGGAATTCGGCCAATCAGCGCTGGCTCTGCTGGAGGAGGCGGAGTCTAAGATCGCTCCACACCAGTCTCCATTCAGGTCCGACCTTAGACTCCGCCTCCTCCAGCAGAGCCAGCGCTGATTGGCCGAATTCCGTACTCTGGCCAATCAGCACTGGCTAATGCATTGTATTGGCGTGATGAAGCAGTGCTGAATGTGTGTGCTTAGCACACACATTCAGCTCTACTTCATCGGGCTAATAGAATGCATTGGCCAGCGCTGATTGGCCAGAGTACGGAATTCGGCCAATCAGCGCTGGCTCTGCTGGAGGAGGCGGAGTCTAAGATCACTCCACACCAGTCTCCATTCAGGTCCGACCTTAGACTCCGCCTCCTCCAGCAGAGCCAGCGCTGATTGGCCAGAGTACGGAATTCGGCCAATCAGCACTGGCTAATGCATTGTATTGGCGTGATGAAGCAGTGCTGAATGTGTGTGCTTAGCACACACATTCAGCTCTACTTCATCGGGCTAATAGAATGCATTGGCCAGCGCTGATTGGCCGAATTCCGTACTCTGGCCAATCAGCACTGGCTAATGCATTGTATTGGCGTGATGAAGCAGTGCTGAATGTGTGTGCTTAGCACACACATTCAGCTCTACTTCATCGGGCTAATAGAATGCATTGGCCAATCAGCGCTGGCCAATGCATTCTATTAGCGTGAACTGAGTTTGCACAGGGGTTCTAGTGCACCCTCGGCTCTGCTACATCAGATTGCTACATCTGATGTAGCAGTGCCGAGTGTGCATCAGATGTGTAGTTGAGCAAAACTGACTCAGCACTGCTAAGTCTCTGCATTCGCATAGGAATGCATTGGCCAGCCTTCGCCTCCTCCAGCAGAGCCAGCGCTGATTGGTCGAGTTCCGTACTCTGGCCAATCAGCGCTGGCCAATGCATTCTATTAGCCCGATGAAGTAGAGCTGAATGTGTGTGCTTAGCACACACATTCAGCTCTACTTCATCAGGCTAATAGAATACATTGGCCAATCAGCGCTGGCCAATGCATTCTATTAGCTTGATGAAGCAGAGTGTGCACAAGGGTTCAAGCGCACCCTCGGCTCTGATGTAGCAGAGCTGAGGGTGCACAAGGGTTCAAGTGCACCCTCGGCTCTCCTACATCAGAGCCGAGGGTGCGCTTGAACCCTTGTGCAGCCTCGGCTCTGCTACATCAGAGCTGAGGGTGCGCTTGAACCCTTGTGCACACTCTGCTTCATCAAGCTAATAGAATGCATTGGCCAGCACTGATTGGCCAGAGTACGGAATTCGGCCAATCAGCGCTGGCCAATGCATCCCTATGGGAAAAAGTTTATCTCACAAAAATCACAATTACACACCCGATAGAGCCCCAAAAAGTTATTTTTAATAACATTCCCCCCTAAATAAAGGTTATCCCTAGCTATCCCTGCCTGTACAGCTATCCCTGTCTCATAGTCACAAAGTTCACATTCTCATATGACCCGGATTTGAAATCCACTATTCGTCTAAAATGGAGGTCACCTGATTTCGGCAGCCAATGACTTTTTCCAATTTTTTTCAATGCCCCCGGTGTCGTAGTTCCTGTCCCACCTCCCCTGCGCTGTTATTGGTGCAAAAAAGGCGCCAGGGAAGGTGGGAGGGGAATCGAATTTTGGCGCACTTTACCACGCGGTGTTCGATTCGAACATAGCGAACACCCTGATATCCGATCGAACATGTGTTCGATAGAACACTGTTCGCTCATCTCTATTAACTATGTTTGTGGAAACTTTCAGCCAAATCGGTCGAGCGGGTTTTGCGTGATTGAGTAACAGACATCCAAACACACAAACCCACAAACATCTAAACTCACAAACTTTCACAGGATGTATCTATGTCCAGGAATGTGTATTTCCTGTATTCTTATTGATATCATATACATATACAATGTCTCTCTTGGCCAGTTCTGGCTCCTTCCTATAGACACTCCACTCTACCGTAGCTGCTCCTGTAGTGAGGTGACTAGATTGGAGTTTCTGGCGGCAGCTCCTCTAAGCAACTCCATTCTAGTCACTTCAGTACTGAACAGTCTACATTGGAGTTGATTCTAGTAGTTCCTGCCTCCAGCAACTCCAATCTAGTCACCTCACTAGTGAATTGTCTAGATTGGAGTTGCTCCTGGTAGGTCCTCCCTACAGTAACTCCATTCTAGCCCGTTCACTAGTGAGGTGACTAGATTGGAGTTGCTGGAGGGAGGACCTACCAGGAGCAACTCCATTCTAGACGCAACCGATGTTATATACCAGTGGCTACAGGACCTTTGAAGACATCACAGTCACGTGACCTAATGACTAGCGAATCACAGAGCAGTAGCACTAAAGGACTTCCCCCTTCATTTAATTTATGCAGGTCCTTCCAGTTTTCTGTGCTCCATGGATCCTGACTCGAGTATAGGCCAAGGGGGGCTTTTTCAGCATGAAGAATGGGCTGAGAAAGTTGGCTTATACTCAAGTACATACGGTAAGTAAAATATGCATAGAAAAAAAAAGTTGCATTTTTTTCTTTTCCAAAATAGTTTGTTAGACTGCCACCTACAGACCAGACTTATGAATTGTCTGCAGTGAGGCACTGCCTTTCAAAAATGAGAAAAAAATAAGCTAGCATTATAATCCCTACTAAATTCATATACAGGGTCGGACTGGGGTGCCTATGGCCCACCAGTGGGATTATTTCCAGGGGCCCACCCTACTGCCATAGGAAATATCACCCGTACAGTGTTTGGCATCATGAACGTTTAAAGTGCATTTTCGCAAACAATACAGTGTGCAAAATAGAACTGTATCATTTTGTACTAAATCAAAGTGAGTTTTCTCTTAAGCAATGCAAATGTCACTTTTAGCTGAGCCTTAGGGCTCGTTCACACGGGGCAAGGGGAGCGAATTTTTTTTTTTTTAATGTAGATTGTGAGCCCCACATAGGGCTCACAATGTACATTTTTCCCTATCAGTATGTCTTTGGAATATGGGATGGAAATCCATGCAAACACGGGGAGAACATACAAACTCCTTGCAGATGGTTTTTTGCCCTTGGCGGGATTTGAACACCAGGACCCAGTGCTGCAAGGCTACAGTGCTAACCACTGAGCCACCGTGTGGCCCCTAAGGGGAGCGAATTTTGACGCTGAATCCACCTCAAAATCCGCCCCTTCACAATAGAGGTCTATGTAGACCGCTAGCGTTCTTTTTTGCACGAGCGGTATGTTCCCGCTCATGCAAAAAAGAAGCGAGCTGCCCTTTCTTCAGGCGAATTCTCTGGCTGATTCAGTCACGGCATCCGCCTTGCGGCAGCACCCTCCGAAATAGGCCCATTCATTTGGACCTACTCCAGAGCGGGAAGTCGCGACTGTCGGAAGCCACGACAGTCGCAGCAGGCACATTTTGGTCTTATTCTGATGTGGCTAAATCAGGACCAAAATACGCAGTCACTAGCCCTGTGTGAACTAGCCCTTAGTTTACTGTCTTTGAATAGAAAAATCTATTTTATATATGGGTATGAAGGATGCATATCTCAGATCTGTGTGATATGGATATTAAATACATTCAGGAATGAGACCTAGCACCCAGACTATGCAGTGGCGTAACTAGGAATGGCGGGGCCCCGTGGCAAACTTTTGACATGGGCCCCCAAACCAACGCCGAAGACCTCGACTGACCCCCTCCTCCGCACTCTATTATGTCCCTTAGTAAGCCCGGCACACAGTATTATGTCCATTAGTGGCCCCTGCACACAGTATTATGTCCCTTAGTGGCCCCTGCACACAGTATTATCCCCAATAGTGGCCCCTGCACATAGTATTATCCCCATAGTGGCCCCTGCACACAGTGTTATCCCCCATAGTGTCCCCTGCACACAGTATTATCCCCCATAGTGGCCCCTGCACACAGTATTATCCCCCATAGTGGCCCCTGCACACAGTATTATGTCCCTTAGTGGCCCCTGCACACAGTATTATCCCCCATAGTGGCCCCTACACACAGAGAATTATCCCCAATAGTGGCCCCTGCACACGCAGTATTATCCCCACACCCCAGACACAACTGGGGTGTGGGGGATGAGAAAGGAAGTCAGAGGAAACAAAAGACCAAAATTGATGCAAGATCCACCTGATTGTCAAAACCGCAGAGAGTACCACAGGTACGATGAACATGAAATGAAAATTCAAAGTCCACCAAACTGCCCAGAGTTTTGAATAATAGAGAACAGGGTATGGTCACCGACAAAAATGGCTAGAATTATATAATCTTTATTAATATACTTTAAACATTGGCAAAATCCCTGGTATATAGAATAGAAAGAAAAAATATAACACACCATCCCTTTTCCACATTATTATCAGTATCAGGGTAGAAATGCTGAATATGGGAAGGGAAGTTAGTAGAGGAAAAGTAAAATAGAGAAATAATGTAGGGGATGGAATCAAATAATCTAATAAATCCCCACCCCTCCTTTTCATCGTTCCCTCACTGAATTTCCAGAGAAGTCTTATCTTAGTGACTTTAAAAGGTCATGTTAGTCTATTGGGACACTGTTGAGCAATTCCCATATCACAATGACTTTAATATCTAAGTGCTGATATAAACAATAAAAAAAATGTGTTCTAGAAAATCATGGCTCTTTGAAATAATTACAGCTCAGAATTTAAGGATACCTCTCAGTGCCTTATAACACACAAGCACCTGAGAGTGCATCAAGCAGGAGAATTGCTGAAGAGCCCAGGAAGGGTAGTAGATAGTTTTTGTATACCCCATTAAGGGTTTACAGTCCTATGAAAAAGTTTGGGCACCCCTATTAATCTTAATCATTTTTAGTTCTAAATATTTTGGTGTTTGCAACAGCCATTTCAGTTTGATATATCTAATAACTGATGGACACAGTAAGGGAGCGTTCACACTACCGTCGGTGTCCGACTAGTGTCTGCTCCTAGTGTCCACTCAAAATCTGTCACGGACACTAGGAGCGGACACTAGCTGTGTCCGTGACACCTGTCATTCATCTCAATGGGCATCGGGTGCGTTCTTTTGCACTCCGTGCCCGTCCTTTCCTGTCCGCAAGTGAAGATGTCCGACTTCACAAGCGGACAGAGGAACCCTGCATGCAGGAACCCTGTATCTTTTAATCAGTTCCTGGATCCTGGATGAAGGGATTTTGGACCATTCCTCTTTACAAAACAATTCAAGTTCAGTTAAGTTAGATGGTCGCCGAGCATGGACAGCCCGCTTCAAATCATCCCACAGATGTTCAATGATATTCAGGTCTGGGGACTGGGATGGCCATTCCAGAACATTGTAATTGTTCCGCTGCATGAATGCCTGAGTCGATATGGAGCGGTGTTTTGGATCGTTGTCTTGCTGAAATATCCCTCCCCAGCGTAACTTCACCTTCGTCACTGATTCTTGAACATTATTCTCAAGAATCTGCTGATACTGAGTGGAATCCATGCGACTCTCAACTTTAACAAGATTCCCGGTGCCGGCATTGGCCACACAGCCCCAAAGCATGATGGAACCTCCACCAAATTTTACAGTGGATATCAAGTGTTTTTCTTGGAATGCTGTTTTTTTTTGGACGCCATGCATAACGCCTTTTTGTATGACCAAACAACTCAATCTTTGTTTCATCAGTCCACAGGATTTTCTTCCAAAATGAAGCTGGCATGTCCAAATGTGCTTTTGCATACCTCAGGCGACTCTGTTTGTGGCGTGCTTGCAGAAACGGCTTCTTTCTCATCACTCTCCCATACAGCTTCTATTTGTGCAAAGTGCGCTGTATAGTTGACCGATGCACAGTGACACCATCTGCAGCAAGATGATGCTGCAGCTCTTTGGAGGTGGTCTGTGGATTGTCCTTGATTGTTCACCTTGCAGTGATAGGTATGGTAATGGGACGCTACAGCGCATACTGTACGTTAGCAGAAGCATATTGGCATACACAAACCCACGTAGATAGCTTGAGTGATATTACAGCAACAGCAAAACAGCGCTACAGAGTAAAACGCAGTCATTAGGTATAGCGGTGCAAAAGTCCACCAATATTGTGAGAACGAAATAACAATGTTTGTTATATGTCACAGGACATTAAAGGCCAAAATTACATAGTTGCAGACCCCCGAGTATAATGATCGTCCGGACCGGGAGAGGTAAGGACCCTAAAAAATACTGTTACTTACCTCTCCACGATCCTGCCAGGCCTCCGTCATTCGTGTCTGACGTCTCTGAGGTCACATGACCTGGGCCTGCTTCCCGGGTCATGTGACATCCGACGTCATTAAAGCAGGACAAGAGCGGCGGCCAACAGCCTAGGAGCCGGGGGACAGGTAAGCAACTGTTTCTGTTTTTATTATGTTTTTATTCCCCCGGGTCTCCGATTATTATACTCTGGGACCCCAGAGTATAATAATTGTTTATAGGTGTCCACAGTGGGACATAATACTGTGTGCAGGGCCACTATGGAGGATAATACTGTGTGCAGGGGCCACTATGGGGGATAATACTGTGTGGAGGGGCCACTATGGGGGATAATACTGTGTGCAGGGGTCACTATGAGGGATAATACTGTGTGCAGGGGCCACTATGGGGGATAATACTGTGTGCAGGGGCCACTATTGGGGATAATACTGTGTGCAGGGGCCACTATGGGGGATAATACTGTGTGCAGGGGCCACTATTGGGGATAATACTGTGTGCAGGGGTCACTATGGGGGATAATACTGTGTGCAGGGGCCACTATGGGGGATAATACTGTGTGGAGGGGCCACTATGGGGGATAATACTGTGTGCAGGGGTCACTATGGGGGATAATACTGTGTGCAGGGGCCACTATGGGGGATAATACTGTGTGCAGGGGACACTGTTGGGGATAACACTGTGTTCAGGGGTCACTATTGGGGATAATACTGTGTGCAGGGGACACTATTGGGGATAATACCATGTGCAGGGGTCACTATGGGGGAAAATACTGTGTGCAGGGGCCACTATGGGGGATAATACTGTGTGAAGGGACCACTATGGGGTATAATAGTATGCGCAGGAATGCGTAGGAGGGGGTCGGTCGGGGGGGGGGGGCCATGTCAAAAGTTCGCCATGGGGCCCCGCCATTCCTAGTTACGCCACTGCATTCGGCCATATAAAGATTGGCCAAAGAAGGGGAGAATTTTGCACCCAGAGTTGCTCCATACATCTGTAAATATTATTCATGTTAATTATTATATTAATTATACTTACCTGTAGAATATAGAAAATGGTGCAAATGCAGTTCTTGTCTAATTCCACTCCATACATTGTACATATGATTAAAATGTACCATTAGGATGTATAATTTGCCCACAAAAAATAAGTCCTTATACAGATGAATGGAAAAACAAAGAAGTTATGGCTATTGGAAAGTGGGGAGTATAAAATGAAAGTGAAAAACACAAAAAATGGCTGTGGTGGGAAAGGGTTAATGGCACAAGCTCTCTCTCTCTTTTTAGAGCCTTACCAGAGAAACAGTAAAAGCCAGAGTAAATATGAATATATAACATTTATATGTCCATGAAATAGCTTTACACATATCTGAGGCTTAGAAATGACAGATGTGTTTATGACTATATATCAGAATGTGTTTATACGTGTCTGAGAGTCTGAAGGTTTCCGCTATCAGGAACTAATGTTTCCAAAGAACCGTCCCTTGTAAAGCTGCCAGTAATGCAGCCAGTTTCCCTTTTACACACTCAAACATAACCAGCAATTGGTTATGAGCTACGTGAACACATAAACTATTCTCCGTATGGGTTAAAAGAGAGACAATTTACATCACATAGTAAGGTTGAGGCTTGACGTTGTGGACACGCCACATTTTTTGTTGCAGAGTTTGTTGTATTTTTTTTGAGCCAAAGCTAGGAGG